>NC_057810.1:248241916-248568161 GCF_018294505.1 Triticum aestivum
CTCCCCCGCTCCACAGCCGCCGCCGATGATATTTTCAAATAACAAATTTGATGATATTTTTTAAAAATTATTACTGTTTTTATAAAAAAAATATTACTATTTCATATTCATATTCATTTTTTAAAAAATAATAATAAAAAAGTGTAGACTACAATTGTTGTTAAACAACAATTGTTACTGTTTTTATAAAAAAATATTACTGTTTCATATTCATATTCATATTCATATTTTCAAAAAAATATTACTTATGGCGCACGGGTGGCTGGTGCGCCATTGCTATCTACAAAAAAGAATGCTTATGGCCCACTGTCGCGCTGGTGCGCCGTTGCTATGAAAATAAAACATTCTAATGGCGCACCGCCTGGTGGTGCGCCATTAGTAATCTTCCCCCATCCATACACCACCGCGCCGCTCCTTCCCCCCTCTCTCTCGCCAGACTACTTCGAGTCGTCCCTCTCCCTCCACCGCGCCGCTCCCTCCCTCGTCCCTTCCTCCACCACGCCGCCGCCTCCGCTGCCCCGACCCACTGCGCCGCAGCTGCCCACGCGCCCCCGCCGCCTCCCTCGCCCCTTCCTCCTCCGCGAGCGCCGCCTCCCCCGCAAGCCCCGCCTCCCTCCCGAGCCCCGCCTCCCCCCTCGAAACCCTAGAAGCCTCGAAGCCGCCCCACGTCCACCAGGTGAGGAGGCCCCACGTCCAGCAGGAGAGGAGGCCCGCGACCTCCCCGACGTCCAGCAGGAGAACAGGGTACGAATCCCTTTCCGGTTGTCTCTTGCTTATTTTCTTCTTCATCTCCTCCAATGTATTTAGTCAGATAAAAAATACTGACGCTTAATGCTTTACATATTGTTTTGGAAAGATCATATCAAACATTCTGCTTATGTAATGTATGTTTAGAGGGTGGAAGTAACTCTTGGTGAAATATCTGCACTTACATGACTAAACTATTTGGCAAATGACATATTGACTTCGCTTGCCACAATGTGCATTCTCTTTTGAATTACAAGCATAGACAGTCCATACACTCTTTCATAATTAATGCATCAGGGATGATTATCATGTTCTTACTAGGTTGAACAAACCAAAGATCTGATCACAAAACAGGCTCATCCTAAGAACTGTACCAACAGTTGCACAAACTTGGGGCTGCACAAATTTGGTGCTGCACAAACTTGCTCCTAGGCCAAGTGAGAGATTGAAATTGAGTACTCCTAGGCCAAGAGAGAGATTATGTTAAAAATTCAGTTAAGAAGGCATGGTACTCTTATTTTGAAGTAAAAAATCAGTTTAAAAGTCAGTTAAAAGTCCAGTTTTAGAGCTTGGCATCGATAAATAAATTGACATGTAAATTGTTCCTTCTTCTGCATTTGACAAGTAATGACTGTTGATAAGCTGAGGCATGGATTAAGCTGTTTCTTTGCTCTGAATTACTTGTGATGCCTCTGAATTACTTGTGATCACATTGAGAAAGACTTGTAAAGATGATGATCATCTTTTACAGAAAACAATTTGTGATCATCTTGCTAGTTTGCTGGGTTTTGTCTCCGACCATTGTGTCGTGATGATATTGCAGGTACCCCGAGAGGCCCTTGAGTTTGCCGGAATGTCGATTAACTTCTGTTCCGGCAAATTCGGGTACTCCATATGTCCTATTTTCAGCAAAGGTCATGCTGAAATTTTCCGTGAATTTTAGCATGACTTCGCTAAAAATAGGACATATGGGGTACTTGCGACTAATGCATGGGCCGGGGTATCTTAGTACTTAGTTAAGTAGGATCAACTGCCCCGCCATTCTTGCTGCATTAAACCATAGGTGGCAATAGAGCCAAGTGATTAGTGCCAAGTGATTAGGCCCAACCTAGGGTGCCTTGGCATCGATAAACCCTAAATGATGAAAACATAACTTGGCTGCCCCGGATGCCTCGGTGTCGATGAGAACCTAAATGATGTACGCTTAGGCTTTTAGGGTGCCTCGACGTCAATAAACCCTAAATGATAAAAGCTTAGCTTTTAGGATGCCTCGTTGTCAACAAACCCTAAATGATGAGACCGTGATCTTGTTCCTTGACAATAACCAACTTTTTGACCAAACTTTTTTCCTATTTAGAGCGAAACATGGCCCACAACGATGAGGCTGGCGGTTCGGGCGGCAAGCAATTCTGGAAGCTATCCCAGGAGTTGGAGAAAGAACATCACCGCTATGAGAACGCCGCAGAAGACACCGAACCTGACTACACAACACCTAGTGGCGTCGGGGATGACAACACTAATGGCGCCGCCGAGGATGCCACCATTGATGATGGCGGCGCACACACAGATGGCAGCCAACCGAAGAGGCAACGGAAGGACCGGCGCCCGAGCGTGCTCGGCACCGTCAGGGAGGAATTTACTGAAGTGGACTCCGAAGGGAATCCGATGGCGCCCAAACAAGTATTCAAGGGGTACTCAGTTCAGCTCGGGTGCATTCTCCGGAGCACCGTCTCGATCAACACCGAGAACCTAAGGCATAATGACCATGGGAATTTGCGCAGCCTCCTCTTCACGAAGCTACACGAACGATACAAGTTCCCCGCTGAGTTTGCAAACACATGCCTCTCAGGGAATAAAGTGAACAGTACCGCCCTCACGAGGATGAGCACGGCCATGTCTACTTGGAGAAGCACGGTGAAGGCAATGATTGACAAAGGTGGTAGTTATGACGAGATCAAGGCGAAATATCCTTTGATGAGCGAAGATGAGTACAAGGAGTTCAAGATCAAGTGCGAGAGCAGCGCAACCTCCGAATCAAGTGAGTGGGGGAAAGAAATGCGGAAGTTGAACTTAGGGGTCCACCAACTCGGTCCCGGCGGTTACAGAGTGGCGGAGCCTATATGGGATAAGGAGGACGCGGAGCGTGCCGAGCAAGGCCTACCACCCCGCTTCGAGAAATACCGTGACAAGCAGACCTGGAACTTTCTCAGGGCCCGGTACAAGGAGGACCCGATAACAAAGGAGCTTACCACGGATCCGAAGATCAGGGCACTCGAGCTTGTTCTGGTAAGGAATACACCCCCGCGTAATTAGCTCCATATGGTTGCATTCTAATTAATCCCCAATATTTCTAAATGGTTCACGTTCCTTCCGCAGGACACTGAAAGCAGTAGCGTGGGGTCGTCTCAGAGCTCCCCTTTCGACACCCCTTTAAATAGGGCGTTGAAGGTAATGAAAAACAAGGATAAGCTCGGTAAGCCGACATCAGCTGGTCGTGTGGCCGGCAAAGGCTTGTCCACAAAATGGTCGTCATACTATACCGCTGGTGGGCGAAAGGAGAAAAAGACCAGCTCGGAAAGCCAGTCGCGCGAGGTTGAAGCACTCAAGGCACAAGTGGCACGGATTCCGGAGCTTGTCCAAGAGCAAGTGGAACAACAACTAGGAACGAAGCTCAACGCCATGGTGCCTACGTTGAATCATGGGCTGACGACGTGGATTGCAAGCGGCCAACAGGGGCCTCCCCCGGTTCCCAGCTTCACGGCCAGCAACTCGCACAGCGCGTAGGCGGTGCCATTGGTGTCTCCAGCGGTGCCATTGGTGTCTCCGGCGGAGGCGGTATTCGTGTCTCCGGCGCTGGCATGGGCATTGGAGCTTAATGCACCCGGGTGTACGCCGGCCGGCACCTCACCAGCAAGCGGCCCCTCAGTCAGTTGCACGCCCGCCGTTGGCGGTGCCTCGACATTAGACGAGCTCGACGGCATCACGGTAACTAAACCTCTCGGCCGATGACTACATCTCCTTGCCTTTGACTGGGCATCCCTGACGCCCTACATGTTTTCGCAGGGCGCTGCCGATGTTCCTTGCACTCTTCTGCACTTCGTGGACGGCGAGTGGGTCGATGTCGCCAAGGGCAAAATCGTTCAACCGGGCAACCCCATGTTCCATGGTAATCCGATGCCACCCACAGTGTATAGGGTTGAAGTGGTTCGGGTGCTGCCAGGCTGCGACGAGCTGTTACCTCTGATTCGACCCGCTTTGGCCGACGAAGAAGATGAGATGACCCTCAGCGCCTGCGTAAGCTGGCCCGTGCTTTGGCCGAAGAGCCAGAGTCGTTTGGGGGCGGGGGACACCACCCCACAGACAAGACCGCCAGTCGTGTCGGCGCCAAGCCATGGCAAGAACGCCACAACGCTACCGGACCTGCCGGACATTCCTATGCCGGACATCCAGATGGCATAGGATCCGGACATGCATATGGCACAGGATCCGGACGACGACGACAATGATGACGGTACATTTACCAACGTCGATAAGTACTTTGCCGAACATGGGTATGCTGACGAGTTCTGCGCGCCTCTTTCTCAAGAACCCAACCAAGACGACCGCGATCCAATTGCAACAGGCGTCGTCTAGCGTTCAGTTCTCAGGAGACGCCTCCAACTCCCGCCTTCACCGAGCCTCAGATAGCTGAGGTGTGAAATATTA
This sequence comes from Triticum aestivum, assembly GCF_018294505.1. Lineage (NCBI taxonomy): Eukaryota > Viridiplantae > Streptophyta > Magnoliopsida > Poales > Poaceae > Triticum > Triticum aestivum. The sequence goes on from NC_057810.1 coordinate 248,246,369, forward strand.
TCAGCCCAACACGCTCAAGAAGGCGGTCTATGGGCGAACTCGGTCCTATTACAGGAGATCAAGAAGAAGGGACGGAAACGAAAGACTAACAAGGGCGCCGGTGCGAGCCAGCCGGCACCGAGTTCGATCCGTGCTCAGGACGGACCACCTTCACCTAATGATACCTCGAGGAGGGTGCATGTGGCGGGTAGGGCGAACCGACAAATATGCTCAATGCTGCAACTGGTGCTATGCAGAGTCTGCACAACAGTGTTCTTTCTTTGGAGAAGCGGCGTCTCAGAGAGAATGATGTGGCATACCCGGTTTTCGTGGCCAAGGTGCCAGAGGGCAAGGGCTTTGTGGATGGCGACATCGGGGGTACGATCGTCCTGCGGTTTGATGACATCTTTGCTATGTTTAACCTTCATCCGCTGCACTACACCTTCGTTCGGGTGTTTTCACTGAGTATGGAGATGCGGATCATTAGAGACAAGACCCCGGACATCGTGATAGTCGACCCCTTCTACATGCGTGCCAAGCACTTGAGCAATGCTGGGGACCGCCAAGTCGCGAGTTCACACCTCGAAGGCATCATTCTGGCAAACCCAGATAAGGATAACTTCCTTGTGGCTTACTTTCCGGAGTAAGTCATCCCTTAACCGCCCCGTAACATATGATTTCTTAGATTTCGATCGTTCTTTTTTTTTCTAACATTCTGTGTTCTGTGCAGTGACACACATTGCACACTCATCCTCTTAAGCCCGAAATATTCCATGGCCACATATTTCGACCCGAACCGTAACTCCAAGATAGACTACACAAATATCAAGAAAGTTCTTGATGATGTTCTCCCCGGCTACGCCAAATCTGGAGGCACCTTCACCAGGGCAGTTCGTAAGTACGGCAAGGACATGTTCTCCCACAATACGAAGTTCTGCTGCGTCAAGCAGCCGCCTGGCGGTCAGAAGGATGCCTACTACGCCCTCCATCACATGCGGGCGATCGTAAGGGACCATCATCACCTTCTGCTACGAGATAATCTCAAAGATTGGGCCGCGAGCTTGTCGGCAATCCAGGACGCGGACCTCAGACAAGAATTCTTTCGCATCCAGTCAGAGTTTGCGGACATCATCCATCAAGATGTCCTTCATACCTTGGGGCAGTTCTTCCTCAGATATCAACCGTCCAACAATGAGATAGACGGAACGCTACAAATGCAGTCTGACAACTATCGCGATTTCATGACCGTCACGACAGACGGCGGCTTCATCCACGCTCCTGTCCAATGAGTCGAGTCGAAAGTAGTGATGTGTAGTTCTGAAACATTGATTTTCTCATGTTGTAATTAAACTTTAATGAATTCGTATGTCTCTTTGGTTTGGACAGTCGTTCAACTTAGATGTAATCGATGCTATTTATTAGTAGGACCATGAATCGTGCTATTAATGTCTTGCTTTTCTCTTCCGATCCTTTTGTTGCATAATTACATATTGCTTATGTATTGTCTGTTGTTTGTCTTGTGCATAGAGATGCCGTCGTATGTTGTGTACAAGGGTAAGGTTCCCGGAGTACAAGGGTAAGGTTCCCGGAGTCTACGACGACTGGGAGTAGTGTCGTCACCGTTTCAGCGGTAACAGTTACAAAGGGTACACCACTAGGGCGGAGGCCGAATCTAGATACGCCCGCTATCTAGCGGGAGAGAGGAGGGAGCGTTGGAGGAACCGAATGAAGACCAGTTTGATCGCGATGATGCTCATCGTGATGACCGCAGCTCTCTTCTATGTGATGGTAGTTTAGATGATCGATATCGACTTGTAATGTGAAGACAAACTCGATACTCGCGGTCTTGAGACTTGTAATGTTTTATCTTTGTCTGGTCTTTTGAATTTGGAGACTAATATGATGAATTGTATTCGGAGACTAATCCTCTATTGTATTCGATGAATTTGTTGTTGCTGTGTGCTGCTGTCTGTATTCTGTCCAATAATATATTTTGTAACCTGTGCAAAATTCAGAAAAGTAAAAAAAACCTAATATTCATACTAATGGCGCATCACCACAAGGTGCGCCATTAGTATGACAAAGGATACTAATGGCGCATCACTACAGAGTGCGCCATTAGTGTGACAAAGCACATGGTTACGTATGCCCCCATCGGAGGCATATTAATGGCGCATGTTGTTCCATACTAATGGAGCACTACGTGGTGCGCCATTAGTATACCAGATACTAATGGTGCACTAGTGGTGCGCCATTAGTAAAAAATACTAGTGGCGTGATACTAATGGCGCACCAACAGTGCGCCATTAGTAGGCAAAACTGGTGCGCCATTAGTAGCCCTTTTCCTAGTAGTGGATTGTCCATTGAATGTGTGGGAAAGGCATCGTACCATAAATATCTATGCTATGTCAATTTATATATATAGTAAAACACATTATCCCTTTTGTCTATCAATAGAGAAGAACATTTGATATTGCCATTTAAGTTATTTCATATTGTACATCAAATGATATATTGGCCTACAATCTCTATATCCCCTTATTCGGGTGCCTAAACTCTATCTCTACCCATATGTTAGGTGGCCTAAGCAAGCGCACCGCGCTATCAATTGCCTATGCAGATACCAATTCTTCTGGATTATACAAAGCAGTTGTTAAAGGACATCGCAAAACTAATTTGGATTTTCATGGAAAATCAGGTAGCAGCAATATAGGACACTCCATCAGCATCTTGTTTCCTTGGTCCATGCCTCAAAATTCCTACTGAACTGTAGCAGGTCCGGTAATTATGTAGGCTAAAGTACGTATATGTGGTAAATAACATGCTGGGCGAGAATTTACTTGAAATACAAGATAAAATGTAAAAATTATATATATATATATAGACCTTAGGTCATGATTCCTTTTCAAAATGAAGGTTTCTATAACAGTTTTGTCATTGGATAATTATCATATATCACAGCTACTAATCATGGGTTAGTGCGGAGTTCTCTATAAAATATTTTTCCCACAAAAGGGAAAAAGAGAGAGTGCTCTCCAAACATAGAACAGAGCTGAATAATAGACTCCTACCAAGTCCTCTCTATGCAGCGAAAATATGGTTGAGGAAATCCACCAACAAAAACTAAATTTGCAGCTCACACTAAACAACATAGTTTTTTTCCTGAATTTACACTTGCAGTATCACATACCAAAATGGATGCAGTAATTACATGGAGTAATTATATTTTTGAAAAAGGGATGCTCCATGTATATTAAAAGTCAACCTAGTGTAATTTTCATTTAAGAATAATATAGCATTCACCTTGCGATATACTTGTATGCGTATTTTGTTCGGATCTCACTTTCTTCCCTATTATGTACACCCCGTGCTCTCCTCCATACAAAGTATATGTTGGCTACTTCAGTAGCACCTATCCATATCTTCATTTCGCTAGGAGATCTATTAGAAGAGAAGAAGTAAAGACTCTGTTCTTCGCCTTTATTGCCTATACATGCATACACATATTCGGTTGACAAAGCAAGGTTTACATTATAAGTATCATAACTTTGAAATAAAACGCGTCTCTGCAGCACTTCTCTTTGTCTCGGATGTCAATACGAAGACTAAAATTCTGAATTTCGGAGTTAACCTGTGCATGTCGTTCCCCCAAAACCCAAACGGCCACTGCTCCTTGCCATAATCCTGAACACAAAACATCAGAAAATAAGAATTATGCAGCTGGCAGAGAGCCTTGTCGGATGATCTGAGCTAACGCTGGAACAGAACCTATATGGCGACCATATGGGAGAGGGAAGAACGCAAGCCAAAGTTAAGGCGACGCAGTTAAGCAAGCAAGAAAGTTCAGAGAAATGCAGCGTAAAGTTCAGTAAGAAGCAAGAAATTATGTAAAGAGAAAGAGACATGTGAACTAATCTGGCAGCAGTTTTAACACATAACAGTTTTCTGAACATTTAACAGGACAACTATGTGCATTTGATAAACTCTGTACACTGGAAGTACGCGTCACTCGCCAATCTAAATGCCACATGATTACATTACTTCCACACTCTCCATGGAACGAATGTGTAGAATTTGGCATGTGTTGGGAATTGAAAAACATTGGATACAATATCGGTGACTTTAGCAGAAAGCAAAACATTGGTATAGTGATCAAACTATCCCAAAATGGTATTAAGAAATGAGAAATGGTAAACCCGTTAGCATTGTTCAGTGCTCAAACAATCCCAAAATGGTATTAAGAAATCTATCCTGGTCTTCCGGTTTATAGAAAGAAAAGAGACGGGAGTTTAGACAGACTTTACACAATGCTAATTCATCCACTAAGCTTCTACCGGAAATAAGCATGCATTGCAAATTTGGTAATTAGCTGTGTGGCATGTAGAACTATGGAGCATTCTTGGCTGTATATAATTTTCACAAGCTGCGATTGTTTTGTCAGGGACTCATGGCTGTATATAGTTTTCACAAGCAGCAACCCCTATATGACAACCTAACCTCCAGTGACAAAGCTATAAGCTATCTAATGGACCAAAATGAAGCTTTCGACATTCTGGACATGACTATCACCATTTTTTAGTCTCTTTGTGGGCTCTTCAAAATAGGGAAGAATACAAAGTTTCTTAAAAGCACACATGTTCAGAACCAAATGTAGATGAAATAAAGCTCAACAATCAATATGCTATGCTAGTTAACCAATTTAAAACAAATATGGAATAAAAACAGCTTGTACATACCCTAGAAATTGGTTCTGAACCTGCAATGCATTTTCTTCTAATTGTTGTTGTAGCGATTCCCATCAAAACTGTAAATGAGAGGTAAAATTCAGAAAACTCTTACATTCATGACCATAACTATTTGTAGTGATTCTCATCAAAACTGCAAATGAGAAGATAAAATTCAGAAAACTCTTATGTTCGTTAATATAAATATTCACATGTCAACTATATAGAAAGAAAAAGGCACTTTCTTTTCATCTAAAGGGACTTTACCAACACATCAATACCATGTATGCAATCTCGCAAGCCAGACAGAGTTAGATGCAAAGGTTACATGAACTAAGTGAACATGCGAAAATAGTAACCCCTCTTTCGGTGAACATACCTGAAAAATGACATCTTCGAGTTCCTCCAGAACTACAACTTCCGCGTTCGAGGAGCTCACCTCAGCTTGCAATTTCAGCGGACAGGGAGGTCTAGGAAGAAGAAACAAGTGGAAGAAAAGAAATAGGGGAAAAGAAAAGAAACCGACATGTCTTGATGCCTTGACGGACATGCGACCTCGGCAGGAGTGAGAGGAGGGTCCCAGGCAGCAGCAGCGGTGGCAGTGTGATACCTCAACCAGGCGGTGGCTACTCCAGCAAGGTAGATGGGGAGGCATGGATGCGTGGTCCGATAGAGATGCTCATGTCGATGAAGACGATGAGACGACACCAATATTTCTTTATCAAAGTTTTTTCATCAATTATCTGTAGAACATAAACAGAGAGGAAGGAGAACATGTCAGAATGCAGAACTACCTTAGATATTGAAGCATACAAACTGAAGGAGCTCCTTAAAGAAATTGAAAGAACAACTTGAAACTTGTGTGTAGTTTAAAAAAAGTTGATATAAATACATCTTGATCTCAATGTTTAAGAGTAACAAACACATGAATTGCAGGCCTAAATCTGCAAGGAATATTTCCATATCTTCTATTCCGAGATCAACTAAATATTGCAATAGGAAAGAAATGCATGGATAAAAAGCTTTCCTCAGACATCCCATACTTTTTCTGAAGACCTAAATCTAAAAAACATATCGCTAGTGATTCTATTCTCGGATCAAATCAAATAAATAAGAGACAAAGGGGCAGAGAAAGAGAGAGGTGAACCTAGGTATGCAGCCAACAGCGAGGAGGGTGCTGAAAGCGACTGAGAGCAAGGGGAGGGAGAGAGAGGAGGCCGACTGCACCGTCTTCTCTGCTCATGGCAAGGGGAGGGGGAGAGGGGAGGAGGCCGGCAGCACCATCTACTTTGCTCGCTCCTCTGCACTGGTCCAAACCGGAGAAGAGAAACCGCCATTTGAGGCACCCTTGTCTACCCTCCATCTTGTTCACCAGACGGTGCTAGACAAGGGGAGATAAAGCCCCGGTGTTTTGCCCCTTCTAAGGTGTCGGTGTACTAAAGTAGGGGTACCTTAGTATCCCGAACTTGTGCACGGACAGTCGCAGCGCCCCGCGGCAAGGCTTGCCGGGTGCCCGCCAAGATCCTCCATAGATCCTATTGATGCCATTCAAGAACAAAGTGTTTTAACTGAGGAGACAAAGCCCCGGCAAGAGGAGCCTGCCGGGAAGGACAAGGCCCCGGCAAGAGGAGTTTGCCGGGAAGGCCAACCAAGGCATTTCAAGGAGCTTGCCGCGACGCACCGCGCATCCCGGCAAGACCCGGCAAGCGACAAGCTTCCGGGCGCGGCAAGACAACGACCGCGGCAAGGCGCTTGCCGCAGCGAAGCCACCACTCTGCGTCCACGCTCCAGCTCATCCGTCAACGTGTCGCCACAGGACCGTTCCAGGCGCACGTGGCGAGAAGCTGTGCAGCCAAAAGGTGCGAGGTGGCGAGTGGAGATGACGAGATGACCATCGTGGCGAACGGTGGCGCCCCTAACGGTCGCTTTTCTGCACTGTTTGGGCGATGCGGACGGGCATTTAATGCCTTTGTCCCCTGCCGTCACAGTTAGGTAGGATCCACTGTAGAAGCAGTTGTACCAACCACACCTTTTACACTTTTACCCTTGCATGCGTTGCCACCTGTCGGTGACCCCTTTAGCCTATAAAAGGAGGCCCATGCGCAATTTAGAAGGGGTTCGACTCATTCGAAACCAGGACACTCCCACGCTCCCGAGCAAGAACATAATACAACCACAAAGCAGCAGTAGGAGTATTATCTCTCCGGAGAGCTCCGAAGCTGGGTAAAAATCGCTCGCGTGCTCTGCCTCGATCCGCTCTTCGTGCGCCCTCCGCTCCCTGCCGGACCGAAAGGGGCCCTGCCCCATAGGTGCTCGTTTCCCACGACATCTTTGGCGCGCCAGGTAGGGGGCGTCGAGGTTGTGTGAACCCGATCCGGCGTTCACGCGAGCCAGATCTTCATCTGTTTCATCATCTTCACCGACATGCCACCGAAGAAGAAGGCTTCACAGGTGGCTGCTCCGTCCACGTCGATCCCACCCCCACCGGAGCAAATGGGCGGTGGGGTAGACGCCGGCGGAGGAACGGGCGCCAACGAGGGAGCTAACGTCGTTACCAGATCCAAGGACAAGGCCCCACAAACTTCGGCATCCGTACACGCACCGCGCCCATTTCAGGAGGCGCGGGATCGACAGCGTCATGGTGCTCGCAGCACCATACTCGCGTTAGAACAAGGCCAAGCTGGTGGATCTCGGGGCGTTCAAGACCAGCATGCACGTCAGCATGCCGGCACCAGTGAGGTACGGTCGCCTGGACGGGGTACTGCTCCTTCCAACCCAATTGGAAGTCCGAGCATATCCCGCTCCTCGCACCGTTCACCGCCGCCACCGAAGACTCCAGAAGAAGCGTTGGCCCGAGCTCAATTGCTCCTGGATTACCCTCCATCGGCGGACAAGATCGACGATTGGAGGGCCACCATACAGAGCCTCATCGGCTTCGCCAACGGCGACACTCCACGACAGCCAGCTACATCGCAACCGCGGCAAGATTGCCGGACGCGAGCCGATGGCGACAAGACCGGTGGAGGTGCAACCACCGTGCACCCCCCGCCCCGAAGGCCAAGATCACCGACTCGCCGGGTCAACCTCGACACCGACTCCACGGCGTCGTCAGATCCACGAGCTCGTCGCGATCAACGCCAAGTTCTTCAAGAACGACAACATGAAGAGGCTCGCACCCGTATCGAGCGTCGAAGAGAAGCGCGGCGTCAGTCAGACCAGCGCGATGGGCCCGCTGTTGACATGCATGCGCCAGGGGAACCAGGCGACTTGCCGTACACGGTAGGTTGCCCTGCGTTCACTCGTGAGCTGCGGCAAGTCCAGTGGCCCAGCACAAAGAACTTCAAGCCAGATGTACCGAAGAAGTACGATGGCAGGTTGCATCCGTCGGAGTTCCTCAGCATCTACACCATCGCGGTGCAAGCTGCCGGAGGGCGCGACGAGAAGATCCTTGTGTCGGTGTACTAAAGTAGGGGTACCTTAGTACCCCGAACTTGTGCACGGGCAGTCGCAGCGTCCCGCGGTAAGGCTTGCCGGGCGTCCGCCAAGACCCTTCGTCATTCCTATTTACTGCCATTCAAGAACAAAGTGTTAACTGAGAAGACAGAGCCCCGGCGAGAGGAGCTTGCCGGGAAGGACAAGACCCCGGCAAGAGGAGCTTGCCGGGAAGGCCAACCAAGGCACTTCAGAAGACTTGCCGCAACGCACCGCGTGTCCCGGCAAGGCCCGACGAGCGGCAAGCTCGCGGGTGCGACAAGACAACAACCGTGGCAAGGCGCTTGCCGCGGTCGAAGCCACCACTCCGCATCTACGCTCCAGCACATTCGACGACGTGTCGCCGCAGGATCGCTCCTGGGGCACGTGGCGGGTAGCTGTGAAGCCCAGCGGTGCGAGGTGGCAAGTGAAGATGACTAGGAGGCCATCGTGGCGATCGGTGGCGCCCCTAACGGTCGCTTCCTGCACTGTTGGAGCGACCGGACGGGCATTAAATGCCCTTGTCCCCTGCCGTCAGAGTTAGGTAGGGGGCACTGTTGATAGTGGTTGTACCAACCCGAGTTTTTACCTTTTTACCCCTCTTTCTACGCTGCCACCTGTCGGTGACCCCTTTAGACTATAAAAAGGAGGCCCATGCGCACATAGAGGGGGTTCGGTTCGACTCATTCGAGACCACAACATACACACGCTTTCGAGCAAGAACAAATAGAAACACAAAGCAGCAGTAGGAGTTTTATCTCTCCGGAGAGCTCCGAAGCTGGGTAAAATCCCCCGCGCGCTCGACCTCGATCTGCTCTTCGCGCGCCCTCCGCTCCCTGCCGGACCGAGAAGGGGCCCCTGCCCCATAGGTGCTCGTCTCCACCACGACATCTCTGGCGCGCCAGGTAGGGGGCGACGAGGTTGTGCGAACCTGATCCGGTCTCCGCGCGCGCTACATCAACATCTTCATCGACATGCCACCGAAGAAGAAGCCTTCGGAGGTGGCCGCTCCGTCCACGTCGATTCCACCGCCGCCGGAGCAAACGGGCGGTGGAGTAGACGCCGGCGGAGGAGCAGGCGCCGACGGGGGGACTCACATCGTCACCAGGTCCAAGGACAAGGCCCCGCGAGCTTCGGCGTCTGCACATTCACCACACCCCTCCCAGGAGGTGCAGAATCGACAACGCCACGATGCTCCTAGCACCGTACTCGCGTTGGAGCAAGGCCAAGCTGGTGGAACGCGGGATGCTCAAGGCCAACACGCGCGTCAACACGTTGGCACGAGCGCAGTACGGTCGCCTGGACGAGATGTTGCTCCTTCTAACACTGTCAGAAGTCTGAGCATAACTCGCTCCTTGCGTCGTTCGCCACCACCGCCCAAGACTCTGGAGGAAGCGCTGGCACAAGCCCAGCTGCTTCTAGATTACCCTCCAGCGCCAGACAAGATCGACGACTGGAGGGCCACCATTCAGAGCCTCATCGGCTTTGCCAACGGCGATAAGCCCCGGCAACCGAGCACATCGAAGCCCCGGCAAGACGCCCAGGCGCGAGCCGATGCCGACAAGACTGCTGGGGGTGCCACCACCGTGCACCCCCCGCCCCGAAGGCCAAGATCGCCGACTCACCGGACCAACCTCGATACCGACTCCACCGCGTCGTCGGACCCGCGAGCTCGCCGCGATCAACGCCAAGTTCTTCAAGAACGACGACACGAAGACGCTCGCACTCGCATCGAGCACCGAAGAGAAGCACGGCGTCAGTCAGACCAGCGCGCTGGGCCCACTGTTGATATGCATGCGCCAGGGGAACCAGGCGACTTGCCGTACGCGGTGGGTTGCCCTGCGTTCACCCGTGAGCTGCGGCAGGTCCAGTGGCCCAGTACCAAGAACTTCAAGCCAGATGTTCCCGAGAAGTACGATGGCAGGATACATCCGTCAGAGTTCCTCAGCGTCTACACCATCGCGGTGCAGGCTGCCGGGGGACGCGACAAGAAGATCCTCGCCAACTACTTCCCGCTGGTGCTCAAGCCCAACGTCAGATCTTGGCTCATGCACTTGCCGGACAACTCCATCTCTTCGTGGGCGGACCTGTGCCATCAGTTTGTCGGCGCCTTTACAGGCGGCCACAAGCCCCATGGCCAGGAGAGCGATCTTCATCTGCTCGCCCAAAAGGAAGGAGAACCCCTGCGCAAGTACATACAGAGATTCAGCCAGGTGCAGCGCAACATCCCAGACGTCCACCCTGCCGCAGTTATTAGCGCGTTCCATCAGAACGTGCGTAACCGCAGGATGAGGGAGGAGATGGCGATGTGCAAAATCAGAGATGTCAGCGAGCTATATGCTTTGGCCGACAAGTGTGCACGGGCTGAAGAGGGGAGGAAACTCCCCAGAGAGAACGCAGGAGCAGAAGAATCTGAAAGTAAGGACGCCCCTCCCGCAAAGAGGAACCAGAGGCGGAATAACGGAAAGAGGAAAGCTAAGGATGTGCTAGTTGTCGAGCAGTCCGGCAACGGAGGCGGCGCCGACAAGGCCAAAGCTGGTGACTCCGGCGAGGCTGTGGTGGCCGCTGACAAGCAGGACAGCTCCGACAAGCAGTACTGCAAGATCCATCGCACCAAGGGCCATGACCTCCAAGCTTGCAAGAAGGTTGAGCAGATGGCAGAGCTACAAAAAGCTGAATATGAGCACCGTGACAGGGAGAAGGCCCAGGAAGGTGGCGGAGGATCCGGCAAGAAGCGTCCCGCCCGGGGAGGGCGCCGCGGCAAGGTCAAGCAGCGGCAAGGAGACAGGCCTCCCCGTGGCCGCGACAAGGACGAAGATGAAGACGAGGATGATGAGATGGATGAGGATGAGGCCGACAAGCAAGAGTTTCAGAAGGCAACAGAGGTTTTGTGCGTTGACGGCGGCGCTTCTCTGCACACCTCGCACCGCCAACTTAAACAGTGGGTGCGAGAAGTGAACGCAGCAGAAACGTCCGTTGAATCGCGCAAGCCCCTGAAGTGGTCCAGCACGCCCATCGTCTTCGACGTTGAGGATCACCCTGATCGCATAACTGCGGTCGGGTGCTTGCTGATGTTGGTCTCGCCAACAATCCGCAACCTCAAGGTCACGAAGATGCTGGTTGATGGCGGGGCCGGCCTGAACCTGATCTCTTCCGCGGTGCTCAACAAGCTCCAGATCCCCGACAGCGAGCTCGAAGAAACTGGTACCTTTCAAGGAATCAATCCGGGAAGGAGCAAGCCGAAGGGGAAGATCACGCTGCCAGTGACATTTGGCAGTGAGCTGAATTTCAGGACAGAGAGAGTCACATTCGACGTTGCTGATTTCCCATTGTCCTACAATGGGATACTCGGCCATCCAACGCTTGCCAAGTTCATGGCAGCCTCTCACTACGCCTACAATGTGCTCAAGATGCCTGGTCCGATAAGTGTTATTTCTGTTCATGGCGACAAGAAGGATGCACTTATCTGTACCGACAAGATCTACCGGGAAGCAGCAGCCGCAGCAGAACGCGAACCACTTGCCGCTGAAGCACCCCGGGGGAAGAAGAAGACCAAGTCCGGCAAGAGTAGCTCTGATGCCCACTCCGGCAAGCGCACCTCTTCGGAGTGCTGCGCTACCGTCGAGGACGCACCATCGAGCTCCACCGGCAAGTGCAAGAAGGCGAAGACAGCTGCACCAGAGACCAAGAAAGTGGCCGCCAAGGAGGACGACACTGGTGGTACCTTCACCATCAGTGCCACGCTTGATCCTAAATAGGAAAGCGTGCTCGTTGCTTTCCTGCAGGCGAATGTCGATGTGTTTGCATGGCAACCATCTGACATCCCCGGTGTTCCCAGGAAAGTAATTGAGCACCACCTTGCCGTCTGCCATCACGCACGGCCCGTCAAGCAGAGAGTCAGGAAGCAAGCGGTGGAACGCCAAGAGTTCATAGCAGAAGAAATCAAGAAGTTGGAAGCAGCAGGCCTCGTCCGAGGAGTACTCCATCCAACGTGGTTAGCCAATCCAGTAGTCGTGCGTAAGGCGAATGGGAAGTGGAGGCTTTGTATTGACTTCACAGATGTTAATAAAGCTTGTCCCGAAGATCCATTTCCCTTGCCGCGCATTGACCAGATTGTTGACTCCACAGCAGGATGTGATCTGCTTTCATTTCTTGATGCATATTCAGGATACCATCAGATCTTCATGGCAAAAGAGGATGAAGAGAAAACCGCATTCATTACTCCATGTGGCACATACTGCTTTGTACGAATGCCTTTCGGACTAAAGAATGCTGGTTCAACATTTGCAAGAGTAGTCAGTCATGCTTTTGAGCCACAACTGCACAGAAATGTAGAAGCTTACATGGATGACATAGTGGTCAAGAGCAGGGACAAAGAGACTCTGATCCAAGATTTGGACGAGACTTTTGCAAATCTGCGCAAGGTCAATCTCAAGCTGAACCCCGAGAAGTGCGTATTTGGAGTTCCTTCCGGCAAGCTTCTCGGGTTCTTTGTGTCCCAGAGGGGGGTCGAAGCCAATCCCGACAAGATCAAAGCCATCGAGCAGATTGAAGCCCCGAAACGCGTCAAGGATGTGCGGAGGCTTGCCGGCTGTGTTGCTGCTCTCAGTAGGTTCATCTCTAAGTCTGCTGAGCACGCCCTGTCGTTTTTCAAAATTTTGAAAAAGGCAGGTCCAATGAAATGGACTCCGGAGGCGGAGGCTACGCTGCAGGACTTGAAGAGATACCTATCCTCCACTCCAACACTTGTCGCACCTAAGCCACAAGAGAAGTTGCTGCTATATCTAGCGGCAACTAATCAAGTGGTTAGTGCTGCGTTAGTAGCGGAGAGGGAGGCGGATGATGAGCCAGCAGCTGCGGCAAGCGAGTCCAGCGACAAGCAGGGGGCTTCCCCGTCAAGCTCTGGTCCCGACAAGGATGAATCAGTGCAGCCGCAGGCAGAGAAACAGAAGAAGATGGTGCAGCGCCCAGTTTATTTTGTCAGCTCCCTTCTACAGGGGGCTAGATCAAGGTACTCTGGTGTGCAGAAGTTACTTTTCGGTCTCCTCATGGCCTCGAGGAAGCTGCGCCATTATTTTCAAGCACACAAGATCACAGTTGTCACTCGCTTTTCGTTGAAGAGGATACTGCAGAATCCAGAAGCAACAGGCAGGATTGTCGAGTGGGCACTAGAATTATCAAGCTTTGGCCTCAAGTTTGAGAGTACCTCAACTATTCAGAGCCGAGCATTGGCAGAATTCATTGCAGAGTGGACGCCAACACCTGATGAAGAAACTCCGGAGAAGAGCATCCCCGACAAGGAAGCAAGCAAAGAATGGATCATGTACTTTGATGGTGCCTTCTCGCTGCAAGGCGCCGGTGCGGGCATACTACTTGTCGCACCCACCGGAGAACACCTCAAGTATGTGGTCCAGATGCACTTCCCCAAGGAGCAAGCAACAAACAATACTGCAGAGTATGAAGGCCTGCTTGCCGGACTCAGGATCGCGGCAGAACTTGGGATCAAGAAGCTTATTGTCAGGGGTGACTCACAGCTTGTCGTCTGTCAAGTGAATAAAGATTATCAGAGTCCGTTGATGGAAGCCTACATTGATGAAGTGAGGAAGCTGGAAGAGCATTTTGACGGCCTGCAGATGGAACATGTTCCAAGAGCTCAGAATGACATTGCAGATGGCCTGTCAAAATGTGCCGCACTTAAGTTGCCTGTGGAACCAGGGATTTTTGTGCTCAAGCTGAACCAACCATCTGTAACACCATCAGCTGGACAAGGCAAGAAGAGAAAGTTGGTTACTAGCGATTACTTTCCGGCAGAGCTTCCCGAAGCCGCCGCCAAGAAGGTCCCCAGGATCAACACAAAAAGTGCTGAGGGGCAGTCTGCTCCGACAAGCCCTAGGGTTTGTTTCATTGAAGCAGACACCCCCGACAAGCTGTGTCCCAACACGCTTGCCGGGGAGCATCACGCTCCGGCAGGATCCCAGATTCTTGCCGTAGAAGCGGATGTTCCCGCAGCAGCATTTGCGCCTCTAGTCCTTGTCGTCGAGCCGCAAGCTCCGGCATGGGCACAACAGATCGTCCATTTCCTTCAAACAGGGGAACTTCCCGAAGAGCAAGAAGAAGTAGAGAAAGTAGCCCGGCAATCTAGTATGTACCAGTTTGTCGATGACATACTGTACAGAAGAAGATTCAACGGAGTGAAATTGAAATGCATTTCCCGGGAAGAAGGACAAGAGCTGTTGGCGGAGATACACGGAGGCATATGTGGTCACCACATTGGTGCAAGAGCACTTGCTGGCAAAGCTTTCCGGCAAGGTTTCTTTTGGCCGATAGCCCTTCAGGATGCAACTGCACAAGTAACCAAGTGTGAAGCGTGCCAGTTCCACTCCAAGCAGATACATCAACCAGCTCAAGCTCTCCAAACAATCCCTTTATCCTGGCCATTTTCGGTCTGGGGGCTTGACATCCTCGGCCCCTTTCCCCGAGCAGTCGGGGGCTTCGAGTACTTGTACGTAGCAATCGACAAGTTCACGAAGTGGCCGGAAGTGGAGGCAGTGAGGAAGGTGACAGCACAGTCAGCAGTCAAGTTCTTCAGGTCAATTGTTTGCCGTTTCGGAGTCCCTAACAGGATCATCACCTACAACGGCACACAATTCACGAGTCGCACCTTCATGCAGTACGTCCAAGATCTTGGCGCCAAGATCTGCTTCGCTTCTGTTGCTCACCCGAGAAGCAACGGTCAAGCGGAAAGGGCGAACGCCGAAGTGCTGCGCGGGCTCAAGACCAGAACTTTCGACAGGCTGCACAAGTGTGGAAGAAATTGGATCGAGGAGCTGCCAGTGGTTCTTTGGTCGATCAGGACGACGCCAAATCGAGCCACTGGCCAGACACCTTTTGCTCTTATCTATGGAGCAGAGGCAGTTCTCCCCACGGAACTCATATACGGATCGCCTTGAGTGCTCGCTTATGATGAGCTTGAGCAAGAGCAGCTGCGGCAAGATGACGCGCTGCTCCTCGAGGAGGATCGTCTTCAGGCTGCTGTACGAGCTGCTCGCTACCAGCAAGCTTTGCGCCGCTACCATAGCCGCAAAGTTAATGCCAGAACTTCAAGGAAGGCGACCTTGTTCTTCGGCGCGTCCAATCCGCCAAGAATTCCAACAAGTTGACGCCGAAGTGGGAAGGCCCTTATCGGGTAAAGCGAGTCACTAGGCCCGGTGCTTTCCGCCTTGAGACCGAAGATGGCTTTCCGGTGAGCAACTCCTGGAACATAGAGCATCTCCGTAAGTTTTACCCATAAGGCGCGGTTGCCGGAACCCGTTCCGGCAACCACCTTTTGTACAAGCCTTGCCGCTGTTGCATGTAACCCTTTGTACAAAGCCGGGCACAGATCCCGTGCGTAAATAAAGATCATGTGCTATGCAAAACTTGTCAAATTTCATGCCTTTTTCTTTTTTAGGATGTATACACTGACATGCTGTGCAGCACTTGCCCCCGGTAAGCAATGACGAGCCTCAAGGCTCCATATCATTATTTTCTCTTCTTTCTTCTCAAAGAGAAGGTCCCTCCGCCCACAAATTCACCGGGGGGAGGAGAAGATAAAGGTGTGGACCAGGCGTCGTTCAAAGGAATCTAGCCTTGCCGGGACACAGACGACAGAAAAGCTAAGTTGCCAAAGTTTGAGCATAGCCAATTTTAAATTTTTAAGTTACATTCCTTGAACGACCGTGTCTTGTATGGAAAACCTGTGCGCGGAGGAACCGGCTCGTGGCTAAGTTGCGCCCTTACTTTGTTTCGAGTCCGCTCAACAATGAAAGTGTGTTGCAACTAGCCCTGACAAGGTTTCTTGCCGGAAGCAACATCGCCGGCAAGCTGCTGATGTTCCGCACTCAGCGCTCGCGGCAAGTGTGCTTGCGCCGGCAAGTTCCCTAGAAGCGTAAGGGTAAAAACATACAAGGAATGGAATCAAGTAAAGGAAATAACATAGCAAGCAGTACCCAGAATAAAGTTATATTACAATAAATAACTTGCCGCGCTGTAAGAGATTGTTTCTATGACATATCTAGCAGCGGCAAAAAGCAGGAAGAGAGAAGAAGAGTGGCCTAATCCACGCGCTCGCCGTCAACCCTCCTGACCTCATTCACCTTGTCCACAATGGGTGCGACAATGGCTTTGAGTTCTTCAAGATCAGCACCCGCCAGCAGCTTCTTGAGGACGCGGGAGAGGTCGAGGCCTGGATTGCGGAAGAGTATCTTCACCAGCACCTTCTCCAAGACCCTGGCGCAGATTGCGCGCGACTCGTCCGCTAGCTTCTTCGGGATCCTTTCTCGGAGTTGCTGGAGGGCCGTCACCACACCCTTGAAGAAAAGCGTAAGCTTGGCGCTGGGCTGGAGGTTTTCGTCAGTAGAGTACCCGAAGCCCGCCAAGTCCAGCTCCGCCAGCTCCTCGTCAATGGATGCAGCGATGTTGACGAGGCCCTCCGTCCAGAGCTCCACTGTGGCCTGGAAAGTGTTCTGGGTCTCGGCGGCCCTCGTCAGCAGCTCCTCGTTTCCCTTGATCTCTTTCCTCAGCTCATCCTCTCGCCTCTTGGCGGCATCCAGCGTCTCCGTCAAGGTGGCCAGCTTCAGCTCCAGATCAGCGCTCGAGTCCTTGGCGGCGTTCAGTTCCTTGATCTTGTCGGCAAGTTGAACTTGCAGGTCGCCATGGGCAAGGGCATCCTTCTCGCGTTCGCGCTGGAGGGCGGCAAGCTCTTCATTCTTCTTTCCCACATCCGCCTCCAGCCGTGCCACCTTCACCTCTAACTCCTTCTTGGCGGCCTCGGCAGCCGCGGCAGCATCCTTCGCCTCCTTGAGTGCCCCGCCAAGTGATTGCTCCCGTGCGGCAAGCTCTTCCTCGTGGCTGTCCAGATTGACCTTCTTCTGTGTCAGCTCACCTTCACGCCTGGACATCTCCTCGGCGGCGAGCCTCTGCTGCTCCTCGGCTTCAGCCTGTTCCAGGATGAACGCCTTCTTCGCCTCGTCGAGGTGCGCCCTCTCCTCCGCAATGGATCGGAGGGCCTCCTCGTTGCGGCTCTTGAGCTCCTTCGCATGCTTCTCTATGTCGACTCCCGCCTGCGCGACAAGCGCTTCCCGAGACTCAAGCTTCGCTTGCCGGGCGCGGTAGAGCGACACCAACTTCCGGAGCAACTGCTCCTCCTCGGACTCGCCACTGCTGCTGCTTGGCGCGTCAACCACTGCCAGCCCAGCAGAGGCGAGCACTTCCCCGTCAAACTCCTCTCCTTCGACCGGCGCCCTGGAGCTCGACGCCCAGGGAAGCTTGATGTATATGCCCTCGCCGGCCTTCAAGTAGGCGCCTGGCTGGGGCTCCTCGAAGCCCGGCGCTGCGTCAGCGGCGGAGGGATCGGCGGTCAGCGTAGCGCCTTGCGCTCCTGCGTCCTCCGGATCGTCAGTGCGATCGCCGGACCCCTCGCCGGCTCCTGCGCCGGCAGCCTTGGCGGCCTCTTCATCGGCGGGTTCATCAGCGCCGGCCTCTTCCTCGTCAGCAGTGGCATCTCCAGTATCGCCACGTGCGCCTTCCTCGCCGGTGGCCTCAGTCTCCATCGGGTCTGTGATTGGGGGATCTTAAGACAGGAAGAGGAAGCAAAAAATTAAGCAAAGATCGAAAAAGAAGATCAGAAGAAGAATCCAAAAGAAGATTTCCGGCAAGGAAGGTACCTGTGCTAGGCTCCGTGACCATGGGTTCCTCCACCAGGGGCTCACTGGTTCCGTCCCTTGCCGGGGAGTGCTCCCTTGTCTGGGAATCGCCCCTTGGCGGCGTAGTCGAAGCCGACAGCACCTCCGGGGCGGCCTCTGATTGCTCCTGGTGGGCCTGTTCTGCTCCTACACAAATGAATCAACAATCAAGATGTCAGCAAAAGAAGAAGCACCCATGCGCGCCCCACAATAGGAAGTGAACCAAACACTTACGCTGGGGGCTGTGCTGGGGGCTGCTGCGAGGAGAAGGAACCGGGTCCGTCAAGGTGGTCTCGGACGTGTCCTCTGCTGTCACGGCAGGATCGTCCTCGATGACAACCACGGGGACCTTGGCCCTCTTCGCCGCTATCTCGGCCAGAGTCCTGAAAAGGAACAAGATTCAGGGAGAAGCGGATCAGATGCAAGACAGGAAACAACAAAGATCAAAGAAAATCTAGAACAGCGAGAAGAACGTCTTACTCCTCCTCCTCCTCCTCTTCATCATCATCGGAGCTCAGCACGGAGAGGTCGAAGTCCGGTACCCTCTCTGCGCGGTGTGGCGGAGGAGTAGGCTCCCTTCGACGTTTGCCGGGAGCTGCGGCAGGATCAGGCGTGGCGGCCCGGGAAGACCCCGCTTCAGTTGCCGGCACAGCCTGGGACCCTCCCGCGGCAACGGTACTTGCCGCGGTGGAGCGTGTCCCACGGCGCCGCGGCTGCTGGCCTGCCTGCCCCCCTGCTGTGTCTCCAACTCGACGGAGGCGCCTTCTTGGTTGGAATTGGGGCTGCGCTGGGGGCTCCGCCTGCGGCAAGCTGCTCGAAGACGGTTGGCTGCTCGCGCCCTCGGCGGGCTCGCTCGCCTCGGCCTCGGGCTCCCCCTCACCAACGACCTCCCCGGCAAGGTCCTCCCTGTCGGCAAGGCTTGCCACCTCGGCCGCCTCTGCCTCCTCCAGCTTGAAGCCGAACTCACCCGCGGCGGCGGCTGCTGCCGCCTCTTCGGCCCTGGTGGCGATATAGCGCATTTCGTCCTCGGTGGTGTCGCGGGTGAGGAGCTTCTTTTCGTCGGCGTTGACTGCTACCTCCGTCAAGCCATCGAAGAATTGCTGCACGACTTCGTCGGCGGGCTCCATCCAGGTTGGGATTATCCCGTGCGAATCGCACTCTGACATCATTGCGCAGATGCGATCGCGCTGGGAGTTGTTGCACAATGGGATGACGCCCTGCGGCAGCCTGAACCACTCTGGATGGTTGGCGTCATGCTTGAACAGCTCCTTCAGCATCCCGTCAAGCTCCAGAACTGTGAAGTTGAAATTGAGGCCTGGGCGCAGCCTCATGATATCCGCCGGGCCGCCAAACTGCCAGGCGGGCCTCCCCCTCTTCTGCAGAGGGGCGATGCGACAGCGAAGGAAATCCGCGCCAACTGCCCCTGCTTTGAGCCCGGCAAGCCTGAGCCGGAGGATTCGGGTGGTGGCAATCTTCAGCTTGGCGTTGTCCGGCGACAGAGCGCTCCAGTCGCCGCCACGAACTACCCGAGTCTGGCGCGGGTTGGTGAATGGTTGCGGATTGGCATCACAGATCCAGCACCACTCCGCCCTCCACTCATCCCACTTGCTGCGAAGCTCGCCAGCCAGATACACCTCCTTCATGCCGATTCGTGAGGTCCAGGCGATTCCGCCAGCCAGTGGCTCTCCTTTCTCTGCTCGGGGGGTGAAATAGTGGCGAAAAAGAGCAACATTGGGGTGGATGCCTACGAAGTTCTCGCAGAGGTGTGCGAAAACCGCCATTGTCAGAACGGTGTTGGGGGTGAAGTCAAGAAGATGAAACCCGTAGGTATTCATGATGTCATAGAAGAAATCAGAAAAAGGTGGGCAGAGCCCGCAATAGAAGAACACCGGAAAGAAATGGTACCCTTTTGGGCACCGCTTCAATTTGGAAGCTTCGGCGGAGAGCACTGGCGTGCGCGGATGCGCCCGCGTCTCCGTCGACCAGAAGAGGTAGAACTCCTCCCGCAGCGCCTTCGGGGTGAGCTCGGGGGAAAAAAGCACTCGCTCCTTGCGCAGCGCCTCAAGCCGCAATGCCTCGGCCGACTTCGTGGCCTTGCTGGTCTTCGGAGCCATGGCGGAAGCGGCGGGGGAGCGCGGAGGTGTTGGGGGCGACGGCGACGGCAGCGACGGGCGGCGGAGCGCTGCTCTCTTTTGACTTGAGAAGCGGAGGGGAGCGGCGGAGCTTTCGGAGGAAGGAACTGCAAATGGCGAAGGTGGGGGAACGGCCCCGTTTCCTCTGCTTATAAACAGGGGAGACGAACGTTACGCATTTCCTGGACTTAAAAATTACCCACGATCTCTCCCACGACGCCGCGATTGACGCGTGCCGTTACGAGAGGACGCGGTGGATACAGAGTGGATTTGGTTTGGACCCAGGCCGCGTGTGCCCGTTCCCTGTTTTGGGCCTTGCCCAACAGCGCTCGGCATCGTGTATGGCCCAGGCCCGGGGGCTCCTGTCGGTGTACTAAAGTAGGGGTACCTTAGTACCCCGAACTTGTGCACGGACAGTCGCAGCGTCCCGCAGCAAGGCTTGCCGGGCGTCCGCCAAGACCCTTCGTCATTCCTATTTACTGCCATTCAAGAACAAAGTGTTAACTGAGAAGACAGAGCCCCGGCGAGAGGAGCTTGCCGGGAAGGACAAGACCCCGGCAAGAGGAGCTTGCCGGGAAGGCCAACCAAGGCACTTCAGAAGACTTGCCGCAACGCACCGCGTGTCCCAGCAAGGCCCGACGAGCGGCAAGCTCGCGGGTGCGACAAGACAACAACCGCGGCAAGGCGCTTGCCGCGGTCGAAGCCACCACTCCGCATCTACGCTCCAGCACATCCGACGACGTGTCGCCGCAGGATCGCTCCTGGGGCACGTGGCGGGTAGCTGTGAAGCCCAGTGGTGCGAGGTGGCAAGTGAAGATGACTAGGAGGCCATCGTGGCGATCGGTGGCGCCCCTAACGGTCACTTCCTACACTGTTGGAGCGACCGGACGGGCATTAAATGCCCTTGTCCCCTGCCGTCAGAGTTAGGTAGGGGGCACTGCTGATAGTGGTTGTACCAACCCGCGTTTTTACCTTTTTACCCCTCTTTCTACGCTGCCACCTGTCGGTGACCCCTTTAGACTATATAAAGTAGGCCCATGCGCACGTAGAGGGGGTTCGGTTCGACTCATTCGAGACCACAGCATACACACGCTTTCGAGCAAGAACAAATAGAAACACAAAGCAGCAGTAGGAGTTTTATCTCTCCGGAGAGCTCCGAAGCTGGGTAAAATCCCCCGCGCGCTCGACCTCGATCTGCTCTTCGCGCGCCCTCCGCTCCCTGCCGGACCAAGAAGGGGCCCCTTCCCCATAGGTGCTCGTCTCCACCACGACACCTTGCCAACTACTTCCCACTGGTGCTCAAGCCCAATGTCAGATCCTGGCTCATGCACTTGCCGGACAACTCCATCTCCTCATGGGCGGATCTGTGCCATCAGTTTGTCGGCGCCTTCAGAGGCGGCCACAAGCCCCATGGCCAGGAGAGCGATCTTCATCTGCTCACCCAGAAGGAAGGAGAGCCCCTGCGCAAGTACATTCAGAGATTCAGCCAAGTGCAGCGCAACAACCCAGATGTCCACCCCGTCGCAGTCATCAGCGCGTTCCATCAGAACGTGCGTAACCGCAGGATGCGGGAGGAGATGGCGATGTGTAAGATAAGAGGCGTTAGTGAGCTCTACGCCCTGGCCGACAAGTGCGCACGTGCTGAGGAAGGGAGGAAACTCCCCGGAGAAAATGCAGGAGCAGGAGGATCTGACAGTGAGGAGGCCGCCCCGGCAAGGAAAAACCGGAGGCGGAACAATAGAAGGAGGAAAGGCAAAGATGTGGTAGCTGTCGAGCAGTCCGGCAACGGAGGTGGCGCCAAGGAAGCAGAACCTGTGGCGGCCGCCGACAAGCAAGGCGGCTCCGACAAGCAATACTGCAAGATCCACCGTACCAAGGGCCATGATCTCCAAAGTTGCAAGAATGTCAAGCAGCTCGTTGAGCTGCAAAAGGTTGAGTATGAGCGACGTGATAAGGAAAAAGCCCAGGAGGGTACTGGCGGATCCGGCAAGAAGCGTCCCGGCAGGGGAGGACGTCGCGGCAAGGCCAAGCATCGGCAAGGAGACAGGCCTCCCCGCGGCCGCGACAAGGATGAAGATGAAGATGAAGATGAGGACATGGATGATGACGAGGCCGACGAGCAAGAGTTTCAGAAAGCAACAAAGGTTTTGTGCATTGACGGTGGTGCTTCTCTGCATACTTCGCACCGCCAGCTTAAACAGTGGGTGCGGGAAGTTAATGCAGCAGAACCACCAGTTGAGTCACGCAAGCCTCTGAAGTGGTCCAGCACGCCTATCATCTTTGACATTGAGCATCACCCTGATCGCATAACTGCGGTCGGGTGCTTGCCGATGTTGGTTTCACCAACTATCCGCAACCTCAAGGTCACAAAGATGCTAGTTGACGGCGGGGCCGGCTTGAACCTGATCTCCTCAGCGGTACTCAAGAAACTCCAGATCCCCGACAGCGAGCTCGAAGAGACTGGTACATTCCAAGGAATCAATCCGGAAAGGAGCAAGCCAAAGGGGAAGATCACATTGCCAGTGACATTCGGCAGCGAGCTGAACTTCAGGACAGAGAAAGTCACTTTTGATGTTGCTGATTTCCCATTACCCTACAATGGGATACTCGGCCGTCCAGCGCTCGCCAAGTTCATGGCAGCTTCTCATTATGCATACAACCACAAAGCAGCAGTAGGAGTATTATCTCTCCGGAGAGCTCCGAAGCTGGGTAAAAATCGCTCGCGTGCTCCGCCTCGATCCGCTCTTCGTGCACCCTCTGCTCCCTGCCGGACCGAAAAGGGCCCTGCCCCATAGGTGCTCGTTTCCCACGACATAAGGCATCTCTGCTCCAGCATGGGGAGAAGGGAGGTGACTGGCGACATGGGTGAGAAAGGAGGGGGCCGGCGGCACGAGGAGGAGAGGAGGCGGCTGAGGCGAGCGGGGAGAGGGGCGGCAGCGTGGGAGAGGATGGAGCAGGGACGGACACGAGGCGAAGGGGATGCGGGGCTCGGGACGAGAAGGTTTGGGGGCTAGG
Organism: Triticum aestivum; assembly: GCF_018294505.1. Classification (NCBI taxonomy): domain Eukaryota; kingdom Viridiplantae; phylum Streptophyta; class Magnoliopsida; order Poales; family Poaceae; genus Triticum; species Triticum aestivum. The sequence goes on from NC_057810.1 coordinate 248,269,412, forward strand.
GGTTGACCCTTTTGGTTGTTCTGCACATCGAGCGTGGGGCGCGGGTGGAGCGGATTGGCGAATCCATTGCGAACATGAGAAAGGCACACCCAGCCAATGAACGCACGAGACGAGCCCACCTGTCATTGGCCTGTAAAAATGACCGCGGGGTAAAAATTGAATTTGACCACGAAGTGAAGATCAGACGGCCCAAATGCGCTTGATGGTCGATCCAATGGTCAAAATTGGACCAAATCGAGGGAGCATCATGGAGCCAAGTTGGCTAGCATCCTTATAGGTTAGAATTTGAACTATGTCTCTATCTTGATTTGGCAACAAAAACTAGAATGATATAGACCATATAGTGAACATGGTACATAGATATATGTTTGTTTCATGCACTTATCCTGTCCACTTACTACTGAACTCATTTACCAAAATGAGTTTCATATACAACATGGTAAACCTGTGATGTGTCTGCTTGTTTCTCTTTTAGAATGTGGACAAAATATTGGAGAATAGTACCCCGTTATGCAATGGTAAAGGAAGTAATGCATATAAGGTTCAAGATATTGAGACATCCCTGTTGGTCTCCAAGAAAGCTGATAAAAACTATCTTGACAACAGTGAGATAACCCAAAAGTCCTGTCTTGATGTAGTTTTCGAGTTACTGGCCACTACTGCTGGCACAAGCTCTTCGAACTCGCTGCCTGAACCAGTTCGTCTTCTTGAGTCTCAACTTCAAGTTGAAAGACATCAATTAGATGTGCTTCGACAGGAAGCTGAAGGACTGAGGAATCCCTGCAAAATTCAGATGCAGACTTTCTGGTGCAACAACAAGCGCTGGAAGATTTAAGCGCCAAACAAGAGAAAGTTAATAAGCTTGCTAAGCATCTTGCTAGCATTATGGGTAACCAGGATATTGTTTCTTGATATCTTCTGAAGTGGTTTCAGGTATGGACTTGTTTTGCTGTGGTGTTTATTTGCGCTGGTCGCCAACTTTGACAACCAGTATATATGATATGCTGCTTTGTTCCCTATATTTGCAGTGGTGGCGAACTTTGATGCCCAGTGGATGTAATATGTGTAATAGCCGTGATAGCCTAGGGTAAGTTGCTTTCTTATTTATTTCCTAGTTTTCTTGTTTATTTGTTTGCTTGTAGTGAGTGCAGTTCTTTTTCCGCGGTTTGCTAGTGGACGCAATAACCTATTTTTTAAAACTAGGCCACAATAACCATGTGCTACATATTTACTGTAGTGACATTGGGCCTCCTATGGGCCGTAGAAACAATGGGCCTTCTATAGGTCATAGAAACAGTGGGCCCCCTACAGGGCGTAGAAACAATGGGCCTTCTACGGGCATAGACACAATGGGCCTTCTTCGTGCTGTAGACACAATGGGCCTTCTACGGGCCGTATCACCAATGGGCCTTCTACGGGCCATACACCAATGGGCCTTCTACGGGCCGTATGATCATTTGGCCAAACATTGGCCAATAACAGACTGCATTATGGCCATAAACGGGCTAGAGTTGGAATCGACCGTTCATGGGCCGACCATAACGGGCCGTTGTTAATCAGTCGTATTTGATGACGCTATGAAAAGGGCCCAACATAATAACGGGCCATAAACGGCCGACTGTATCCATGGTTGAATTTGGCCCACAAGCAAAAAATTACAGTAACGGGTCGTAAGTAAACTAATGCTGGAAATGAGCCCGAGAATAAATGGGCCCTGAGAAGGCCGAAATATAACATGGGCTTGAAACGGCCCAATGGAATAATGGGCCGTTAAAGGGTATAAAGTGATAGACTATTCATTATGGGCCAGTTTCACCACGGGCCTTAATGGGCCAAGAGTTACCAAGGGCCTTATATGGGCCGAAAGATGTCATGGGCCATACATGGGCCAAAAGTTAAAACGGGCTCGAATCATATTGGACGGCCCATATGACGCTACTGGGCCTAATTCGGATAGGTCATAACGGGCCCTAGGTTAGAGGGCTGTAAATGGGCTATATGCGAACAGGTCGTTAACAGGCTTTCCGTGGGCCGGCCCGCCACCTTTTGACCAAGTCAAACGACCGGCCTTTTCACAGAAATGGGCCTCTGGATGACCATGCCACGTGTCGACGTATCATAGGCGCCTTGGGTCCAATGAGTGGATGACATCTGTCCCAACGGTGAGCCAACACGTGTTTACTCCAGCCAATGATGATTTTAAACGTGGAAAATCCCCATTGGTCGGGGCTGTTAATGGGTGTTCGGATCCAAAACAGGACCCGATAGCTTAACAACATTCGGTTACGACGGATGCCATGTGTCGGTCACCCTTGACGAAAGCACTTCTGTGACGTGCGATTTATCATCATGGAAGTGGACACAAGTATGACAATCTTGATTCTGTCATAAAATCGTCATGGATGTACATGCACGGAAGTGTATTTTTTTGGTTGTGCAGGCCGCACCGCCCCACCCTACTCCATTGCTGGCCAGGCCATTCCTCTACTCACCCACACCTCATGTTATTTTCCTGCGACGATAGTCTGACCAGTAAACCCTCATACTCCCCACCGTGTGGGCAGCCACTGCCGAGTCTTCCCCGGCTCCGTGTTGTTCCCTTACTAGGCCTCGCCGTCGTGCACCGCCCTGGTGCTCTCCGCACGGCCTCGTCAACATGGTCAACCAACGACATCCATCGGACGTGGAATGTACATGGAGAGGCTGACAGCTAGGTCCACGCCACACACAAGGAGATGCCTCCTTATTAGGCACAAAATAATGATTCCTCCACCTAACATATGGGACCCACCGGATGGGCCTCTGTATTTCCGGAAAAAATGTTCCCCCCGCTGACAGGTTAGACCCAACAACTATATCTTCGCACGCAAGAAAGTGCCTCCTTATTACGCACAAAAAAATGAATACTCCCCCTGCTAGCTGGGACCCAGCATAGCGGGAGGCTGACTTGTGGGCCTACTAAGTTGACGGGGACAGAGGGCTTTGTCAACTTAGTCAATATGAACGATTCTAGCTCTAGTGACCGTCCGATGTCCATCCAACGACCGTAGTGCTTCTTCAACCTCTGGTCTTCTTGCTCTAGCCGCCCAAACCAGCCGGTCATGCCACGTGCTCCTTCCTCCCGTGGCCGGTTGTGATGCCGCGGAGGCCTCACCGCCCCCTACTACTCCCACCACTGGCCAGTCCATCCCTCTACTCGCCCACACCCCCCGTTATTCTGCGGTGATGGCAGCCTCACACCGCCGCCGAACCAGTGAACCATCATACTTCTCTCCGCGTGGGCTTCCACTGCTGCGTCTTCCCCGGCTCCACATCATCCCCTTCCTAGGCCTCGCCGTCGTCCACCGCCCTGGTGCTCTCGGCGCGGTGTGGTCAACTTGGTCAATGAAAGACTTCCATCGGAAGAGTACCGTACGTGATGAGGCTGACAGCTGGGTCCATGGCACCCGCAAGGAAGTGTGAAAGTGCAACTATCCCTAGGTGGTTTTCGTAATTCATAACAACATATAGCTCATTGAGCTAATTCTATTCCGAGACTATTATTTCAGGAAAGCTCAATGAATGGCATGGCATGGATGATGAAAGTGGATCCCTCAAAATATCAAGGACAAAGGATTGGCTCAAGCTCAAAAGCTCAAGACTCTTCATTTTACATTTTAGTGATCCAAGATCACATTGAGTCTATAGGAAAAGCCAATACTATCAAGGACGGATGAGGTGTTGTGTAATGAGCCTCTTGCTTCATGTGCTTAGTGATATGCTCCAAATACCCTCAACTACTTTCTCACATCCACATATGACCTAAACCCAAAGTCAAAATTGGTCCCACCGATTCTTTCTATCCAGCGCCACCGAGTTCAAATGTCATAGCCACTGCCACAAACCCTAGGCAAATCTGTCTTACCGATAGGGATCTCGGTCTCACCGAGATGGGGTTGTAATCTCTCTGTTTCCCTTTGTAACATTTCGGTCTAACCGAAGTGAGCGATCGGTCCCACCGAGATTGCAATGTAAACTCCCTGTATCCCTTTTGTAACATTTCGGTCTCACCGAAATGAGCGAATCGGTCCCACCGAGTTTACCTGACCAACTCTCTGGAAAGCTTATTACCAAAATCGGTCTCACCGAGTTTGTGTAACCGGTCTCACCAAGATTACGTTATGCCCTAACCCTAACCATATCGGTCCTACCGAGTTGCATGTCGGTCCCACCGAAAATCCTAACGGTCACTAGGTTTATCAAATCGGTCTGACCGAGTCTTTTGAATTGGTCCCACCGAGTTTGGTAAATTGTGTGTAACGGTTAGATTTTGTGTGGAGGCTATATATACCCCTCCACCTCCTCTTCATTCATGGAGAGAGCCATCAGAACAAACCTACACTTCCAACTTACCATTTTTGAGAGAGAACCACCTACTCATGTGTTGAGGCCAAGATATTCCATTCCTACTGTCGGTGTCAAAACCGGCGGATCTCGGGTAGGGGGTCCCGCACTGTGCGTCTGGGCAGATGGTAACAGGAGACAAGGGACACGATGTTTTTACCCAGGTTCGGGCCCTCTCGGTGGAGGTAAAACCCTACTCCTGCTTGATTAATATTGATGATATGGGTAGTACAAGAGTAGATCTACCACGAGATCAATGAGGCTAAACCCTAGAAGCTAGCCTATGGTATGATTGTTGTTCGTCCTACGGACTAAAACCCTTCGGTTTATATAGACACCGGAGAGGGCTAGGGTTACACAGAGTCGGTTACAATGGTAGGAGATCTACATATCCGTATTGCCAAGCTTGCCTTCCACGCCAAGGAAAGTCCCATCCGGACATGGGACGGAGTCTTCAATCTTGTATCTTCATAGTCTTGGAGTCCCGCCAAAGATGATAGTTCGGCTATCCGGACACCCCCCAGTCCAAGATTCCCTCAGTAGCCCCTGAACCAGGATTCAATGATGACGAGTCCGGCGCGCATATTGTCTTCGGCATTGCAAGGCGGGTTCCTCCTCCGAATACTTCATAGAAGATTTTGAACACAAGGATAGTGTCCGGCTCTGCAAAATAAGTTCCACATACCACCGTAGAGAGAATAATATTTACACAAGTTCAATCTGCTGACGTATTTCATGGCATGACATCACACCACGGCCAAGCCTTTATTCGAATCGTTTTAACTGTTCCACCTCAGCGCGTTTAGTGAAGCGGTTTCCTTGGCACGTCTTGTCAAAGCAGAGATCGTGTCCCCTTATTCCGGGATTCTCATCAATACGGGCATGGGTAACCCAACCGTGCCTGTTGGCATGCCCCCTCTATCGAAGGCGAGTCCCAAACGGCCATGGGGAGGGCTCTTGGTATTCAACCTCTTTATAACGGGACCAAGGCCCGCTCCTTTCTTTCAATCTCAATCGAATCCGCCCCTCGCCTCGAGTTCAAACACCTGAAGCTCCAGATTCAGGCGCTTTGGACCTTTGTCAATGTCCGGCTCCGTCCTGCAAGGCCGGTGGATGCCTTCTTCTGTCACGGAAGAAGACGTGCTAAAGCTGAGAGACGCCAGGTATCTTACCGGCGAAATTTCGCATAGGCTGCCCGCCTAGGGGCAGGTTATTCCTACTCCTGAGCCTGGTGAGAGCGTGGTGTTCGTGTCCCACTTCCTTTGGGGTTTAGGCTTCCCGACGGACCCCTTTGTGAGGGGGCTCACGTTCTATTATGGGCTGGAATTCCACGACTTGGATCCGGAGTCCATCCTCCACATCTCATCGTTCATTGTCGTATGCGAAGCCTTCCTCCGCATTACCCCTCACTTCGGATTGTGGCTCAAGACCTTCAAAGTGGAGCAGAAGATGATCAAGGGGCAGCAGGCAGAGTGTGGAGGGGCTGTTATAAGCAAGACTGCTGACGCTCCATGGCCCGAGGGCTCTTTTCAAGAGGAGCTTGGTTTGTGGCAACAAGAGTGGTTTTACATAACCGCTCCCAGGGGCACCAAATGGGTGGCGCCACCTGCCTTCCGCTTGGGTCCTCCACAATGGTTGGCATCATGGGTCAACAAGGGGCTTGACTGGGGGCCGTCCAAGGACGTACCTCTCCTGCAGGGCCGTATTCGAGACCTCCAAGAGAGAGAGATCAATCTGGTCGTAGTGGCGCAGGTCATGCTGATTCGGCGCCTTCTGCCCTGCAAACGTCGCCCCCTCCGCCTGTGGGAATTTAATCCGGAGGGACCACGAGCTCTCCAACACTTCATGGGCACGACGCCCGTGGAGATGTATAAGCTGTTCTTCGGATCACAAGAGATGTGTCCCGACTTGACCAAGGACGCAGGACTAAGCTGCAATCGCCCGGATACTCAAGTAAGTAGTCCTGTACCCGGACACACTATCAGTACATTTATCATAAACTTGCCCTTTAAGGAGCTGCCCCTTGAACAGGAGTGGATAGCGAAAGCAAAGCTGATAAGGTGTCCGTCCCCCCTCCCTGAGACCACGCCGGATCCTGTGTTAACCAAGATGCTGGCGGCTGCACCTTTGGAAGAGGACGAAGGGGGGAACAGGGGAGATACTGCCTCCACGAAGGAGGCTTTCGAGAAAGGAGGGATCGAGAATCCCTTCCTATAGGGGGAGAAGAGGACCGCTTCTGAAGATCCGGAGGTCAAGGCCTCAAAGCGGGGGAAGAAATCTTCACCAGAGGGTCCTGCGCCAGGAGAAGCCCCGGCCATACTATTTCCCCAAGGGAATCAGCCCTCCAGCGAGCCATAAGTAGAAAGGGGAGTTTTATAATAAGGGACATCCCTGTTTTGATTTCTGAAGATAACCAAAGTTTTACCTTGTAGTTCAGATCTTAGCCCTTCTTAGCAGAGCTCGTCTTCGGGGGATCTTCGTCCGGAGATGATAGAGAGCGAAACGCCTCCATCTGCTGCACTGTCAGGCGGGGCGGACGACCCTGAGGTGTCGTCGCGGAGGGTTTCCCCGAGTCCGGCGGGGCTGGGAGGTCCGGCACCAATTGGTGTACGATCGAAGGAGTTGAAGAATCTGCTCGGGCGAGCATTTATCTCAGAAGATCACCGTGCGTTAATGGGTACGGTGATTGAAAGGATTTCATCCGCTGAGAGCGGATTGCATGAAGCCGTCAGAAGTTTACTGACAGGGTTTGAGGTACGCGAAAATGATATACCTTCTGACAGTTTTGCATATAGAATGCACCCTGTATAGATACTAGCCCCTGAGACTTGGTACATTGTCGAAACTGACAGCGCGCCGAGGATCATAATCTCAGTATGTAAGATGTCGCTTGTCCGATGTAGGTGGCGGAGCGTCCGGTGGCCAGCCGGACTGATCAATTTGCCGAACTGAAGCGGCAACTTGACGTGGCGGATGCGGACATCACGCTTGTCAATAAGCGGCTTGACGAGTCACAAGGTGTGCAACTTCTCCGCGGACACCTGGTAAGGGAGCTTGACGCCCACGCCTTACAACATGCATGCTTTATGCAGATGGTGCCGCTGCTATGGAGAGCCTTCGGGCGGAGCTAGCCCGAGTCAAGGAGCAAGCCAGAAAAAGTGATGCGGCTGCCTTGAGGGCAGCCGAAGAGCTAAAAGCAGAACAGGCTGCTCACTGCCGAAGCAAGGAAGAAATGGCTGAGATGGCCGGAAAGTTGAAGAATGCTACCGACCGCTGCGAGTTTCTTGAAAAAGAACGTCGAGCGGAGCAAGAGGGCCTGAAGAAGGCCACCGCCGAAGCCAAGGATGCCCGCTCCGCGATGAGAGCTATAAAGGAGGAGCTACGTCAAGCCGAGGATATCGCGGCTGGAAAGCCCTTTCTGCTGCAGAGGTAGTTCACGGATCGGAAGTATGCTTAGTTGGGCCAGCTGTGGGGTGTGGAGGATGCTTATCTGGATTTGGCGGCGAGTGCCGCAGACGCGGTCGCACACTTCCGAGGCCAAAAGGATCACGGAATGGAAGAGCTTTTTTGGTCGTAGTTCCATAGTCAAGAGCGTCCACTTCCATTGACCGATCGTTTGGCCGAATGGGATGAGCTGAATAGGTTGTCCGGGCTTTCCATGAAGGATGTCGTGACTCTTTTGTGGCCGAAAAGGCTCGAGCCGAAGAGTTATTTTGGCTTGGTGTAGCAGTTCCTTGATGCGGTGCCGCATATCGATGCAATGAAGTGGTCTGCGTGCATAGAGGGTGCGCGGATGGCTCTTGCCCGTGTCAAGACATGCTGGGTGGAGATGAAGGCCACCGACGTTGCATCCCGGGATTCGGATAGAAGCCGAGTACCTGCCGAGCACTATTTTGAGGAAGTCCTGTCGGGCGCTCGTTTAATAGAGACACAGTGCTCGAAGGATATTATGTTCAAATGACATGTATGATATGTGAAACGATGTTCCAATATAATGTAAGAGCTTTTTTATACTTGTGCGGTCAAGTATTAAAATACCTCATGTGCGGTCATTGATGTATATGTGTATATAACCTGAAAGATGGCAGTCTTCGGCTTCAGCCCCCACGCACATAGTGCGGGGGTGTTTGCAAAAGAGCGCATTTTCACACTTAATCCAACGTCTTGGTCCTGTAAAGGAGGTGATAGCATAGCAAACTAGGCAACCGGACTATAATGCTTTATCACTTTCACTTAGCCATAGGAGTTCGATGGTGGGGCTACTATATAGCCCCTGGGGGCACCGCGCTCTCCCGAACTCGGGGCGCGTATGTGCCTGACCGGGAAGCGGTCCATCGTTAATTCAGAGGAATTCTAAACATTCCAGTGGTCCATCGAGTGGTTGACTAGTCTCTCGCTATATCATGACAGTCATTTTTCGGCTTTCTCTACTAAGGTGCTCGCCAGGACGAACCGGGGCACAATCACAGTAGTTCTCCTGGTGCCGCGTAAGCCAATAGAGCGGAACGTAAGGCAGCAAAACACAGGAGCCGGGCAAATCCAACATTTGACCAAAGACATGATTCGGAGCTGATGCATATAAGGCCTAACTTGAGACGCCAAACACTCCCTAAGGTATTCGGTCTTTATGAAAACGGGCAGAACAATGCCCTAAGCCCCTAGTGTCCAGGTACGCGCAAAAAATTTCTGACGCGGCCGATCCCAAAACGCCAGCCTCCTCCTCGGTTATAGCAAGAAACCCGGGGATGTGTAACAACAAGAGACAGTAAAAAAGGTTTATGCAGGGTCTTAATCTGAAAAGAATCCTTGCAACGGGTCCCTACTGCACGTCTGCGTCTGTGTCTCCGTTGTGCCGTGTCCTGGACAGGTGTAGCACGGTGTTCAGAAGAACTTAGTTGGGAAAAAAACGATCGTGCGAAAAATGTATTTTAAATAAACAGAGTATGATTCCAAAAATGAACAAAGTTGAGCTTTATTGTCTCTTATTGTACATGCGTGGAGCCCCTTGCAAGGGGGTACGTGGCTAGTAAGCCGCTTGTTTATTTATACAGACTCACCTAACCATGTCCGGGGTCTGAATGACCTATTTAGGTGCTTTGATCAGCAAAGCCGAATTGGTGTGTGGCTGTCAAGGCAGTCTCACATTCTTTCGTATTCGGGGAACATTCGAAGTTTCCCTTTAATGAGATGATGCCGCGTGGACCGGGCATTTTAAGTGTAAGAGATGCGTAATGCGGTATTGCGTTAAAGCGGGCGAAAGCTTCGCATCCCAATAGTGCTTGATAGTTACTTTTAAATGGGGCGATGTGGAAGACTAACTTTTCGCGAGGAAGTTGTTGGATGAGCCGAACACAACTTCTAGTGGTAGAGAGCCCGTACAATGGGCATATGGGCCTGGCATCACTCCTTTAAAGGAAGTGCTGCTATGGCGAATTTTGGTTGGGTCTTGATATAGCAGGTTTAGATCACTGCCGTCGTCCATTAGGACTTGTGTAAATTGTAGTCCGTCGATTATGGGATCTAATATCAAAGCAGTCCATCCTGCGTTCTGGATACTTCCGGAGTAATCCTGATGGTTGAAGGTGATTGGTTTTGACATCCAGTGTCGAGACTCCGCTGGGGTGGACCGTGCAGCGCGTATTTCAATGGGCGCCGCTCTATTATTCCCTATTATCACTTGGAGTGAGTTTACTATTTTGACCTCTTGTGGGAAATTTCTTTGTTTTCCGGTTCTCTGCTTGTGGGGTTCGTCATCGTCCTCACTTGGTGTGTTGAGCCCCTTGTGTTCGGCGTTAAGTCGGTCGGACTGTTTGAAGACCCAACAATCTCTGTGGGTATGGTTTGCAGGCTTCCCGGGGGTACTGTGGATTTGGCATATCTTGTCCAAGATTTTGTTTAGGTTGGATAGCTCATCACTGTTGTCCTTAAGAGGCAGTTTTTTGTTGTTCTGCCGAGAGCTTTTGAATCCGGCGTTAACTGTCGTGCTCTTTGGACTGTTTCCCTTGGTTCGGCGCTGGTCCTTGCTGCGTCGTGGTTTCCCATTTCCATCCCTAACCTCGGATGTACTTGGGTCGCTGGTGCTGCATCTTCCTAGCCAGCTATCCTCTCCCGTGCAAAAGCGGGTCATGAGGCTTGTTAGTGCGGCCATTGTTCTCGGCTTTTCTTGGCCAAGGTGTCTGGCGAGCCATTCGTCTCGGACGTTGTGTTTGAAAGCTGCTAAGGCTTCGGTGGCCGGACAATCGACTATTTGGTTCTTTTTGGTGAGGAACCTGTTCCAGAATTTGCGGGCTGACTCTCCGAGCTGTTGAGTTATGTGACTTAGATTGTCTGCATCCGGAGGACGGACATAAGTCCCCTGAAAATTTGCCCGAAACGCATCCTCGAGCTCTTCCCAACTTCCAATAGTGTTTTCGGGGAGGCTTTTAAGCCAATGCCGGGCTGGCTCTTTGAGCTTGAGAGGTAAGTATTTTATGGCGTGGAGGTCATCTCCTCTAGCCATGTGTATGTGTAGGATGTAATCCTCAATCCAGACTCCAGGGTCTGTTGTTCCGTTGTATGCCTCTATGTTTACGGGCTTGAATCCCGCTAGAAATTCATGATCCAGCACCTCATCGGTGAAACATAGGGGGTGTGCGGCGCCCCAGTATTTGGGTGTGCCGTGATGTTCGATTACTCGACGTGTTGTATTGCTTTCTAGAGCTTGCTTTCTTGGCCCATAGATAGACCTGACTGGGCCATTCTTTTGGTGTGGATCCTTATGCGGATCACGTGCTGGCTTGTGTGCGGCGCCGATTGCCGCTCTATGTTTGCCATGTGGTCGTCTATCTGACCGGGCGGCCTCTTTGTTCTTTGATCGTGGGGGCTGTACGGCCTCCTCATCAAATTCGGGCAGTAGTTTGCGCTTCGGGGTAGCTCTTTGTTTGGCGACTATCGCCGTATTTGTCTGCGGTGTTGAGTACTTTGCTCCATCTTATTCTGAGCGCGTCTTCCGCTGTTTTGAGCTTCCGCTTCTGCTTCTTCAGGCTACGTGCCGTGGCGACGAGCCTTTTGTGGAGGTTCTTCTGCTCCAATGATGTGTCCGGCGTGAGATCGTCCAGACTGTTATCTTCGCCGGGGACAGATTGTTTATCCAAGTTATCCTGTTCGCATGGTTGCTCGAGGGCATGTTCGACATCCACCGGTTCGCCCTGCTCTATGGCTGGGTCTACATGGGTGCTGTCTTTGTCGAGGCGGGACTTTGAGCGGCGCTTACGTCGCCGTTTTGACTGCTTTTCGAGGGAATTATCCTTCACAGCGTCCCATTATTCTTCGTTATCGCTTCCTTTAGGAGTATCCACCATATATACATCGTGAGTTGAGGTGGCCTGCCAGTGCCCTGTAGGCGCTGGTTCTTGGTCGTCTCCGGCATCGTCGTCCATATTGTCGATGTCTTCTGAGTCAAAGTCGAGCATGTCGGTTAAATCATCGAGAGTGGCTACAAAGTGGGTGGTGGGTGGGCGTTGAATTTCTTTGTCGTCCGCATCCCAACCTTCCTAACCATAGTTCGACCAGGGCTCTCCTGATAAAGAGAGAGACTTTAGTGAATTCAGGATGTCGCCAAAGGGCGAGTGCTGAAAGATGTCCGCAGCGGTGAACTCCATGATCGGCTCCCAATCGGATTCGATTGGCAGGGGCGCGGAAGGTTCGGAGTCCGGAGAGGAGTCTGGCACCTTGGAGTAACAAGCTTAACAAAGGACAGGTTTGTATTCGGCTCTATCGCCGTAGAGGTAGCAGCCCCCGAGGCGGTGTCCAGCCACCCGTCCTCGATCGGCGCAGTCGACTCCGAGCTAAGGGTCGGAGCGAACACTTGTGCGGCCTCCAGGGCACTGTCCGACAGCAGAGCTAGATCATGCCCATCGTGACAGTGTGGCGCACTTGGCTGTGGCTCGAACCCATCGAAGATCAAGTCTCCGCGGACGTTGGCCGTATAGTTCAAACTTCCAAATCTGACCTGATGGCCAGAGGCGTAGCTTTCAATCTGCTCCAGATGGCCAAGCGAGTTGGCCCGTAGTGCAAAGCCGCCGAATACGAAGATCTGTCCGGGGAGAAAATCTCACCCTGGATTGCGTCGTTGTTGATGATCGAAGGAGCCATCTGACCTAAAGGCGACGACACAGAGGAACTCTCAATGAAAGCCACCAATGTCGGTGTGAAAACAGGCGGATCTCGGGTAGGGGGTCCGGAACTGTGCGTCTGGGCGGATGGTAACAGGAGACAAGGGACACGATGTTTTTACCCAGGTTCGGGCCCTCTCGGTGGAGGTAAAACCCTACTCATGCTTCATTAATATTGATGATATGGGTAGTACAAGAGTAGATCTACCACAAGATCAATGAGGGTAAACCCTAGAAACTAGCCTATGGTATGATTGTTGTTCGTCCTACGGAGTAAAACCCTCCGGTTTATATAGACACCGGAGAGGGCTAGGGTTACACAGAGTCGGTTACAGTGGTAGGAGATCTACATATCCGTATTGCCAAGCTTACCTTCCACGCCAAGGAAAGTCCCATCCGGACACGGGACGGAGTCTTCAATCTTGTATCTTCATAGTCTTGGAGTCGGGCCAAAGATGATAGTTCGGCTATCCGGACACCCCCCAGTCCAGGACTCCCTCACCTACCATATGAATCTTGATCTCTACCCTTCCCCAAGTTCCTTTCCACTCAAATCTTCTTTCCACCAGATCCAAATCCTATGAGATAGAGTTGAGTGTTGGGGAGACTATCATTTGAAGCACAAGAGCAAGGAGTTCATCATCAATGCACCATTTGTTACTTCTTGGAGAGTGGTGTCTCCTAGATTGGATAGGTGTCACTTGGGAGCCTCCGACAAGATTGTGGAGTTGTACCAAGGAGATTGTAAGGGCAAGGAGATCGCCTACTTCGTGAAGATCTACCACTAGTGAGGCAAGTCCTTCGTGGGCGACGGACATGGTGGGATAGACAAGGTTGCTTCTTCGTGGACCCTTCGTGGGTGGAGCCCTCCGTGGACTCACGCAACCGTTACCCTTCATGGGTTGAAGTCTCCATCAACGTGGATGTACGATAGCACCACCTATCGGAACCACGACAAAAACATCCGTGTCTCCAATTGCGTTTGAATCCTCCAAACCCTTCCTTTACTTTCTTGCAAGTTGGATGCTTTAATTTCCTCCGCTCATGTACTCTTTGCATGCCTGCTTGAATTGTGTGACGATTGCTTGAATTGTCCAAAGATAGCTAAAATCTGCCAAACTCTAAAATTGGGAAAAGGTTAAGTTTTTTATTGGTCAACTAGTCTAATCACCCCCCTCTAGACATACTTCAAGGTCCTACGAGTGGTATCAGGGCTTTGGTCTCCATTTTCTTTGATTTCCATAGCTTTTGGTGGTCATAGCCTTGGTTTCACAACCTAGGTGGTCATAGCTTTGCATGCCTGCTTGAATTGTGTGACGATTGCTTGAATTGTCCAAAGATAGCTAAAATCAACCGTAGAGGTCCTTACTTTGATGGTACTAACTTTGCTAGTTGGAAGCATAAGATGAAAATGCATATTCTTGGACATAACCCCGCCGTTTGGGCTATTGTGTGTATTGGCTTGCAAGGTGAATTCTTCGATGGGAGAGAGCCACACCGTGAAGCTAGCGTGGAAGAATTGAAGATGCTGCAATACAACGCTCAAGCTTGCGATATCCTCTTCAATGGCTTGTGCCCTGAAGAATTCAACAAAATCAGTCGTCTTGAGAATGCAAAGGAAATTTGGGATACTTTGATTGATATGCATGAAGGTACCGACTCCGTCAAGGAATCCAAGTTGTATGTGCTACAAAGTCAGCTTGACAAGTTCAAAATGAAGGATGGTGAAGGTGTCGCTGAAATGTACTCTAGGCTTGCTCTTATCACAAATGAGATTGTCGGCTTAGGGAGTGAAGAGATGACCGATAGATTCATCATCAAGAAGATCCTAAGAGCATTGGATGGAAAGTACGATACCGTGTGCACATTGATCCAAATGATGCCAAACTACAAAGATCTCAAGCCAATGGAAGTCATTGGAAGAATTGTTGCTCATGAGATGTCACTCAAGGATAAGGAGGAACTTCACAACAAGTCTAGTGGTGCTTACAAAGCCTCATGTGAAGCCCCCACATCATCAAGTGAGAAACAAACCTTCAATGAAGAATTGAGCTTAATGCTGAAGAACTTCAACAAATTTTACAAGAGTAGAAGCAAAGAAAGAAGCTCTAAGTCAAGGTCCTACAATGACAAAAGATCTTCTAGTCGAGAGCGAAATTGCTATAATTGTGGGAGACCCGGACACTATTCCAATGAGTGTACGGCACCCTACAAAAGAAGAGAAGATTCTCCAACAAGAAGAAGCAAAAGAGAAGAATCACCACCAAGAGAGAGGAGGAGTAGAGATGATCGTTATGAACGAAGACCCTCACGAAGAAGCAAGGATTTGAAAAGGAAGGACAAGTCATCAAGGAGCTACACAAAACGAAGACATCAAGCTCATGTTGGTGAATGGGTATCCGGCTCCGACTCCGACAATCACTCCGAGAGAAGCTATCACTCCGACTCCGAATATACTCAAGATGAAGGTGTTGCCGGTCTAGCACTTGTTTCAACCAACTCCTATGACATATTTGACTCACCAAATGAAGGAATTGGAAGATGCTTCATGGCCAAAGGTCCAAAGGTAACACATCCCGAGTATGTTGATTTCAATAGCGATGAAGATGACTTGCTAGGTGATGATGATGTACTTGTTGACAACTCTAGTGATGAATACTATGATGGAACATCAATTAATCATGCTAATCAAGATAAAACGAATGACAATGATAAGGAGAAGATTGAGCTTCTAACTAAAGAACTAAACACTCTTAAGTTAGCTCATGAAACTATCTTCGAAGATCATCGAGAACTTTTAAGGGCTCATGTGAAGTTACGCTTTGAAAAGCTCAATCTTGAGCAAGAGTATGAGTTCTTAAAAGCAATGAATGATGATCTCCGTAAGAAAAGTTCTTCTTACATTGCCAAGCGTTTACTCTTATCTACTTACATGCCTCAAGTCAAGTCTAGTAACAAGTACAAGAAAGATCCTTCCTCTAGTAGTAACAATAATAATGCCAAATCCAATATTGTTGCTTCTAGTAGTTCTCTTGATTCCACTAATGATTCTCTTAGCCAAGTTACACTTGAGCAAGAAAATAGCTTATTGAAGGGAATTATAGATAAAGGTGTTTACAAGAGCCTTGCCGAGAGTAAGCAATTCGAGGAAATTGTACGCAAGCAAGGAAGGCACCGGAAGAATCAAGGTGTTGGTTTTGAACGAAAGTTCAATGCCAATGGAGTTGAGTGGGAAGAAATCAATACCCCAAGACGAAGTTTGTTCCTCAACAAGAGAAGTATGATCCTACTTCCTTCAAGGGAACACAAGCACAAGATGATCTTCCACCACAAGACCACAATAACAAAGGCAAGGACAAGTTTCAAGAGGAGATTGATGCATTTGAAGAAGCACCTAAGGCCTCGGTCAAGTGGGTTCTGTCACGCCCAATATGCGACCCTATCCAATAGGAACTCGAAGGTCCCACCAATGATAGACCCGCATATTGAAACACTTTTGCAAGGTGGATATCATTACATCAACATTACATAATAGATGGGGATACATACATAAGGCATACAAAGCCACACGAATACAACATCACATCAATACATGAGAACAACATCCGTCTACGGATGAAACACAAACAGAAACTCGAACGACATCCACCCTGCTAGCCCAGGCTGCCGACCTGGAACCTATCACCTGATCAAAGAAGAAGCAGAAGAAGAACTCCAAAACAAGCAAACATCGCTCTCACGTCATGATCATCGCACAACCTGTACCTGCAACTGTTGTTGTAGTAATCTATGAGCCACGAGGACTCAGCAATCCCATTACCATGGGTATCAAGACTAGCAAAGCTTAATGGGAAAGGAAGGGATAAAGTGGTGAGGTTGCAGCAGCGGCTAAGCAAAATATGGTGGCTAACATACGCAAAAGAGAGCGAGAAGAGAGCAAACGGAACGGTTGTGAAGCTAGCAATGATCAGGAGGTGATCCTGAACTCCTACTTACGTCAAACATGACACAGAAACCGTGTTCACTTCACGGACTCCGCCGAGAAGAGACCATCATGGCTACACACACGGTTGGTGCATTTTAGTTCGGATCTGGTGTCAAGTTATCTACAACCGGACATTAACAAATTCCCATCTGCCACATAACCGCGGGCACGGCTCTCGAAAGTTTATACCCTACAGGGGTGTCCCAACTTAGCCCATGATAAGCTCTCGCGGTCAACGAAGGATATTCCTTCTCCCAGGAAGACCCGATCAGTCTCAGAATCCCGGTTTACAAGACATTTCGACAATGGTAAAACAAGACCAGCAAAGCCGCCCGATGTGCCGACAAATCCCGATAGGATCTGTACATATCTCGTTCTCAGGGCACACCGGATGAGCAAGACGACGGGTTGGCATAGACCCTGGTTGCCCAGGGGGTGCCGGACATCGCTCAGGTTGGACCAACACTCGAAGGAGCACTGGCCCGGGGGGGTAAAATAAAGATGACCCTCGGGCTCCGGAAACCCAAGGGAAAAAGGGCTAGGTGAGGCAAATGGTAAAACCAAGGTTGGGCCTTGCTGGAGGAGTTTTATTCAAAGCGAACTGTCAAGGGGGTCCCATAAATCACCCGACCGCGTCAGGAACGCAAAATCCGGGAACATAACACCGATATGACAGAAACTAGGGCGGCAAGAGTGGAACAAAACACCAGTCATAAGGCCGAGCCTTCCACCCTTTACCAAGTATATAGATGCATTAATAATATAAGAGATATTGTGATATCCCAACATAACCCTGTCCACCATGGAGCAATCTTCAACTTCACCTGCAACTAACAACGCTATAAGAGGGGCTGAGCAAAGCGGTAACATAGCCAAGCAACGGTTTGCTAGGAAGGGTGACAAAGGTTAGAGGCTGACATGGCAATTTGGGAGGCTTGAAGAGAAATTGATAGGTAGCGCAGCAAAGCAATAGAATGAAGCAACTAGCATAGCAAGGATAGTAATGAGATCCAAGGTGACAGTCATCTTGCCTGAAATCCCGCTAGGAAGAAGAACGAGTCCATGAAGAAGACGAACGGGAGTAGTCGAATGAATCCTCACAATCGCAACATTACCGGAACTAAGAAGCAACACCGGAAAGAAACAAACAACATGGTAAATGCACAAACATAAACATGGCATGATGCACAAAACAAGTATGATGCATGTCCGATTTAATGAGGCATGGCATGGCAAAGTGCAACAAACAATACTACAAGTTAAGTGGAGCTCAATATGCAACGAGTTGCATATTGACAAAACACCACATCAATTATTTAGTTCTCTCTCGGTTATGCTACTCATCAATATTAAATGTTGTTAAACATGGCAAGGGGTGAAGCATATGGAAACAAACTATTTAGGCAAGTTTAAATGAGGCCGGAACAACAAACAACAATTCCGGAAAACCCTCATATGCAATTTATGAATTTGCTACTGTTCTGACCTAAACCATATTTTAAAGTTGTTAAACAAGAAAATAAAGTGGACCATGTTAACCTATGCATTTTTCTGCCCCATTTACATATGAAATTTATTACAATTGGAGCTACGGTTATTTAGTTATGAAATAAATCATTTTAGCATGGCATTTATGCAAATTTAATCAAACAGCAATTTAAACATTTTAAACATGGATGAAAGTTGCACATTATTAATCTACACAAAATTCTAAGCATTTTACATGTTTAAATCATTTTAAACTGATGCACGGTTCAAGAGTTATTAATGCATGAACATGAGGGTCTTTCTGTAAATATGCCGTTTCTGGATAATTGGACAAATTCGCAGAATGGAAAAAAAACATGACATGGGCCGAATCTACAGTTGGGCCAACAGTGGAAGGGGGCACAGCGGTGGCTCACCATGGGCTGAGGCCCAGCTGGTGGAGGAGGCCGGGCAGGCCGGCTGCTGGCTGCACGCATCTGGCCGATGCGGTCAACGTGACCACGAAGCAGAGGAGGCAGGGGATCAAGGCTGGCGCGCCTGGCATTGCTTGGGACTCCGGCGAAGGGCGATGCGACCGGGAGGTTGGAGGCGCTAGTGACCCGTGGTGGCGATGAAGCACAGGAACGAGCGGATGGCGGCTTGGGCGCAAAGCAGGGCTGCGGGGCGACACTGCTGGCGAGCTGGGGACGCTGGGACCTGAAGCAGAGGAGCGGGCGCTGCTCCGGCGGTGAGACGGCGACCCGGCGAGAACCGAGGCGAGGCAGGGGCGCGAGCGTCCTCTTCTGTTCGACCTGAAGCAAAGCAGCAACGGCGACAGCTTGCAGGAGGGTTCGTGGGGCTTCGGCAGCAGGGAGGCGCGTCCATGGCGAGGCAGGGGCGCGGACGACGCGGAGACGGACGGATCCGGGCGGCGAGGAGGAAAACGGCGACTGGACTAGGACGGCACGAGGACGACGCCGATGAGGTCCACGGCCACGGCAGACGGCGGAACTTTGCCAGTCTTGGAGGAGATCGAGGCACGGCAGGAGGGGCCTCACTGGAGCTAGATGGATGGATCGATCGTGGGTGTTGCCTCGATCCAAAATGGATCCAGCGCTGCGGGAGGTGGCTGGCTGCGGTGGAGTAGGAGAAGCTACTGTAGGCTTCGGTGGTTGTGGAGGGGACCGATGGAGATTGGCCGATGGCTGAAATCAAGGAGAGGATGTGGATTGGCTGCGGGATCGAGACGGATCCCAAGGTGGGAGAGGAGTGGGTAGTTGGCTGGCGGCGCGATGGATGGGACAGGGACAAATCTCCTAAAAAATAGGGTTGAACTGAATATATAGCAGGTGGATTATGGTAGGGGCATTTGGTCCCTCCGATTAAAATTGGACGGTCTGAGATAAATGGCTTAGGGGAGTCCAACAAATAAACGCAGATGTTTTAGGGACAGTTGGGGATGATCTGAATGCAACGGTGATGGCTGAGCGGGTTGGGTTCGGGACAACTGCGGACACGCGCGAGGGGTCTGTGCACTTTACAGAGAGACTCCGGTTTAGGCAAGAGGGAAAAACAAAGAACAAGGTTGGTCTCGGAATGGTCGACAAAAGCAAAGGGGGGATGCGGCAACTATGAGCGGATGCAAGTTTTATGAAAACATGCGGATGCAATGCACATGATGCCATGAGATGAAATGCATGACATGAACAAAACGCAAAACAAAATACAAAACCCATCCACGAAGGAAATATCATATCGCATCTCCGAAAAAGGCAAGAGTTGGAGTTACGAATATGGAAAGTTGTATCCGGGGTGTTACAGGTTCCCAAGACTACGTCAAGTTCTACTTTATCAAGTACAACTACAACTCCAAGGATTCCCTTCAAGATGATGTGGATCCCGAAGAAGAAGAACTAGAGTGTTCTTGAGGGTGACTCCGCCAACATTCTTCACTCATATCATTATGGCAAGGACAAGTGCAATCAACTTGCACATCGTGCACTAGTTCAAGGAGTCACAAACCCTCATGTTGGTAAGGCAAGGGACAAGGTAACCTAATGATTTCATGGACATCATCTTGTGTGTGCATCACTCTATGTCTATGGATATTCTTGTTTGTTCCTTGTGGGACTAACCCATGTAGGTATGTTGAAAGTGCAACTCACTCCAAAGGATTGCTCCAAATGATCTACATCAACATTGAGCACCCACATCTTCAACACCTACATGAAGTCATCGTCGACAAAACCCAAGGTTAGTTCATCCCTCTAAAAGAGGATCTCACATCTAGGGTGAGATTAACTCTAAGAATTGAGTCAAAGCAACTCTAATGGTGTGAACACATCAATGCATTATGTAAAAGTGGTAACCCCACTTGAGCTTTAACGATGAGTATGACCTATGATCAAATGTTCTCATTTGACTCCTAAGTCAATATACTCATATATAGATGACCTAGTCATCGCCAATTGTTTGATAGATTCTAGAATTGGTTGTGCATGCTTTGCCACATATTTTATTTGCCATTCCATTGTGTGAGCATGTTGGTTGCATATTTTACTCATTCGACGACATCCACTTGTTGCTTTGATTGTTTGGGTTCTTTTTCCTTTTGCCAAGTGGATGGACAAGAATGCCTAAGAACCATCTCTAGCTATCTATGCTTTTCTCGTCTCAAACTCCATTCATGCTACATCACAAAATTTGATCAAGTCAGATTCGAACCACTCTGTGTGAGGAGCACTCGGAGTCCCCGATTCGTCATAGACTTAAACTTCCAACACTTCTTTGTGATTCTCGGTCTGACCGATTCCTCCATTTCGGTCCTACCGAGATCACTAAGTCAATCTAGGTTTTCAATCTCGGTGCAACCAATTTGAACTTTTCGGTCACACCGAGTTGCTGTAACTGTATACAGTTATGCATCTCGGTGCCACCGAGTTGTTCCACTCGGTCACACCGACAGGGTCGGGCTATATGTACTCACGGGCAAAAATTTGGAAATTTCTCCGAACCTCTTCGCCCATGCAATAGCTCGCTCTGCCACCAGGGTATCCAGATCGTCTCCTTGTCGCCAGCCGCGTCCTGTCGCTGGTCTCCGCCGCCGTCAACGGAATTCACCCCGCCGTTGCCCCCGTAGCGAGTTCATCGCCAAGCTAGGGTATGGACTCGATCACAGTGCTATTCTCATCCGATTCCTAGCACATTGTGTTCATTATGATTCTTGCCATGATTGAAACACTCCTATCCAGTCAAGACAATCCTTAGATTAGATGTGATTTGAAAATTTAGGGTTAGGTTTCCGCCGAAACCATCTCGGACCCACCGAGTTGAAAAACCCGGTCCCACCGATTTGTCTAATGCCATTGCACTAGTAACTCTCGGTCTGACCGAGAATTGCTAATTGGTGTGACTGATTTTAGGACTTTGTGAAACCCTAGCAGTCTCGGTGCCACCAAACTGTGACTCAGTCCGACCGAGTTCACCAGTTTAGGTTCCAAAACTGCTTCGGTATCACCGAGTTTGAAAATCGGTTGATCCGAAATGCTTTCTGTGGAAAACTAAAACTGAATTTTTGAATCATTCTTTTGCAAAAATCTCTGCATTTTGTGATGCTCATCCATTCTATCTCATCTATAACTATTCACAGGGTCAGCAATCAGTGATTTACAGCATGTCAGACCAAAGTGATAGTCAGAACAAGTCAGAAGAGCACAATCACATGAGTGAGGGCACTAGTCCCTCTAGCACTTCAGATGATGGCAGCAGGAGCAACCCAAGCAATCTGCCCAAAGCTGCCACCAGGACAAGGAAGAAAAGAACCTCAAAATCTGAGGATGAGGATTATATGGCAGAAGAAGATGAGGCTACTTCCAAGAAGGTAGTTCTCAAAAAGGAGTATGCCTCAGCAAAGAACACAAAGCCTGGACTCAATAGGAAGGTTCCTGCCAAGAGGACACCTATGCTGAAGGTCAGAGGATCAACTCAAGTGCCTGAAAAGACTGAACCCAAAGAGGCACCTGCAAGAAGAGTCACAACTTCCAAACCCAAGAAAGTTCCCACTGGAGAAACTATGAAGTTTACCATTGAATCAGAAGATGAAGCTGCTGGTCAAGATAAGAAGAAGAAGAGAGCCAGAACCACTACTGCCTAGGTTCTTGGAAATCCCTATATGAGGAGAGACTCTGAAGAGGAAGAAGAGGTTTCTGCACCAGCACCCAAGGCACAAAAGCTAATGGGTGATGCTATAAAGCCAGGGGCTGCAACATCAAAGCCCAAGGAAGCACCCAAAGCTGCCCCCAAGCCCAAGATTGCACCAAAGAGGAATACCAGGAGAATTCCAGCTGCTGAGAAGAACAAGGCCCCAGTGCCTGAAGTTGCTGATGAGGAAGATGATGAAGGACAAGTCCTGAGGAAGCTAAAGCCCAAGATTCCAGACCTCAATGATGCTCATCTTGTGGCTGAGAACATGAAGTTGAGAAAGGATGCAGGACTCAGATTGTGGTGGCTATCAGTCCATATGCTACCAGGAGAAGGACTGCTGTTGATTACAGGTTCCACACTAAGGAACAGCAGGACTTCTATGAGACAGTGCTGTTGGACAAGAAACCAATAGTGTGTGATATGAGGTGGGTCGAGTGGACCTACATGAAGGAAAATGAGGAACACTATCCTGGAGTGCAAGACAGTTTTGTTGATTGTGGAGTTGCAGACTTTGTTGGGCAGAAGCTCACAAAGTGGAATGATGAGCTCATTATGCAATTCTACTCCACAGCACACTTCTATCCAGATGGCAGGATAGTTTGGATGTCTGAAGGTACAAGGTACCAGTCAACAATTGAGGAATGGGCCAGTCTGATCAATGCCCCAAAGGAGAGTGAAGATGACTTGGATGTCTATGCCAAGAAGAAGATGGACCACAATATGATGGCTCATATGTACAAGGAAATCCCTGATGCTGCAATTGAGACACATAAGTTTGGGTCAGTTCATTTTCTTCTGTCAGGGCTGCCAACCATCAACTGGATCCTAAGGCACACTCTGTTGCCCAAGTCAGGTGACCACAACATGATTAGAGGGCATGCTATCAACTTGCTACACTTGTTTCATGTGCCACAAAAATTCAAGGTCATGAGCCTCATTGTTGAGACCATTAAGAGGACAGCAGTAGACCAGAAGGGAAGTTGTGGGTATGCCCCACAGATTCAGGAGTTGATTAACTCAAAGATGGGCACAAGAACATACTTGCTGGATAAGGAACATTTTGCTATCTATCCAGACTTTGAGGACAATCAAGTTGTGATGAATGAAAATGAACCATCATCAGTGCAAGCTCAAGAGAAGAAGGAGAAGGCAAAGAGAGAGAAGGCTGCCAAGATGCCAACTCAAGAGGAGGCATCTGAGTACTTTTTGAAGAACAAGCAGGAGCAGCTTGGTTACTTGATAGCATCAACACTTAGGATTGAGAAGGGGTTGGCCACCCTAACTCAAAACCAGGAGAGCCTGGAAAGAATCATGGAACAAAAATTCTATGATCTAGATGTCAAAGTAACTGAGATTCAGTTAGTTGTGGAGCAGCTCCAGGATGACATGCAGGACAGGAAGGGCAAGACAACCACTGATGCATTTTCCAGAGTGCCTAGAGCTCAAAGGTCAGCTATAGTGCCTGTGAGAGACACCAGAGCCACATCATCTGCACCAGCTATAGCTCCTACAGCTCCAGTGCAACTAGCTCCATCCACATCAACTGAAGCCTTCGTCCAAGGAGCCATCTCTACACCACCTCCTGAAGATCAAGCCTGAGAGTCGATCTAGCACTATGCATTTTCTATGAACTTTTTGGTAACTTGTTGCCAAAGGGGGAGAAAAATGTATAGATCAAAGGCTTCGAGAGAGAGAGTTTTGCTTTTATTCTCTCTTGCTTTGGTGGTTAAACTTTTGTTTGCTTTTGATTGCTTGAGATACTATGCTATTATCTATGAGACATTGATGATCATGTGTTTGATCATAAGCTACACTTATGCTTGCGAAATGATATTATCTTACCTATCCTTATATGATCATTCACTTTGCTTGGTGATGAGTGCATGTATTCAATCTTTATTATTTTGAGCGCTCCACCAAGATGTATGTGACATGGAAGAGTAACCCATGAGCCTAATTCCTTGTGCATTTGCAGTCCAAAGCAAATTTTAAACTATGCACAAATTTAGGGGGAGCTCTTGCTTATCACATACTTCTCAAAGCGACGATGTTTTCCAATCTTATTATCATTTGTTGAAGCTTTGATCTATATGTTGTCATCAATTACCAAAAAAGTGGGAGATTGAAAGTGCAACTATTCCTAGGTGGTTTTGGTAATTCATAACAACATATAGCTCATTAAGCTAATGCTATTCTAAGACTATTATTTCAGGAAACCTCAATGAATGGCATGGCATGGATGATCAAAGTGGATCCCTCAAAATATCAAGGACAAAGGAATGGCTCAAGCTCAAAAGCTCAAGACTCTTCATTTTACATTTTAGTGATCCAAGATCACATTGAGTCTATAGGAAAAGCCAATACTATCAAGGAGCGATGAGGTGTTGTGTAATGAGCCTCTTGCTTCATGTGCTTAGTGATATGCTCCAAATACCCTCAACTACTTTCTCACATCCACATATGACCTAAGCCCAAAGTCAAAATCGATCCCACCAATTCTTTCTATCTGGCGCCACCGAGTTCAAATATCATAGCCACTGCCACAAACCCTAGGCAAATCGGTCTTACCGATAGGGATCTCGGTCTCACCAAGATGGGGTTGTAATCTCTCTGTTTCCCTTCGTAACGTTACGGTCTAATGGAAGTGAGCGACCGGTCCCACCGAGATTGCAATGTAAACTCCCTGTTTCCCTTTTGTAACATTTTGGTCTCACCGAAATGAGCGAATTGGTCCCACCGAGTTTACCTGACCAACTCTCAGGAAAGCTTATTACCAAAATCGGTCTCACCCAGTTTGTGTAATCGGTCTCACCGAGATTACGTCATGCCCTAACCCTAACCATATCGGTCCTACCGAGTTGCATGTTGGTCCCACCGAAAATCCTAACGGTCACTAGGTTTATCAAATCGGTCTAACCGAGTATGTTGAATCGGTCCCGCCGAGTTTGGTGAATTGTGTGTAACGGTTAGATTTTGTGTGGAGGCTATATATTCCCCTCCACCTCTTATTCATTCGTGGAGAGAGCCATCAAAACAAACCTACACTTCCAACTTACCATTTCTGAGAGAGAACAACCTACTCATGTGTTGAGGCCAAGATATTCCATTCTACCATATGAATCTTGATCTCTAGCCTTCCCCAAGTTGCTTTCCACTCAAATCTTCTTTCCAGCAGATCCGAATCCTATGAGAGAGAGTTGAGTGTTGGGGCGACTATCATTTGAAGCACAAGAGCAAGGAGTTCATCATCAACGCACCATTTGTTACTTCTTGGAGAGTGGTGTCTCCTAGATTGGCAAGGTGTCACTTGGGATCCTCCGACAAATTGTGGAGTTGAACCAAGGAGTTTGTAAGGGCAAGGAGATCACCTACTTTGTGAAGATCTACCGCTAGTGAGGCAAGTCCTTCGTGGGCGACGGCCATGGTGGGATAGACAAGGTTGATTCTTTGTGGACCCTTCGTGTGTGGAGCCCTCCGTGGACTCACGCAACCATTACCCTTCGTGGGTTGAAGTCTCCATCAACGTGGATGTACGATAGCACCACCTATCGGAACCACGACAAAAACATCCATGTCTCCAATTGCATTTGAATCCTCCAAACCCTTCCCTTTACTTTCTTGCAAGTTGCATGCTTTAATTTCCGCTGCTCATATACTCTTTGCATGCTTGCTTGAATTGTGTGACGATTGCTTGACTTGTCCAAAGATAGCTAAAATCTGCCAAACTCTAAAATTGGGAAAAGGTTAAGTTTTTAATTGGTCAAGTAGTCTAATCACCCCCCTACAGACATACTTCAAGGTCCTACAAAGTGCCTCCTTATTACGAGCAAAATAATTATTCCTCCGCCTGATAGCAGAGACCCACTGGATGGGCCACCGTATTTTGTGAAAAAAACGTTTCCCCCTGACTGCTGGGACGCACCAGCTACTACTACTGGAATCAGGGATTTTGCCGTCTGCCAGTTCTTTACCGTCTGCTTGCAGACGGCAAAGAAGGTCATTGCCATTAGCTACCAAACAACACACGACAAAGAACTGGCAGACGTCAAAGAATGTCTTTGCCATCTGTCATTTCTTTGCCGTCTGCTGGCAGATGGCAAAGAATCTTTGCCATCTGCCTGCGGACGGCAAAGAGGTGCTGGTGGGGTTCACTGGATGCCAATACACTGCAATGCTCCATCCCCTTCTTTGTCGTCTCCTGGCAGACGGCAAAGAGGGGGCCTATCTTTTTTTGCGGCTAAAAAAACCGTTGCCCCCACCTCCGGCCCTACCTCTATCAGACCGCAACACCCGCCGCCAAATCACGACCAATCCCGACCCGTGTCCTCCACTAGATCTGCCACCGCTCCCAAACCTTGTCACCGCCGCACTCGTTGCCCCCAGACCTTCCCACCGCCGGTGAGCAGCCGCCTTTGGCTCGATTAGACCACTGTCGGCATAGCTCCCCACCACCGCAGCTCCTCTGCCGCCCACAAATCCACCGGACTACGAGCCGCGGCCGCCCCAACCATCCCATCGCCCACGGCCGCCCTCCAACCAAATCACTACCGTCATCGCCCCCCATCGCGGCAGCCCCTTACCCCCTCCGCCGCCCCAACAACCACCCCAATGCTAGCGACCACTGCCGCGTCGCCCCACTCCAGAGTGACTCAGCTGAGCAGCTGATCGATGCGAAACACCACTGTCATCGCCGAGCTACTCCACCAGCGGCTACCATCCTCCAGCGAACGCCTTCCTCGCCACAAACCTACTCGCGCACTTCCTCCCCGAGCAGGCCTTCCTGCAAGCTTCGCCGAGCACCAAGCCGTGGGTCCACTTCCTTCACACACACCCGAAGTAGTAGACCGTCGACCCTCCTGCCCCGCGAGCAGCTCTGCCTCCTTAACATCCTTTCCCTGGACAACGCTGCCTCTTTGACAGGTGAGATTTTCATTGCAATTTCATTGTCTTTTTTATTCTGGTATTTCTTAGGAGTATTTGGAGGGTTCTAGAGCGACCAGTAGATGGCCTATTTCTTTCTATTTATATGGACAATATCTTATCTAGCCAAAGTTCCCTCCTTACAAAATCTCCTTGTAACTCAGACGACTAGAAATATGAATTTGTTTAAATAGTGTTGTTCATTGGATAGATTTTGTTTAGCACAAGTTGTGATGGATATGGATTTTCTACTAATGATTCTCTATTTCTAGGTTTATAGAGTGATATGTGTTCTGCCTATATGGTGGAGTAGTTGTATCTTATCAGCCAAATTTTGGGTGGTCCACATAAGCTGTGTTAGCAATTGACCAAAAGTAAAGCCCTTGTGACTATATATTTCACACAAAACAAGTACCTAGAGTTTCATCTTCCATGCACTACCCTAACTCAGTGCAGGGAAGGACAGTGGTGCCTCATAATGTCACTCCATTGCCCATGGGGGATTTTCATTGCCCAGTGCATGTAGATGCAGGGGCAGGAGGGAAAGATGCAAAAGCTCTTTTTAACCATGTGTAAGGCAGTGTGCAATGCAACACCTTCATTAGTTACTGGATGAGGGCGCAAGACTAGCTTCAGGGTTTATGGCTTAATCCAAGAGGAGAAAGAAAGGGCTCTGCATATGAAAACATACCAACATTATTGTTTCCATGAAATTGGTAATATATGTGGCATGTGTTTGTTTATCTTTTCTGCAAGAGCAACTTGTATCCTGAGACCTTCTAGTGGTACTGAGACCCATAAAAAGAAACTATCTTCTTGCATGATCACTTACTGAAAATAGGGACAATCAGCTTTACTTCGGAGTACTTTGAAGTAGTTAAGTTATCTAAGTTATTATGGGTACTGTTACAATGTGCTTGTATTGAACCATCTATCCAAGTTTATTACTAACTCTATATGTGCTTCTCTGCACCTATTTGCATGTATATCTATTTGCTTTATGGACATGACTCTTGTGTTTGTTTGCTTGTTATACTGTGATAATTGCAATGGTTATTTAGTGAAAAAATTTGCTCTTAATGTACTGTTGCAGGATCTGGATATCTCTCAAGATTTAGTACTTTCTAGTGTTGATCTCAAGTGCTGGCTCCTACAACATTGCATTTCACCAAGTGAAATGCTACATTTCTACTCCTAACTCATTATCTCTTTCTTACTGTTTTTGTTATGCAGGTTGGAAGAAAATAAGAAAATCCAGAGAAGATCTTAGTAATAAGATAGTTTTTAGGAAAATAGATATTTAGTTTTAGGCCATTTCTTCTAATTTCAGATATGGAGTGCTTGTCTTTAGTTTTTGT
The DNA here is from genome assembly GCF_018294505.1 of Triticum aestivum. Taxonomy (NCBI): domain Eukaryota; kingdom Viridiplantae; phylum Streptophyta; class Magnoliopsida; order Poales; family Poaceae; genus Triticum; species Triticum aestivum. The sequence goes on from NC_057810.1 coordinate 248,297,881, forward strand.
TTTGACTTTGTCAAACTTGCTAACTACGGATGAAACTCTGTAATATTGATGAAACTATGTATATGTATGGATGAAACTTGCTACTATTGGTAACATGTGTTGGATATGCTATATTGCTACTATGTATGGACGAAACTTGCTACTATGTATATATATCTGTGTTTGATTTTCTGTGAAAATGAATTGATATAAGAAGAAAAGAAATTAATGCCTATTTGGTCTCTTTGCCATCTGAAGCAGATGGCAAAGAGCCTGCAGGCTTTGCTGTCTGCTAGCAGATGGCAAGAGCCATGCCCTTTGCCGTCTGCCAGCAGATGGCAAGGAGCCATGCATTTTCTCGTCTGCTGGCAGATGGCAATGATCCATGATGTTTGCCGTCCACTAGCAGACGGCAAAGTGCCCTTTGCCGTAGCTCGTTCAGCCGGACAGTTTGCCGTCCACTAGCTGACGGCAAAGGACTTTGCCGTCCGGGATCTGTGACTTTGACGTCCACCATGCCGGACGGCAAAGAAGCTGATTCCAATAGCGTACATCTTCGCACGCAAGGAAGTGCGTCCATATTATAGGCAAAAAAAATGATTCGCCCCCTGACTGCTGGGACCCACTAGCTACATCTTCGTGCGTAAGGAAGTGCCTAACAGTCGGGAGCCACCTAGTCGAAGCGTACGTAGCATTGTCATTCTGGTCGCGAACATGTACTTACATACTGGTCGCGATCATGTATTTACATACTGGTCGATCGGTCTGTCTGCAGGCTGCAGCGATGAACCGTGGCCGTGCAAGGAAGGGAACGTGTCATAGTACAGGCGCGCACGTAGCATGTACATGTACGTACAGCGGCCAGGGTGCCAGAAAATAAATACGACCACGTACATACATATGGGCGGGGTCTCTAACGCCTACTCGTGCATATGTACGGCCAGGGCTCGTGTACATGACTGGGTCAGAACGGAGAAACTACGTCGTCATCCTGTTCATGGGGAGGCAACAGAATGCGTCGTGTTCATGGTGAGGCAACGAAATACATCGTGCTCATTGGGAGCCAACTGGCTTGGACCGAACAACCGATGGAAACGAGGCATGACGTACCGTAGAACAGAGGAAACGGCCTTGTGTTTGACTGGCCATGGTCGAAACGGGATCCTGTTCATCAGGAGAGGTCTGACGTACTACAAAACGGAGGAAACGAACCTTTGGTTGACCTCCTATGGTCGAAACGGGGTCTTGTTGATCGGGAGGGGTGTGACGTACCGCAAAACGGAGGAAACAGACTTGTGTTGGAGCGCTACGGTCGAAATGGTGGTCCTGTTCATCAGGAGGTGTGTGGCGTACCGCAAAACGGGACTCCATGAGATACAGTTCATCTCCACCGTTGACCTCCTTAAGCCTCCACGTTCTACTGTTCATCCATCGTCGACATCCTCCAGCCTCCACCCGCACACTGTTCATCCATGGGCTCCTGTTCATCCAGCCTCCACCACGCGCTCCTCCACCGGCTACTGTTCCACCAGCCCTTTCCACGGGGTTCTGTTCAACCACCCCTCCACGGGCTACTGTTCATCCAGCCCTCCACCGGCTACTGTTCAACCAGCCCTCCAACGGCTACTGCTCAACCTCCCCTCCATGGGGTCCTATTCATCCAGCCCTCCACGGGGTCCTATTCATCCAAACCAAATTTGCTCGATCAATCGGTGTCCTATTCATCCAGTGGCAACACCACGGCGTCCTGTTCATCTAACCCCCCACCGGGAACTGTTCATCCAAACCCCCCAATAACGCTCACATTTCATCCAGAGGTAGCATCGATCGGCTTCATTTAGCAGCAGTAGCGAAGGAATCGCTCGATCGGGTTCAGTTAACAGCCATCGATCAATCGCTCGGATTCAGTAACGCGTAGCCTGCAGTGCAATCACTTGGGTTCAGTTAGGCGAACGCCTCGTTCGGGTTCAGTTAGAGCCCAACACCTCGCACCCACGCGCGTACGTGTATGATAGAAACGCGCATTGCTCGGCCCCCGACCACCCACCATAAGCGAGAACTCCCCGATATTTTCTCGCCCTCCTTCTACCACGCTTTTTTCCGTCATGGACGGCCCAAAGAATGTCATGCAACTACGTCTCTGGCCCGCCAAGGACAAAAAGCCCATTTTCTGTCATGATTTTTTGTCATAGAATTAGGATCCGACCACATCTATGATGATATCAGGTTTTTATCACAATTATCATCAAAGAAGTGTCATAAGCATGACAGAAAAAAAATTCGTTCGGCCCAAAATGTCACGGATGTGTCTTTTTTTTCTAGTGCCACCGAGTGTACGGCACCCGTTGACGACGTGCCAGTTTTCCAATAGTAAGAGATCCAAGGTTGCTACTCCACAAGTGAAAAAGGTCCCGACAGGGCTGGTTGGCGTTGATGGTACTTTCAGTATCAGCACCACCCTCGATGACAAATAGGAAAGCACGCTCGTTGCCTTCCTGCAGGCGAATATCGATGTGTATGCATGGCAACCATCTGATATCTGTGGTGTTCCCAAGAAGGTGAACGAGCACTACCTTGCTATCTGCCCACAAGCCAGACCTGTTAAGGAGAAAGTCCGGAAGCAGGCCTTGGAGAGGCAGCAGTTTATTGCAGAAGAGATCCATAAGCTTGAGGCAATTGGTTTGGTCAGATGAGTGCTACATCCCACTTGGCTAGCAAATCCAGTGGTTGTCCAGAAGGCAAACGGGAAGTGGAGGTTGTGCATTGATTACACAGATGTGAACAAGGCTGGCCCGAAGGATCCGTTTCCCTTGCCGCATATTGATCATATTATGGATGCCACTTGAGGTTGTGATTTGCTCTCATTTCTAGATGCCTATTCTGGATACCACCAGATCCTCATGTCCAAAGAAGATGAGGAGAAGACATCATTCATCACTCCATGTGGTACGTACTGCTTTATCCGCATGCCATTCTGATTAAAGAGTGTCGGGTCCACCTTTGCAAGGGTAGTCTAGATTGGTTTTGAACCTCAGCTGCACAGAAACATTGAGGCTTATATGGATGACATTGTGGTCAAAACAAAGGATAGAGCAACTCTCATCCAGGATTTGGAGGAGACATTTGCAAATCTATGCAAGATCAACTTGAATCTAAATCCGGAGAAGTGTGTGTTTCGCGTCCCCTCTGACAAGCTGCTTAGATACTTTGTGTCCCACTGGGGAATCGAAGCTAATCCCAACAAGATCAAGGCCTTTGAGGAGATCGAAGCGCCAAGGGACAGTTAAAAATGTGAGGCGCTTGATGGGATCTGTTGCCGCGCTAAGAAGATTCATCTCCTAGTCTGCCTAGCGTGCCCTGCCGTTCTTCAAGATTTTGAAGGCAAGTCCTATGAGGTGGATCCCTGAAGCAGACACAACTTTGCAAGAGTTAAAGGCCTAGCTGTTCTCTATGCCTACCCTGGTTGCACCCAAACCCCAGGAGCCGTTGTTGCTATAGTTAGCGTCAACCAACCAAGTGGTTAGTGCATCCTTGGTAGCACAACAAGAAGTGAATGAGAAAGAGAGTGAGCAGAGGCCGGCAGAGCTAGATAAGGATGAGAATAGCAGCAAGCACGACATCAATGACAAACCCGAGGATGCGGCAAGGAAGAAAGTGGTGCAGCACCCAGTGTACTTCGTCAGCTCCTTGTTACAGGGGGCTAGATCGAGCTACTCTGGCGTGCAAAAGTTAATTTTTGGTCTTATCATGGCCTCAAGGAAACTGCGCCACTACTTCCAAGCCCATGAGATCACGGTTGTTACTAGTTTCCCATCGCAATGGATAGTCCGAAACCCTGAGGCTACCAGCAGAATAGTGGAGTGGGCTTTGGAGCTATCCAGCTTTGATTTGAAGTTTAAGAGCACATCAACTGTCTAGAGCAGGGCATTGGCAGAGTTTATTGCAGAATGGACGCCAACCCCTGACGAGGAAGTGGTAGAGACAGTTATTCCTGGCAAGGAATCACCCCAAGAATGGATTATGTATTTTGATGGTGCTTTTTCCCTGCAAGGTGCAGGGGCTGGCGTGCTTCTTGTCGCTCCCTCCGGGGAGCACTTGAAGTACGTCGTCAGATGGATTTTGCCCGGGAAGAATCAACCAACAATACAAGAGAGTAAGAAGGGCTCCTTGCTGGGCTCATAATTGCAGCAGAATGGGGAATTAAGAAACTGATCATTCAAGGAAATTCATAGCTAGTGGTGAAGCAAGTTAAGAAGGATTATCAAAGTCCATTGATGGAGGCATACGTCGAGGAAGTGAGACGATAGGAGGAGCACTTTGACGGATTACAAACAGAGAACGTACCCCGTGCGGAAAACTTCATAGTTGATCATCTGTCAAAGTGTGCTGCGCAGAAGCTTCCTGTGGAACCAGGAATTTTGTTCTCCATCTTACTCCTCCCTCCGTATCCCCAGCAACAATGGCCCGAAAGAGGAGAAAGTTGGACACCGGAAAGCCTCTCCCGGTAGAGCCGTCCGCTCCCGGCAGAGACCCTACCTGAAACAACTCCTCGCAACTTGCCGGACCACCCCCTCCAGACGGGCCCATGGACCCCGCATATGAGGCTGGTGCTCCCGCAGCAGAGGAGGTGCCGCTAGTCCTCGTTGCCAAGCCACATGATCCATCTTGGTCAAGGCACATTGTCCGCTGCCTCCAAACCGGAGAGGTTCCCAACGACCAAGACGAAGCTGAAAAGGCAGCCCAAAGGGCCAGTATGTATCAGTTTGTCAATGACACTTTATACAGAAGGAGGCCCAACAGCATGAAATTGAAGTGTATCTGCCGGGAAGAAGGGAAGGAAATGCTGGCTGAGATACACAAAAGAATGTGCGGATCCCACATTGGATAAAGGGCATTAGTTGGGAAAGCATTCCGGCAAGGATTCTATTTGCCCACAGCCCCCCAAGATGCACTCCAGCTAGTCACTAAGTGTGAAGCGTGCTATTTCCATTTAAGAAAACCCAGCTGCCTACCCAAGAGCTTCAGACAATCCCTCTATCATGGCCATTTTTGGTCTGGGGGCTCGATATCTTCGGCCCCTTCCCCCGAGCAATCAGGGGCTTTGAAATCTTGCTCATTGCCATCGACAAGTTTAAAAAGTGGCCGGAAGTGACTGCCGTGAGAAAGGTGATTGCTCAGTCAGCTATCAAGTTCTTGAAAGATCTACTGTGTCGTTTTGGAGTTCCGGCAAGGATCATCACCGACAACGGCACCCATTTCATGAGACGTGCCTTCATGGAATATGTTCATGCCCTCGGATGCAAGATCTCATTCGCCTTTGTGGCACACCCCCGAAGAAATGAATAAGCTGAGAGGGCAAACGGTGAAATGCTACGCGGACTCAAGACAAGAACCTTTGATATGCTGCAGAAGCACAGCAGGCGGTGGATCGAGGAGCTGCCGATAGTTCTCTGTCCCTCAGAATGACACCAAACCGAGCTACCGGGCAGACTTGTTTCTCCCTAGTCTACTGGGCAGAAGCAGTTATCCCCACGAAACTCATTTACGGGTCGCCTCGAGTACTTGCTTATGATGAAATCATGCAAGATCACCACCGGTGTGATGACGCTATGCTACTCGAGGAGAACCGTCTCCGGGCTGCTACACGTGCTGCACGCTATCAGGAAGCCCTGCGTCGCTATCATAGCCGCAGGGTTCACGCCCGGTGTTTTGAGGAAGGTGACATTGTTGAGGGAGTCCTGGACTAAGGGGTATCCGGACAGCCAGACTATCATCGTCCGCCGGACTCCAAGACTATGAAGATACAAGATTGAAGACTTCGTCCCGTGTCCGGATGGGACTTTCCTAGGCATGGAAGGCAAGCTTGGCAATACGGATATGTAGATCTCCTACCATTGTAACCGACTCTGTGTAACCCTAGCCCTCTCCGGTGTCTATATAAACCGGAGGGCTTTAGTTCGTAGGACATAACATCCATTACAACAATCATACCATAGGCTAGCTTCTAGGGTTTAGCCTCCTTGATCTCGTGGTAGATCCACTCTTGTAATACACATCATCAATATTAATCAAGCAGGACGTAGGGTTTTACCTCCATCAAGAGGGCCCGAACCTGGGTAAAACATCGTGTCCCTTGTCTCTTGTTATCATCCGCCTAGACGCATAGTTCGGGACCCCCTACCCGAGATCCGCCGGTTTTGACACCGACATTGGTGCTTTCATTGATAGTTCCTCTGTGTCGTCACCGATAGGCTTGATGGCTCCTTCAATCAACAACAACGCTGTCCAGGGTGAGACTTTTCTCCCCGGACAGATCTTCGTGTTCGGCAGCTTCGCGCTACGGGCCAATTCACTTGGCCATCTGGAGCAGATCGAAAGCTACGCCCCTGGCCGTCAGGTTAGATTTGGAAGCTTAAACTTCACGGAGGATATCCACGGAGACTTGATCTTCGACGGATCCGAGCCACAGCCGAGCGTGCCGCACTGTCACGATGAGCATGATCTAACTCTGTCGCCAGATAGTACCTCGGAGGCCGCACACGAATCCGTTCCGACCCTTAGTTTGGAACCGATCGCGCAGATCGAGGACTGGTGGCTGGACACCGCCTCGGGGGCCGCGGCGCCAATGGCGATGGAGCCGAAAACCGACCATGTCCCTTATAAAGCTTGTGACTCCGAGGCGTCGGACTCCTTGCCGGACTCCGAACCTCCCGCGCCCCTGCCAATCGAATCTGATTGGGCGCCGATCATGGAGTTTACCGCTGCGGACATCTTCCAACACTCACCCCTTTGCGACATCCTAAATTCGCTAAAGCATCTCTCGCTATCCGGAGAGCCCTGGCCGGACTACGGCCAGGATGGTTGGGATGCGGACGACGAAGAAATTCAAAGCCCACCCACCACCCACTTTGTAGCCACTGTCAACGATCTAACAGACATGCTAGACTATGACTCCGAAGACATCGACGGTATGGACGACGACGCCGGAGACGATCAAGAACTAGCGCCTACAGGGCACTGGAAGACCACCCCAACACATGATGTATATATGGTGGATACCCCAAAAGGAAGCGACGACGAGGAATAACGGGGCGCGGCAAAGGATAATCCCGCCGATAAACAACCAAAACGGCGACGCAAGCGCCGCCCTAAACCCCGCCTCAGCAAAGACAGCATTCCCAATGACCCAGCGTTAGAGTAGGGCAAACCAGTGGACGACGAACATGCAACCAAGCAACCGTCCGAACAGGACGAATCGGATAATCAATCCAATCTCGGCGAAACCAACAGTCCGGACGACCTCACACTGGACATACCACCGGAGCATAAGAACCTTCACGGAAGACTCGTTGCCACCGCAAGAAGCTTGAAGAAGGAAAAACGGAAGCCCAAAACAGTGGAAGACATACTCAGAATGAGGTGGAGCAAAGTACTCAAGACCGCAAACAAATATGGCAATGACCATCAATCAAAGAGCTACCCGAAGCGCAAGCTGCTGCCAGAATTTGACGAGGAAGCCATAGAGCCACCACAGTCAAAAATTAAAGAAGCCGCCTGGCCAGATAGACGACCAGATGACAGGCCAAAAGCGGCAAGCGGCGCCGCACTCAAGCCGACTCATGATCCTGGGAAAACAGATGGCCCAGCCAGGTCCATTTACGGGCCAAAAAAGAGGGCCCCAGGAAGCATCACAACACGCCAAGTGTTCGAAGACAGCGGCACACCCAAATATAGGGGCGTCGCACACCCACTAGTTTGACCGATGAGGTGCTGGATCATGAATTTCCAGCAGGGTTCAAACCCATAAACATAGAGGCACACGACGGAACAACAGAGCCTGGAGTCTGGGTAGAGGATTACATACTACACATACATATGGCTAGAGGAGATGATCTCCACGCCATAAAATATCTACCCCTCAAGCTCAAAGGGCCAGCTCGGCACTGGCTCAAAAGCCTCCCAGAAAACACTGTTGGAAGTTGGGAAGAGCTCGAGGACGCTTTTAGAGCAAATTTTCAAGGGACTTATGTCCGCCCTCCGGATGCAGACGATCTAAGTCATATAACTCAACAACCCGGAGAGTCAGCGCGCAAATTCTGGAACATGTTCCTTACCAAAAAGAACCAAATAGTTGACTGTCCAGACCCGAAAGCCTTAGCAGCTTTCAAACACAACGTCCGTGACGAATGGCTCGCCAGACACCTCGGCCAAGAGAAGCCGAGGACAATGGCCGCGCTAACAAGCCTCATGACCCGATTTTGCGCGGGGGAGGACAGCTGGTTAGCAAGATGCAGCACCAGCGACCCGAGTACATCCGAGATTAGAGATGGAAACGGAAAATCACGGCGCAGAAAGGATCAGCGCTGGAATAAAGAAAAAAGCCCAAAGAATACGGCGGTCAACGCCGGATTCAAAAGCTCGCGGCCAAACAACAAAACACTGCCCCTTAAGGATAACAGTGATGAGCTATCCAACTTAAACAAAATTTTGGATCGGATATGTCAAATCCACAGTACCCCCGTGTGGGGACCCCGACTCATAAGTCGAGATCACCGAATGCACGTGTACAGTGATCCCAGAGATCAATGCTCACTGAACATACAGAAGCTGAATAACAAGAGTCTTACATCCATACATACCGTATTACACAAGTAGGACCATTATGGTCAAGTCTTGAGTATAACATTACAGCGGAAATCTTCGTCGATAACTTGGACCCATGCCATTTGCCTTAACCCTACAGGCATTCTGACTGGGAAGCGTCCTAGCTCGCATGTTCGTCACCGAAGTATTCTTCATGATATCATGTTCTTTCAAGCCTGGCCAAGTAAATAGCCAGGGACAAGACGGTGAGTACGTTTGAATGTACTCACAAGCAACCCATGTTTTGGTTCAAGAAACAACAATGCATGATATAGGTAAATTTTTGCGGAAAGCTAGTTTTGAGTGCAATGACATGTTCAACAACTTGTAAGGAATGCATCAAGAGAATTTACGTAACCATGAGGACAGGTTACAGATATCAACATAAATAGAGTGGGCACCAACCCATCTCAATCACGTCAAGTCCTTTGGCCTGACCCAAGTAGTTTCCAAGCACACACACTGGTTCGTAAACTCTGGACATAGTTTAAGCAGCACCGCCCAACCGTCCTTGACCGCGGACATGGCTATTCGAATAGTTTTACACTCTGCAGAGGTTGCACACTTTACCCACAAGATCCCGGGAACTTCCGTGTCATCCACGACCCGCGATACCTCAAAGTACCCGGGGTAAGCACCCGATCACTACCTTTCCCTAGACGACACTAACATGGAGTCCACTCGTTGTTCCGTATCCTCACGATGTACATCATACGAGACTCGCTCGAGATCGTAACATCCGAGAGGGGACACAACGGTGTATCGGGTGCCCTGTGAAAACACTCATGGCTGCCCTACCTGGCACGACCCCGTCCCGAGAGAGCGCACCAACAACTCTCCCGTCACTAGTAATGCGGGCTCCAAGCTAGTATCGGCCTAGGTAATCAATAATGCCCTTTCCCATATAAGGGTAGAGTGGTTGCGCATGTAAGGTTGGGACAGTCATCAAATCTTAAATCTAATCCGTTTTCAAAAACAACACACATACTTGCCTCGATACACCACTTCCTCATCAAGTGGTTACCCATCTCAACATCTCCCTCGGGCATAAGTGGCACCCGACGGGGTTTTCGAAAAGTCTTTTGAAAATACTTTGCCTCCATCACATGCATATTCGTGCCCCTTTTTGTGTAGCAACTACTTTAGCATCCTATCTACTCCCACCGACACAACCCTCATAAGAAGGTAGGGTCATGCACAATGCAAGTATCAACGAGGAAGTAACGAAGGCAATCCACCAAATTGGTTACCCTCTCAACATGGTTCCGAAACAACTCTAATAGAGTGCTATATGATGTGCATAAAAAGGTTTCATAGACATGGTCAAAGGGCTGCTTGCCTGGTTCATCAGAGTCTTGAAATCTTCTGGTCCTTCTCCAAGTACTCCGTCTACTTCGTCAACTAACGTCGGAAACAAACACAATAAGCAACACAACAAGGCAAGTATAAATGTGCTCTAAAAATGTGAAGTTGAATTTGATTGGATACCTCTGGTCATATGAGGAATGACCAAAGTGATTTCATTGGAAGTGGATCAATGGATATTTCTAAACATTTCGATATGGTGGAATCAAGGGGTTTATGGAATTGCAAGAAGTGTACAGAAGAATTATTTTGAAAAATGAGCAAAGGCACCCATTTAACAAAGGATGATTTTAGAAGCATCTAGGAATTGTTTTCACTGGATTTGGAGTTCAAATGGATTTCCTATGAATTTGCAAAGTTGGCTATATATGAAGAAATAGACCATTATTTTATGTGCTATAGAAAGTATTAATAAAAATGTTCATAAACTAAGTTATGAACTTAGAAACATCTAGGATTTTGAACCATGGAATTTGGATCAAAAATGGGCTCTCTGTGATTTTCTAAAGTTCATCACAAAAATAGGAAAATGGGGATTTGATAAATATTTGTGAAGAAAAGGTCTCTGGAAAAATGTGCATGTTGCATCACCAGATAGATCCTGATTTATAGAGTCACTAGAAATTTGAATCATCAAATTTGGACTCCATTTGAATTGTTTATGGATATGACAACTTTTACAGAAAAAGAAAAATAAAAGGGAAAGGGGGGGTGTACCCTTATCCAGCGCACCAGGCGAAAGATAGCAGTGGGCCGGCCCAGCGGCTCAGCTGCGCTGGCGACAGGGGTGACGTCGAAGACGGCTTCACGGGAGGGCGCTTTCGCCGTGGAAACGCGGGAGTAGCGCGGCCCGCCTCCGCTTATGCGAGCGAGCAGGTGCGCGGTGGAGTTTTAAACCTGACAGGCAGGGCCCCCTGTCAGGATGTGAGGCTGACCGACGGGCCCCATGGCCGTCGTCGTCAACCTCCATCCAGAGAGGATGGTGAGCTCACCGGCTCGCTGTGGTCGACGGCGAGGCGATCTGAGGGCACCGGCGTGCTCAGGGCGGAGTCGTCGTTCGGGTGGAGGTGGAGGCGGTCGCCGGAGCGCAGGGGTTCGCCGGCGACGAGGAGGACGGCGGCAAAGCTTCGGGAGGAGTTCGCCCCGGTCGATTTCGACTGCAAACGACGCGGGGGAGAGAGGGGAAATGGTCAGAGAGGTGAGGCGGTTCCAGATCGAGAGAGAGAGAGAGAGGGCAAAGGAGGCCTGCACCACGAGATCAACGGTCGACCGAGGCGGCGGAGCTCCGATCGATCCCGAGCATAGAAGCTCTCCGAGGCTGATTGGGTGGTGCGGGCGCGTGCTTGGGGGTGTGAGAAGGAGTTGGATGGCACGAGAGAGACCTGGGGCGTGCTTTAATAGCCGGGCGCCGGTCCACCGTGGACTCGTGCGCCGGCGAGATCACAGGCGAGACCAGAGGCCATGTGGGCACACGAGGGTGAGTCTGGGCCGTTCTTGGATGAGGTCTACGACCAGGTGAACGAATAGAATGAGCGGGGAAGGGCCAGAGGCTGCGCGCGTGTGAGTTCGCTCATTGGAGCTCTCGGGCGGCTGGCGCGCGTGCGAGCTGAGGCGAGAGGAGGGAGAAGGAGGAGGGGGACAGAGGTGTAGCGTGCTGCAGATGTCGAGGAGCATCGGCTGGCGTGAGGGGGAGAGCCTAGGTGGCCGGAGGCGGTTGGAAGGGGGCGGGGAGCGCACTGTAGCGCGCTCCAGAGCGTGCATATGGCCGGCATGGCCATTTTCCCAGCGCTCTGGGCTTGGCCTCTAGTGTCTGGGGGCTCTAGGGGGAAGTAAACAAATGGGGAGGGGCATTGGATGCCCTGGAGAGCCAGTAGAGCGAGGGGAGAGGTAGAAGAAGTGTGCAAATGGGCTGACCAGAGAGAGGAAGTGGGGTTTTACCCATCCAATAAGTGAGCTATGGACTTGCCATTGTTACTAGAGGTGAAAGGGGGCTAGGAGGAGCTGTGGTAAAAATTTGAGCTCTTCAAGAATAGTGGAAGGGGTCAAAATAGTGGTTTTTGCAAAATGCCAGAAGGTGTTTGATAATGGTTTGGGCTAGCAGATGAACTCTCATTGCCATGATACTTAACAGGATGGAAAGACACTTAGAACTAGGGTTTTCCACCAAATTTGAGCTTATTTGGGCAAAGTTGCCAATGCAACTTTTGTAAACCCTAGAAATCAGCAGAAATGGCTTTGCCAAGATTTAGTCATGCAAATCTATTCTCCTTGATGCACCACTTGGTGTAGTGTCATCATTTGAGGATTTGAACATGTCCACAAAAATTCAGATCAAAAGGACACACTTGGCAATGTAGAGTTGTTCAAATTTGGTTCTGGACAGGAAGGGTTTTGGGGCACTTTGATCAAGTTAACTTGTTCTCCAACTTGTGCCACTTGGTCTATATGAGTTATTAGACCATTTGAGCATGTTCACAAGGTTTCAGAACATTTGGACATTTTTGGCAATGTAAAGTTGCTCAAACTTCAAAATGGACAGAAATGGTTTTGAGGGGGTTTCATGGAGTTATACTATTCTCCATGACATGATACTTGTCAAGATCATCAAACATGTCACATGTGACATGATAGAATTTTCTTGGAATTTTTGGAGAATATTTCCTTTGTAAATATTTCAAAAGCTTGAAATATCCAGAAAGGGTTTTTGAGGGGTTTGACCAATATTTTGAACATGACCATGTGTTTAAACTCTTATATATGGACAATATATGTCCTATGAGTTTCCCTAACTTTTGTCAAATATTTTTGAAGCCATAAAAATAATTTTTCCCTATTAAAGACCATTTCTGGCCTTAAGGAAAAGCTTTTAAATAAAATAGGAAAATAACTTTTAAAATTATATTTTTGTGGTTTCTGGGTATCCTATATCTAATAGGAGTCAAATATATTTTTAGAAAGATTTTTACTGCCCTTAATTAAGTACTTGCAGTGCAAATCTCAATTCAGGGGTTTTGGAAAACTACTTTTTGAAAATACTATTTGGCCAAATTATTTTTGTAAGAAAATATTTTTATGTCCTATACACATGGCATGATCATTGGTTCAAGAGTTTGGAGCAAGGAGATGAAGTATAGGAGTTGGAGGTTTTATTTGATTTTTAGAGCACTTGCAAACAACAAACAAAATCCAATCAAGGCAAGGTCCAAAACACTCAAAAGTTTTTGTCAAACCACATTTTAGCATGATTTATTAGCTTAAGTGTTGTGGCATGAAAATCAGGGTGTGACAGACCTACCCCCCTTACAAGAATCTCATCCCCGAGATTCCCAAACTAGGCGCGGAAAGGGATACAGAAACTTGGATTCGGGGTAGTCTTCACGTCCTCATACTGCTTCTGCTTCTGTTTGGTGCTCCATTGAACTTGAAGTACTTGATGGTGTGGCTTCGTGTATGACGCTCTTCTTGATCCAGGTTGCTAATGGGTAGCTCGCGGTAGGTTAGGTTGGGCTAGGGGTTGATGGCTCGGTGGTCGATGTCCTTGTAGAGATCGGGCTAATTAGGAAGTTAGAAATGTTTCCGGAGTGGTGTCGTGTGGAAAAACATTGTGCACAGTGGGTGAGTCAGGTGGTAACTCTTGTTGGTATCTGTCTTCTCTTCGTCTCGTAGCGATCTCGGAGGGGGTTGTTAAATCATGGAGTGATCTTGAAGGGGGCCGATGAATCTTGGTGTGGGTCTCCTTGTCATGGAAATGCTTGGTCCCTTAGAGACAAGTGGTTTGTAGATACACCTGGTCTTCGTCGTGGAGGTTTACTTCTTGACGATGGTGGTTGGTGTAGTTCTTCCTCCTTGGCATGGCGGTCTTCAAATGTTCCTGGACTAGCTGAACGGCTCTTCTTCCGTCTTCGGGTGGACAAGTAGGTCACCAAATGATGATGACGACTATCTTGTCTAAGCACTCCATGAAGTCTATGGGGTACGTAATGTGGGCTAAGGCATTGGTGATGGTCACGGTTGAGTATCGGCCAAGGTCTTATGATCTAGAACCAAAGCCCGTGGTCATGATCTGACCATGTTATGGCTTGGTAGGGCTTAATGGTTTCAAGGATTCTAGTGTGCGAGTGAACATTTATCATCTTTATCCTTAAGCACGGTTCCTGAGATGCCAATTGTTCTATCTAGTCCTTTAAACAAATAACCTTATACCACCGAAAGCAGCAACTCTTGTAGGTCAGCTCCAATCATCACTCATGCTATTATTATCCTCATGACTCGCAGGGGGAGGTCTAACAAAATCATATATGTCTACAATCCCCAAACTCATATGTATGTCTACCCCTAAAAATCCATGGGTAGAACATACAGGCTGCTAAGTTTGAACATCACAATCCAAGTGCTAGCCTATTATTCCAAGGTCTAAGATAAAGCACCTCTATCTAAGGAAGCACGTTGTATGCCACTCCAAGATCCCGTTTCCTTCCTATGAATCAACCCCAACAGTCCATTAACTTCCATCACCAACTACCTAATCCATTAATTCCACGAATCCAATGTCCATGGCGTTCCACACGATCTTCTAATACCCTATAATCCACAAATACTGGGAAGGCTACCTTACTATAGTCAGTCCACCAATTTCCATTATCATGGTCATGTAAACTCCAAGGTCAAGTTTATATCAACTCCGACAATTAATCCAATCTCCTAGTTTATTGTCCACCGAGAAACATGGTACCATGATCGAGATCATCAGTCTAAATCCAATTTACTCCGAACCATGTAGACATACTCAGCATCTATATTCAACTAGAATCACCTACTTAAATCCAAATCTCTTGTCCAACGAGAATCCCTACATGTTCCCCCAAGTCATTTACGTAATATCAACTGTCTCCTATCAATATCCCATGGCTAAGTTAAATCCAAATACTTACAATTATCCTACTAAATCCAATTTACTCAGGGGTAATGAAAGTTATGCTAATCTATACTCATGATCCCACCAAGTTCATCTACCAACATCAAAGCCTCATAATCCACCAAGTAGTCTCAGATAATTCCTCAAAGTCACTGATATAAACTCACCAAGTAATCTGTCCTCTGTTCCTATATCCTCAAATTGGTCTTCCCTATGGCATCGTCAGTTTGTGCTATCTTAGGATGATAATGTGCTCGTTCACTATGTCCACTAGTTCCCTAATGAACCCAGTGATAAGCAAGGTTACAGAGGGTTTAACAGGCTCTCTTGCAATTCTGTGGGTTAAGCACATGGTTAAGGATTCGAGATGGGGTATCTTGTGAAGTCTCAAAGGGTCTAGGAATGGGTCTCTAATCTTGAGGGTTAAACATAATTCTACGGGGTTGCATTTGGTCGAGGAGGTTGTAGCAAAAGTCTTCAGTGCTTGTTGGTCGCCGAGGTGGAATCCTTGGTGCATCTTGTCTTGCTGGTCTTCAGTTGAGGAGAGAGAGGCGAGAGGGAAAGGTAGCATAGAGGAGGGGAATGCCTAAAGGGGGTTCTATAGTGCAGGTGCAAACAAACAAGTGCCAAAAAGGGCCAAACACAAACAACATAATAAGGCAGGTGATATAGTCGCGTACTTGTTGCCTAGGACAAAAGGGCGACTGATATGAAAACATAAACAAATAATAAAAACTAGCAACACACAATCATGGTTCTATTCGAACTACCATACAGACTCGACTGCGCATAGGGGGTACACGACTCATCCTACCCTAGGGGTTCTCGGACTCAGTAGTCGTGCCTTGTGCCTCATGCAGTCTTCTGAGTTTTTCTCAGGTGTCGCTATGTCTCCTGTAGTTGTTTGACGAAACGATCCAGGTTGAGCCTGAAGAGTCTTCAGCAACTTCTCGCCTGTTGAAGTGATGGGGTGACGGTGGCTCCTCGTAGCTGGCATTGACCTGGTCTTCTCTTGTCTTCTTAATCATGACGATCACTTTTGCCTTTTTAAGGTGTTGGTGGTTCCAGGTGGCACTCCTTTATGCAATAACATTTAACAAGGCATAATAGAGGCCCAATCTGTCGGACACATTGTTGACAATATCGTCACCGAGAGCGGGGGATAAATAGAACCATTTTCCTGCTCACTATCGTGAGGCGGACCAAATGGCTAGGTTCTCATCCACCGGTGGTTGCCGATACAACAACGGTAGTGACAGGGTTACTCTATTAGCGATGTATATCATGATCTTGCATATTCTATGCCCTGGTCATCGTAGGCTAAGGTTGCATCATCTTGGGGCAGTGTCAAGGGTGTCACCATCTCCGGGGTCTTCAGGTCCTCATCCCTTGAGGATGTATCTTCTGTTGGTATCGTCTTGTTGTGATGTCGCCAATCTTGTGTTCAGGAGATGTGGGTGAATGTCTAGCAAGGCATCTTCCTTATAGATTATCCACGAGGATTACAAGGAATCCAGTGGTCAGGGGCATAAGGGTTCTAGCGACCAAAGGTTTTGAAGGGGAAGATATTAATGAGGAAAGTATACCTTAGTTTTCGAAAAACCGAGAAGGGAAGAGAAGTATAGATAGTTTTGAAAACTAGTAGTAGTTTTGGAAATAGTTTTACCCTAACTAACAACCATGCTAACTAAGGCTTCCTACAGTCAGGATGGCTCTGATACCAGCTCTGTGGGGACCCCGACTCATAAGTCGAGATCACTGAATGCACGTGTACAGTGATCCCAGAGATCAATGCTCACTGAACACATAGAAGCTGAATAACAAGAGTCTTACATCCATACATACCGTATTACACAAGTAGGACCATTATGGTCAAGTGTTGAGTATAACATTGTAGCGGAAATATTCGTCGATAACTTGGACCCATGCCATCTGCCTTAACCCTACAGGCATTCTGACTGGGAAGCGTCCTAGCTCGCATGTTTGTCACCGAAGTATTCTTCATCATATCCTATTCTTTCAAGCCTGGCCAAGTAAATAGCCAGGGACAAGCCGGTGAGTACGTTTGAATGTACTCGCAAGCAACCCATGTTTTGGTTCAAGAAACAAAAATGCATGATATAGGTAAATTTTTGCGGAAAGCTAGTTTTGAGTGCAATGACATGTTCAACAACTTGTAAGGCATGCATCAAGAGAATTTACGTAACCATGAGGACAGGTTACAGATATCAACATAAATAGAGTGGGCACCAACCCATCTCAATCACGTCAAGTCCTTTGGCCTGACCCAAGTAGTTTCCAAGCACACACACTGGTTCGTAAACTCTGGACATAGTTTAAGCAGCACCGCCCAACCGTCCTTGACCGCGGGCACGGCTATTCGAATAGTTTTACAGTCTGCAGAGGTTGCACACTTTACCCACAAGATCCGGGGAACTTCCGTGTCATCCACGACCCGCGATACCTCAAAGTACCCGGGGTAAGCACCCGATCACTACCTTTCCCTAGACGACACTAACATGGAGTCCACTCGTTGTTCCGTATCCTCACGATGTACATCATACGAGACTCACTCGAGATCGTAACATCCGAGAGGGGACACAACGATGTATCTGGTGCCCTGTGAAAAGAGTCATGGCCGCCCTACCAGGCATGACCCCGTCCCGAGAGAGCGCACCAACAACTCTCCCGTCACTTGTAATGCGGGCTCCAAGCTAGTATCGGCCTAGGTAATCAATAATGCCCTTTCCCATATAAGGGTAGAGTGGTTGCGCATGTAAGATTGGGACAATCATCAAATCTTAAATCTAATCCGTTTTTGAAAACAACACACATACTTGCCTCGGTACACCACTTCGTCATCAAGTGGTTACCCATCTCAACATCTCCCTCGGGCATAAGTGGCACCCGACGGGGTTTTCGAAAAGTCTTTTGAAAATACTTTGCCTCCATCACATGCATATTCCCGCCCCTTTTTGCGTAGCAACTACTTTAGCATCCTATCTACTCCCACCGACACAACCCTCATAAGAAGGTAGGGTCATGCGCAATGCAAGTATCAACGAGGAAGTAATGAAGGCAATCCACCAAAGTGGTTACCCTCTCAACATGGTTCCGAAACAACTCTAATAGAGTGCTATATGATGTGCATAAAAAGGTTTCATAGACATGGTCAAAGGGCTGCTTGCCTGGTTCATCAGAGTCTTGAAATCTTCTGGTCCTTCTCCAAGTACTCCGTCTACTTCGTCAACTAACGTCGGAAACAAACACAATAAGCAACAGAACAAGGCAAGAATAAATGCGCTCTAAAAATGTGAAGTTGACTTTTATTGTATACCTCTGGTCATATGAGGAATGACCAAAGTGATTTCATTGGAAGTGGATCAATGGATATTTCTAAACATTTCGATATGATGGAATCAAGGGGTTTATGGAATTGCAAGAAGTGTACAGAAGAATTATTTTGAAAAATGAGCAAAGGCACCCATTTAACAAAGGATGATTTTAGAAGCATCTAGGAATTGGTTTCACTGGATTTGGAGTTCAAATGTATTTCCTATGAATTTGCAAAGTTGGCTATATATGAAGAAATAGACCATTATTTTATGTGCTACAGAAAGTATTAATAAAAATGTTCATAAACTAAGTTATGAACTTAGAAACATCTAGGATTTTGAATCATGGAATTTGGATCAAAAATGGGCTCTCTGTGATTTTCTAAAGTTCATCACAGAAATAGGAAAATGGGGATTTGATAAATATTTGTGAAGAAAAGGTCTCTGGAAAAATGTGCATGTTGCATCACCAGATAGATCCTGATTTATAGAGTCACTAGAAATTTGAATCATCAAATTTGGACTCCATTTGAATTGTTTATGGATATGACAACTTTTACAGAAAAAGAAAAAGAAAAGGGAAAGGGGGGTGTACCCTTATCCAGCGCACCAGGCGAAAGATAGCAGTGGGCCGGCCCAGCGGCTCAGCTACGCTGGCGACAGGGGGTGACATCGAAGACGGCTTCACGGGAGGGCGCTTTCGCCGTGGAAACGCAGGAGCAGCGCGGCCCGCCTCCACTTACGCGAGCGAGCAGGCGCACGGTGGAGTTTTAAACCTGACAGGCAGGGCCCCCTGTCAGGATGTGAGGCTGACCAACGGGCCCCACGGCCGTCGTCGTCAACCTCCGTCCAGAGAGGACGGTGAGCTCACCGGCGTCGCTGTGGTCGACGGCGAGGCGATCCGAGGGCACCGGCGTGCTCAGGGCGGAGTCGCCGTTCGGGTGGAGGTGGAGGCGGTCGCCGGAGCGCAGGGGTTCGCAGGCGACGAGGAGGATGGCGGCAAAGCTTCGGGAGGAGTTCGCCCCGGTCGATTTCGGCTGCAAACGACGCGGGGGAGAGAGGGGAAATGGTCAGAGAGGTGAGGCGGTTCCAGATCGAGAGAGAGAGAGAGAGGGCAAAGGAGGCCTATACCACGAGATCAACGGCCGACTGAGGCGGCGGAGCTCGGGTCGATCCCGAGCATAGAAGCTCTCCGAGGCTGATTGGGTGGTGCGGGCGCGTGCTTGGGGGTGTGAGAAGGAGTTGGATGGCACGAGAGAGACCTGGGGCGTGCTTTAATAGTCGGGCGCCGGTCCACCGTGGACTCGTGCGCCGGCGAGATCACAGGTGAGAACAGAGGCCGTGTGGGCACACGAGGGTGAGTCCGGGCCGTCTTGGATGAGGTCGACGACCAGGTGAACGAATAGAACGAGCGGGGAAGGGCCAGAGGCTGCGCGCGTGTGAGTTCGCTCATTGGAGCTCTCGGGCGGCTGGCGCGCGTGCGAGCTGAGGCGAGAGGAGGGAGAAGGAGGAGGGGGACAGAGGTGTGGCGTGCTGCGGATGTCGAGGAGCATCGGCTGGCGTGAGGGGGAGAGCCTAGGTGGCCGGAGGCGGTTGGAAGGGGGCGGGGAGCGCACTGTAGCGCGCTCCAGAGCGTGCATATGGCCGGCATGGCCATTTTCCCAGCGCTCTGGGCTTGGCCTCTAGTGTCTGGGGGCTCTAGGGGGAAGTAAACAAATGGGGAGGGGCATTGGATGCCCTGGAGAGCCAGTAGAGCGAGGGGAGAGGTAGAAGAAGTGTGCAAATGTGCTGACCAGAGAGAGGAAGTGGGGTTTTACCCATCCAATAAGTGAGCTGTGGACTTGCCATTGTTACTAGAGGTGAAAGGGGGCTAGGAGGAGCTGTGGTAAAAATTTGAGCTCTTCAAGAATAGTGGAAGGGGTCAAAATAGTGGTTTTTGCAAAATGCCAGAAGGTGTTTGATAATGGTTTGGGCTAGCAGATGAACTCTCATTGCCATGATACTTAACAGGATGGAAAGACACTTAGAACTAGGGTGTGCCACCAAATTTGAGCTTATTTGGGCAAAGTTGCCAATGCAACTTTTGTAAACCCTAGAAATCAGCAGAAATGGCTTTGCCAAGATTTAGTCATGCAAATCTATTCTCCTTGATGCACCACTTGGTGTAGTGTCATCATTTGAGGATTTGAACATGTCCACAAAAATTCAGATCAAAAGGACACACTTGGCAATGTAGAGTTGTTCAAATTTGGTTCTGGACAGGAAGGGTTTTGGGGCACTTTGATCAAGTTAACTTGTTCTCCAACTTGTGCCACTTGGTCTATATGAGTTATTAGACCATTTGAGCATGTTCACAAGGTTTGAGAACATTTGGACATGTTTGGCAATGTAAAGTTGCTCAAACTTCAAAATGGACAGAAATGGTTTTGAGGGGGTTTCATGGAGTTATACTATTCTCCATGACATGATACTTGTCAAGACCATCAAACATGTCACATGTGACATGATAGAATTTTCTTGGAATTTTTGGAGAATATTTCCTTTGTAAATATTTCAAAAGCTTGAAATATCCAGAAAGGGTTTTTGAGGGGTTTGACCAATATTTTGAACATGACCATGTGTTGAAACTCTTATATATGGACAATATATGTCCTATGAGTTTCCCTAACTTTTGCAAATATTTTTGAAGCCATAAAAATAATTTTTCCTTATTAAAGACCATTTCTGGCCTTAAGAAAAAGCTTTTAAATAAAATAGGAAAATAACTTTTAAAATTATATTTTTGTGGTTTCTGGGTATCCTATATCTAATAGGAGTCAAATATATTTTTAGAAAGATTTTTACTGCCCTTAATTAAGTACTTGCAGTGCAAATCTCAATTCAGGGGTTTTTGGAAAACTACTTTTTGAAAATACTATTTGGCCAAATTATTTTTGTAAGAAAATATTTTTATGTCCTATACACATGGCATGATCATTGGTTCAAGAGTTTGGAGCAAGGAGATGAAGTATAGGAGTTGGAGGTTTTATTTGATTTTTAGAGCACTTGCAAACAACAAACAAAATCCAATCAAGGCAAGGTCCAAAACACTCAAAAGTTTTTGTCAAACCACATTTTAGCATGATTTATTAGCTTAAGTGTTGTGGCATGAAAATCAGGGTGTGACAGACCTACCCCCCTTACAAGAATCTCATCCCCGAGATTCCCAAACTAGGCGCGAAAAGGGATACAGAAACTTGGATTCGGGGTAGTCTTCACGTCCTCATACTGCTTCTGCTTCTGTTTGGTGCTCCATTGAACTTGAAGTACTTGATGGTGTGGCTTCGTGTATGACGCTCTTCTTGATCCAGGTTGCTAATGGGTAGCTCGCGGTAGGTTAGGTTGGGCTAGGGGTTGATGGCTCGGTGGTCGATGTCCTTGTAGAGATCAGGCTAATTAGGAAGTTAGAAATGTTTCCGGAGTGGTGTCGTGTGGAAAAACATTGTGCACAGTGGGTGAGTCAGGTGGTAACTCTTGTTGGTATCTGTCTTCTCTTCGTCTCGTAGCGATCTCGGAGGGGGTTGTTAAATCTTGGAGTGATCTTGAAGGGGGCCGATGAATCTTGGTGTGGGTCTCCTTGTCATGGAAATGCTTGGTCCCTTAGAGACAAGTGGTTTGTAGATACACCTGGTCTTCGTCGTGGAGGTTTACTTCTTGACGATGGTGGTTGGTGTAGTTCTTCCTCCTTGGCATGGCGGTCTTCAAATGTTCCTGGACTAGCTGAACGACTCTTCTTCCGTCTTCGGGTGGACAAGTAGGTCACCAAATGATGATGACAACTATCTTGTCTAAGCACTCCATGAAGTCTATGGGGTACGTAATGTAGGCTAAGGCATTGGTGATGGTCACGGTTGAGTATCGGCCAAGGTCTTATGATCTAGAACCAAAGCCTGTGGTCATGATCTGACCATGTTATGGCTTGGTAGGGCTTAATGGTTTCAAGGATTCTAGTGTGCGAGTGAACATTTATCATCTTTATCCTTAAGCACGGTTCCTGAGATGCCAATTGTTCTATCTAGTCCTTTAAACAAATAACCTTATACCACCGAAAGCAGCAACTCTTGTAGGTCAGCTCCAATCATCACTCATGCTATTATTATCCTCATGACTCGCAGGGGGAGGTCTAACAAAATCATATATGTCTACAATCCCCAAACTCATATGTATGTCTACCCCTAAAAATCCATGGGTAGAACATACAGGCTGCTAAGTTTGAACATCACAATCCAAGTGCTAGCCTATTATTCCAAGGTCTAAGATAAAGCACCTCTATCTAAGGAAGCATGTTGTATGCCACTCCAAGATCCTGTTTCCTTCCTATGAATCAACCCCAATAGTCCATTAACTTCCATCACCAACTACCTAATCCATTAATTCCACGAATCCAATGTCCATGGCGTTCCACACGATCTTCTAATACCCTATAATCCACAAATACTGGGAAGGCTACCTTACTATAGTCAGTCCACCAATATCCATTATCATGGTCATGTAAACTCCAAGGTCAAGTTTATATCAACTCCGACAATTAATCCAATCTCCTAGTTTATTGTCCACCGAGAAACATGGTACCATGATCGAGATCATCAGTCTAAATCCAATTTACTCCGAACCATGTAGACATACTCAGCATCTATATTCAACTAGAATCACCTACTTAAATCCAAATCTCTTGTCCAACGAGAATCCCTACATGTTCCCCCAAGTCATTTACGTAATATCAACTATCTCCTATCAATATCCCATGGCTAAGTTAAATCCAAATACTTACAATTATCCTACTAAATCCAATTTACTCAGGGGTAATGAAAGTTATGCTAATCTATACTCATGATCCCACCAAGTTCATCTACCAACATCAAAGCCTCATAATCCACCAAGTAGTCTCAGATAATTCCTCAAAGTCACTGATATAAACTCACCAAGTAATCTGTCCTCTGTTCCTATATCCTCAAATTGGTCTTCCCTATGGCATCGTCAGTTTGTGCTATCTTAGGATGATAATGTGCTCGTTCACTATGTCCACTAGTTCCCTAATGAACACAGTGATAAGCAAGGTTACAGAGGCTTTAACAGGCTCTCTTGCAATTCTGTGGGTTAAGCACATGGTTAAGGATTCGAGATGGGGTATCTTGTGAAGTCTCAAAGGGTCTAGGAATGGGTCTCTAATCTTGAGGGTTAAACATAATTCTACGGGGTTGCATTTGGTCGAGGAGGTTGTAGCAAAAGTCTTCAGTGCTTGTTGCTCGCCGAGGTGGAATCCTTGGTGCATCTTGTCTTGCTGGTCTTCAGTTGAGGAGAGAGAGGCGAGAGGGAAAGGTAGCATAGAGGAGGGGAATGCCTAAAGGGGGTTCTATAGTGCAGGTGCAAACAAACAAGTGCCAAAAAGGGCCAAATACAAACAACATAATAAGGCAGGTGATATAGTCGGGTACTTGTTGCCTAGGACAAAAGGGCGACTGATATCAAAACATAAACAAATAATAAAAACTAGCAACACACAATCATGGTTCTATTCGAACTACCATACAGAATCGACTGCGCATAGGGGATACACGACTCATCCTACCCTAGGGGTTCTCGGACTCAGTAGTCGTGCCTTGTGCCTCATGCAGTCTTCTGAGTTTTTCTCAGGTGTCGCTATGTCTCCTGTAG
Source organism: Triticum aestivum (assembly GCF_018294505.1). Lineage (NCBI taxonomy): Eukaryota > Viridiplantae > Streptophyta > Magnoliopsida > Poales > Poaceae > Triticum > Triticum aestivum. The sequence continues at coordinate 248,321,812 of NC_057810.1, forward strand.
TTGTTTGACGAAACGATCCAGGTTGAGCCTGAAGAGTCTTCAGCAACTTCTCGCCTGTTGAAGTGATGGGGTGACGGTGGCTCCTCGTAGCTGGCATTGACTTGGTCTTCTCTTGTCTTCTTAATCATGACGATCACTTTTGCGTTTTTAAGGTGTTGATGGTTCCAGGTGGCACTCCTTTATGCAATAACAATTAACAAGGCATAATAGAGGCCCAATCTGTCGGACACATTGTTGACAATATCGTCACCGAGAGCGGGGGATAAATAGAACCATTTTCCTGCTCACTATCGTGAGGCGGACCAAATGGCTAGGTTCTCATCCACCGGTGGTTGCCGATACAACAATGGTAGTGACAGGGTTACTCTATTAGCGATGTATATCATGATCTTGCATATTCTATGCCCTGGTCATCGTAGGCTAAGGTTGCATCATCTTGGGGCAGTGTCAAGGGTGTCACCATCTCCTGGGTCTTCAGGTCCTCATCCCTTGAGGATGTATCTTCTGTTGGTATCGTCTTGTTGTGATGTCGCCAATCTTGTGTTCAGGAGATGTGGGTGAATGTCTAGCAAGGCATCTTCCTTATAGATTATCCACGAGGATTACAAGGAATCCAGTGGTCAGGGGCATAAGGGTTCTAGCGACCAAAGGTTTTGAAGGGGAAGATATTAATGAGGAAAGTATACCTTAGTTTTCGAAAAACCGAGAAGGGAAGAGAAGTATAGATAGTTTTGAAAACTAGTAGTAGTTTTGGAAATAGTTTTACCCTAACTAACGACCATGCTAACTAAGGCTTCCTACAGTCAGGATGGCTCTGATACCAGCTCTGTGGGGACCCCGACTCATAGGTTGAGATCACTGAATGCACGTGTACAGTGATCCCAGAGATCAATGCTCACTGAACACACAGAAGCTGAATAACAAGAGTCTTACATCCATACATACCGTATTACACAAGTAGGACCATTATGGTCAAGTGTTGAGTATAACATTGTAGCGGAAATCTTCGTCGATAACTTGGACCCATGCCATCTGCCTTAACCCTACAGGCATTCTGACTGGGAAGCGTCCTAGCTCGCATGTTTGTCACCGAAGTATTCTTCATCATATCCTATTCTTTCAAGCCTGGCCAAGTAAATAGCCAGGGACAAGCCGGTGAGTACGTTTGAATGTACTCGCAAGCAACCCATGTTTTGGTTCAAGAAAAAAAATGCATGATATAGGTAAATTTTTGCGGAAAGCTAGTTTTGAGTGCAATGACATGTTCAACAACTTGTAAGGCATGCATCAAGAGAATTTACGTAACCATGAGGACAGGTTACAGATATCAACATAAATAGAGTGGGCACCAACCCATCTCAATCACGTCAAGTCCTTTGGCCTGACCCAAGTAGTTTCCAAGCACACACACTAGTTCGTAAACTCTGGACATAGTTTAAGCAGCACCGCCCAACCGTCCTTGACCGCGGACACGGCTATTCGAATAGTTTTACAGTCTGCAGAGGTTGCACACTTTACCCACAAGATCCGGGGAACTTCCGTGTCATCCACGACCCGCGATACCTCAAAGTACCCGGGGTAAGCACCCGATCACTACCTTTCCCTAGACGACACTAACATGGAGTCCACTCGTTGTTCCGTATCCTCACGATGTACATCATACGAGACTCGCTCGAGATCGTAACATCCGAGAGGGGACACAACGGTGTATTGGGTGCCCCGTGAAAACAGTCATGGCCGCCCTACCAGGCACGACCCCGTCCCGAGAGAGCGCACCAACAACTCTCCCGTCACTTGTAATGCGGGCTCCAAGCTAGTATCGGCCTAGGTAATCAATAATGCCCTTTCCCATATAAGGGTAGAGTGGTTGCGCATGTAAGGTTGGGACAATCATCAAATCTTAAATCTAATCCGTTTTTGAAAACAACACACATACTTGCCTCGGTACACCACTTCGTCATCAAGTGGTTACCCATCTCAACATCTCCCTCGGGCATAAGTGGCACCCGACGGGGTTTTCGAAAAGTCTTTTGAAAATACTTTTCCTCCATCACATGCATATTCCCGCCCCTTTTTGCGTAGCAACTACTTTAGCATCCTATCTACTCCCACCGACACAACCCTCATAAGAAGGTAGGGTCATGCACAATGCAAGTATCAACGAGGAAGTAATGAAGGCAATCCACCAAAGTGGTTACCCTCTCAACATGGTTCCGAAACAACTCTAATAGAGTGCTATATGATGTGCATAAAAAGGTTTCATAGACATGGTCAAAGGGCTGCTTGCCTGGTTCATCAGAGTCTTGAAATCTTCTGGTCCTTCTCCAAGTACTCCGTCTACTTCGTCAACTAACATCGGAAACAAACACAATAAGCAACAGAACAAGGCAAGAATAAATGTGCTCTAAAAATGTGAAGTTGACTTTTATTGTATACCTCTGGTCATATGAGGAATGACCAAAGTGATTTCATTGGAAGTGGATCAATGGATATTTCTAAACATTTCGATATGATGGAATCAAGGGGTTTATGGAATTGCAAGAAGTGTACAGAAGAATTATTTTGAAAAATGAGCAAAGGCACCCATTTAACAAAGGATGATTTTAGAAGCATCTAGGAATTGGTTTCACTGGATTTGGAGTTCAAATGGATTTCCTATGAATTTGCAAAGTTGGCTATATATGAAGAAATAGACCATTATTTTATGTGCTACAGAAAGTATTAATAAAAATGTTCATAAACTAAGTTATGAACTTAGAAACATCTAGGATTTTGAATCATGGAATTTGGATCAAAAATGGGCTCTCTGTGATTTTCTAAAGTTCATCACAGAAATAGGAAAATGGGGATTTGATAAATATTTGTGAAGAAAAGGTCTCTGGAAAAATGTGCATGTTGCATCACCAGATAGATCCTGATTTATAGAGTCACTAGAAATTTGAATCATCAAATTTGGACTCCATTTGAATTGTTTATGGATATGACAACTTTTACAGAAAAAGAAAAAGAAAAGGGAAAGGGGGGTGTACCCTTATCCAGCGCACCAGGCGAAAGATAGCAGTGGGCCGGCCCAGCGGCTCAGCTGCGCTGGCGACAGGGGGTGACATAGAAGACGGCTTCACGGGAGGGCACTTTCGCCGTGGAAACGCAGGAGTAGCGCGGCCCGCCTCCACTTACGCGAGCGAGCAGGCGCACGGTGGAGTTTTAAACCTGACAGGCAGGGCCCCCTGTCAGGATGTGAGGCTGACCAACGGGCCCCACGGCCGTCGTCGTCAACCTCCGTCCAGAGAGGACGGTGAGCTCACCGGCGTCGCTGTGGTCGACGGCGAGGCGATCCGAGGGCACCGGCGTGCTCAGGGCGGAGTCGCCGTTCGGGTGGAGGTGGAGGCGGTCGCCGGAGCGCAGGGGTTCGCAGGCGACGAGGAGGACGGCGGCAAAGCTTCGGGAGGAGTTCGCCCCGGTCGATTTCAGCTGCAAACGACGCGGGGGAGAGAGGAGAAATGGTCAGAGAGGTGAGGCGGTTCCAGATCGAGAGAGAGAGAGAGGGCAAAGGAGGCCTATACCACGAGATCAACGACCGACCGAGGCGGCGGAGCTCGGGTCGATCCCGAGCATAGAAGCTCTCCGAGGCTGATTGGGTGGTGCAGGCGCGTGCTTGGGGGTGTGAGAAGGAGTTGGATGGCACGAGAGAGACCTGGGGCGTGCTTTAATAGTCGGGCGCCGGTCCACCGTGGACTCGTGCACCGGCTAGATCACAGGCGAGACCAGAGGCCGTGTGGGCACACGAGGGTGAGTCCGGGCCGTTCTTGGATGAGGTCGACGACCAGGTGAACGAATAGAACGAGCAGGGAAGGGCCAGAGGCTACGCGCGTGTGAGTTCGCTCATTGGAGCTCTCGGGCGGCTGGCGCGCGTGCGAGCTGAGGCGAGAGGAGGGAGAAGGAGGAGGGGGACAGAGGCGTGGCGTGCTGCGGATTTCGAGGAGCATCGGCTGGCGTGAGGGGGAGAGCCTAGGTGGCCGGAGGCGGTTGGAAGGGGGCGGGGAGCGCACTGTAGCGTGCTCCAAAGCGTGCATATGACCGGCATGGCCATTTTCCCAGCGCTCTGGGCTTGGCCTCTAGTGTCTGGGGGCTCTAGGGGGAAGTAAACAAATGGGGAGGGGCATTGGATGCCCTGGAGAGCCAGTAGAGCGAGGGGAGAGGTAGAAGAAGTGTGCAAATGGGCTGACCAGAGAGAGGAAGTGGGGTTTTACCCATCCAATAAGTGAGCTATGGACTTGCCATTGTTACTAGAGGTGAAAGGGGGCTAGGAGGAGCTGTGGTAAAAATTTGAGCTCTTCAAGAATAGTGGAAGGGGTCAAAATAGTGGTTTTTGCAAAATGCCAGAAGGTGTTTGATAATGGTTTGGGCTAGCAGATGAACTCTCATTGCCATTATACTTAACATGATGGAAAGACACTTAGAACTAGGGTGTGCCACCAAATTTGAGCTTATTTGGGCAAAGTTGCCAATGCAACTTTTGTAAACCCTAGAAATCAGCAGAAATGGCTTTGCCAAGATTTAGTCATGTAAATCTATTCTCCTTGATGCACCACTTGGTGTAGTGTCATCATTTGAGGATTTGAACATGTCCACAAAAATTCAGATCAAAAGGACACACTTGGCAATGTAGAGTTGTTCAAATTTGGTTCTGGACAGGAAGGGTTTTGGGGCACTTTGATCAAGTTAACTTGTTCTCCAACTTGTGCCACTTGGTCTATATGAGTTATTAGACCATTTGAGCATGTTCACAAGGTTTGAGAACATTTGGACATGTTTGGCAATGTAAAGTTGCTCAAACTTCAAAATGGACAGAAATGGTTTTGAGGGGGTTTCATGGAGTTATACTATTCTCCATGACATAATACTTGTCAAGATCATCAAACATGTCACATGTGACATGATAGAATTTTCTTGGAATTTTTGGAGAATATTTCCTTTGTAAATATTTCAAAAGCTTGAAATATCCAGAAAGGGTTTTTGAGGGGTTTGACCAATATTTTGAACATGACCATGTGTTGAAACTCTTATATATGGACAATATATGTCCTATGAGTTTCCCTAACTTTTGTCAAATATTTTTGAAGCCATAAAAATAATTTTTCCCTATCAAAGACCATTTCTGGCCTTACGAAAAAGCTTTTAAATAAAATAGGAAAATAACTTTTAAAATTATATTTTTGTGGTTTCTGGGTATCCTATATCTAATAGGAGTCAAATATATTTTTAGAAAGATTTTTACTGCCCTTAATTAAGTACTTGCAGTGCAAATCTCAATTCAGGGGTTTTTGGAAAACTACTTTTTGAATATACTATTTGGCCAAATTATTTTTGTAAGAAAATATTTTTATGTCCTATACACATGGCATGATCATTGGTTCAAGAGTTTGGAGCAAGGAGATGAAGTATAGGAGTTGGAGGTTTTATTTGATTTTTAGAGCACTTGCAAACAACAAACAAAATCCAATCAAGGCAAGGTCCAAAACACTCAAAAGTTTTTGTCAAACCACATTTTAGCATGATTTATTAGCTTAAGTGTTGTGGCATGAAAATCAGGGTGTGACAGACCTACCCCCCTTACAAGAATCTCATCCCCGAGATTCCCAAACTAGGCGCGGAAAGGGATACAGAAACTTGGATTCGGGGTAGTCTTCACGTCCTCATACTGCTTCTGCTTCTGTTTGGTGCTCCATTGAACTTGAAGTACTTGATGGTGTGGCTTCGTGTATGACGCTCTTCTTGATCCAGGTTGCTAATGGGTAGCTCGCGGTAGGTTAGGTTGGGCTAGGGGTTGATGGCTCGGTGGTCGATGTCCTTGTAGAGATCGGGCTAATTAGGAAGTTAGAAATGTTTCCGGAGTGGTGTCGTGTGGAAAAACATCGTGCACAGTGGGTGAGTCAGGTGGTATCTCTTGTTGGTATCTGTCTTCTCTTCGTCTCGTAGCGATCTCGGAGGGGGTTGTTAAATCTTGGAGTGATCTTGAAGGGGGCCGATGAATCTTGGTGTGGATCTCCTTGTCATGGAAATGCTTGGTCCCTTAGAGACAAGTGGTTTGTAGATACACCTGGTCTTCGTCGTGGAGGTTTACTTCTTGATGATGGTGGTTGGTGTAGTTCTTCCTCCTTGGCATGGCGGTCTTCAAATGTTCCTGGACTAGCTGAACGGCTCTTCTTCCGTCTTCGGGTGGACAAGTAGGTCACCAAATGATGATGACAACTATCTTGTCTAAGCACTCCATGAAGTCTATGGGGTACGTAATGTGGGCTAAGGCATTGGTGATGGTCATGGTTGAGTATCGGCCAAGGTCTTATGATCTAGAACCAAAGCCTGTGGTCTTCATCTGACCATGTTATGGCTTGGTAGGTGTCAGTGTCAAAACCGGCGGATCTCGGGTACGGGGTCCCGGACTGTGCGTCTAGGCGGATGGTAACAGGAGACGGGGGACACAATGTTTTTACCCAGGTTCGGGCCCTCTCGATGGAGGTAAAACCCTACGTCCTGCTTGATTAATATTGATGATATGGGTAGCAAGAGTGGATCTACCACGAGATCAAAGAGGCTAAACCCTAGAAGCTAGCCTATGGTATGATTGTTGTAATGTATGTTGTCCTACGGACTAAAGCCCTCCGGTTTATATAGACATCGGAGAGGGCTAGGGTTACACAGAGTCGGTTACAATGGTAGGAGATCTACATATCCGTATCGCCAAGCTTGCCTTCCACGCCAAGGAAAGTCCCATCCGGACACGGGACAGAGTCTTCAATCTTGTATCTTCATAGTCTTGGAGTCCGGTGGATAATGATAGTCCGGCTGTCCGGACACCCCCTAGTCCAGGACTCCCTCAGTAGCCCCTGAACTAGGCTTCAATGACGATTAGTCCGGCGCGCATAATGTTCGGCATTGCAAGGCGGGTTCCTCCCTTGAATAATCCAGAGAAGATCATGAAAACCAGGATAGTGTCCGGCTCTGCAAAATAAATTCCACATTCCACCGTAGAGAGAATAAAATGTACACCAGTTCAATCTGCTGACGTATTGTGCAGCGTGACATCACACCGCTACCAGGATTTTACTTAAATTGTTTTTTACTATACCACCTCAGCACGTTTAGCGAAGCGGTTCCCTTGGCACGTCTTGTCGAAGCAGAGATCGTGTTCCCCTTATTCCGGGATTCTCATCAATACGGACGTGGGTAACCCAACCGCGCCATTGATGGTGGCGCTTGGGAGATAAGCGAGTTTTACCAGGATGGTGGGGGACGCATAGCTTTCGTCCGCCTATATATAAGGGATAAGGATTCACCTTCTCACCTACGCCTTCTTCCTCCTTTGCTTATCCATCTCCGCGCACTCAAGCTCCAACGCCCAAGTTCGCGCATCTCGCCTCGACCTTCTCCGAATATGTCCGGAGCGGGAGGCAAGTGGTTGGCCTCCACCGTTACGGAGGAGCACATCACCAAGCTGCGCAGCGCCGGATATCTCTCCGGCGATATCGCGCATCGGCTGCCCGACGAGGGGCAGCTCGTCCCCACCCCTGGGCCTCACGAGAGGGTCGTCTTCCTTCCCCACTTCCTCCGCGGACTGGGCTTTCCGCTCCATCCATTTGTCCGGGGGCTCATGTTCTATTACGGCCTGGATTTCCACGATCTAGCGCCGAACTTCATCCTCAACATCTCGGCGTTCATCGTTGTGTGCGAGGCCTTCCTCTGCATCCGGCCCCACTTCGGCTTGTGGCTCAAGATCTTCAACGTCAAGCCGAAGGTTGTGAAGGGCACGCAAGCGGAATGCGGAGGCGCTATGTTGGGTAAATTACCCAACGTCCTTTGGCTCGAAGGGGCATTCGTGGACTCTGTCAAGGGGTGGCAATCGGGGTGGTTCTACATCACCGAGCCGCGCAAGCCTACATGGGCGGCGACCCCCGAGTTTAGATCTGGCGTCCCCACGCAGCTCACCTCCTGCAAAAGAGAAGGGCTTGCTGTGGGGCGATCCGAAGGTGGTGACTGGACTCCGAGCCTCCATCCAGAAGCTGGTGAGCAATAAGCTCAGGCTCGTCGACGTGGTCCAAGTCATGCTCATCCGCCGGATTCTCCCATGCCAAGAACGGGCATTCAATCTGTGGGAGTTCAATCCGGAACAGCACCAGGCGCTGAGCAGGCTCTTCGATACGACATACGAAGGCGCCTGGAGGGTGCTGTTTAAGGGCGTCAAAGCCCCCGCATCCACGACAGAAGATCGCGGATTCAGCTCGCGGCATCCCACCGACGAGGTAAGTGATTCAACCCCATTACGGGACACTTTGTAGTAATCGAATTGATTATAAGAGGGTTTCATTCTTCCCTTTCCTTTGACGGGAATGGATGGAGAAGGCCAGGCAGCTTATCAGCCCGGCTCCCATGCCAGAAGACCCAGTGGACGCTCGTTTAGCAGGGCTGCTGGTTCCGGCCCTGCACGTGGTGTCGGAGAAGAAGGCCAAGAAGGTGGCCGCGGGGACTCGAAAGAGTTCCCGCAATCAGGCGTCTGACGACGACGTGGACTCCTCCCCCGAAGACGAGGAGGAGGAGGAGTACTCTCTCCCAGAGGGGGGAGAGAAGAAGAGGAAGGCTTCCCCAATAGGGGAGGCCGAAGGGTCCAAGAGGGCGAGAACTATCCCCCCGGACAGTTTTGCCAACACTAGCGTTGGCAAGGATGAGTGGCCTCCAAGGGCCAGGCGTCCGGCAAGATCGTAAGTATCCGGATCCTTTATATGCAATATCTTTTATGTCACGCAGTGTCCTTCTAACGCCGCATTCTGCCCGTAGTCCGGCCGATGACGATCTCCCCGACTCATCGAGCGGGTCGTTGGCCTCGTCGGATGTGAATTCGCTTCCGACTGCCTCTACCCCACGCACCAACGAGGACGCCGAGGTGGGATCCCAGAGAGGGACCCATCAGGAGGAGGCTCCGGAGGCGCCGTCAGGCAGCCTCCCTGACTTTGCGCCGGACTCTGCATTGGAACCCGCAGTGGTTCCAGAGTCCGGCAAGCGGCCCCTTCGAAAGAAGGGCAAGACCGTGACACCGGCGGCCTCCGTCCAACCGGAGGCGCCGGATAACTTGTTGGAGGCGCTTAAAGGCGCTTCCATCGAGGAAGAACACCACACTATCATGAGTGCGGTGATTCAAAAGGTTCAGCTCGCCAAAAGCAGGCTGACCGAAGCCTGCAACAGCCTTTTAACAGGATTTGAGGTAAGAATTTAAAATTATGTAATGTAATACCGCACAGACAGTAGCCCCTGATGCTCAGTACGGTGTTCGGAAAGAAAAACCGGACTGAGGATCTAACAAGATATGCGCAGGGTTGCTAAAAATATGTCAATATGGGTTTGCAGGCTGCGCTGCTGGCCTCTGCCGCATTAACGGCAGAGGTCGATGTGCTGAAGCAGGATCTCGAGCGGTCCGAGCGAGAGCTCGGCCATGCGAAGAAGCAGCTCGAGGACAAAGAAGGTGAGTAACACCACTTTGAATAGGTACCTTACAGAAAAGGATTTTGGTTGCAATAAAATTAACAAGGATAATATGTGTAATGCAGGGGCCACTAACGAGGTGGCAACCCTGAAGGATGCTGTATCCGCGGCCGAACACAGTGCGGCCGCGGAACGGCCAGAGCGAGAAAAGCAGGAGGCACGGGTGGCGGAAGTTCGGCAAGAGCTCCAGGCTCTCATGGAAAAGCATGAGAGTTTGGAGCGTGACTCCAAGACTCGAGAGTCCGAGCTCGCCTCGGCTCTCGAAAGTGCCAAGTCCGCCAAGGCCGAGGCCCATAAGGCCCTTCTGGAGGTTGAAGATATAAAGAAAATAGCGGCGGGTAAGGCATTTTTCATGCAAAGTAAGCATGTTAATGTAAAATACCTGACACTTACCCGCATTCGGAGCTCTCCAGGGGCGTTTGCAGATCTGCCGCGTAGTGCGCCCGATGCCGCCGCATTCTATCGTGACGAGGAGGGGAGCTCAACGGAAAAAGTCTTCTGGTCTCAGTATGCTGAGGCCGGACACCCGGTGCCCCCAAGCGACCAGCTGAAACAGCTGGTCGAACTCCACAAGGTAGCTGAAGAGGCCATGAAGGGCCTTATAGTCCGGTTGTGGCCTGGACAGGCCATGCCTGGGAGCTACTTTGGCCTCGTGCGGTGGCTGGTGGATGCATGCCGCTGGGTGGATGTCATCAAGCGCTCCGCCTGTATTGAAGGCGCTCACCGGGCCCTCGCCCGCACAAAGGTGCAATGGGGCAGGTTGGATGCGGAGAAGCTTCTCACGGACCCACCGCCGCCGGGCAAGGAGTATTGCACGCCCGAAATGTATTATAAAACTGTCCTGAAGGGGGCCCGCAATATTGCGGATGAGTGCCCCAGAAATGTAATCTTTGAGTGAATTTGCTATGTATTATCCTGCGCGCTGAAACTTTGTTTATGTGTGTGTTAAGCAACGCTTGTTTAATTTAAAATATTACCTTCTGTGCGGCCGTTTATAAAATCTGAGAGATCGCAAGTCGTTGGCTTCAGCCCCCAAGCCACGAGTGCTGGGGTGTTCGGGATAAACTTGAGCACTCTTGTTCCCATTGTTGGGTCCATCGAGGGAGGCGCTCAACACAACGAACAAGGCAACCGGACTTATAATGCTTGAACACTCTCACTTAGCCATAGAATTCTATAATTTTAAATTTCGGCGAAGCCCCTGGTATTCGGAAGACCGAATCCGGGGCGCTATCCACGCCTTCGTCGGACATTGCCGGAACTTCGCTCGAAGCGGCGTGAGTCTTTAAGGACCAGAAAAAACCTCTCGAACAGCGACAAGTCTCTCGCCTTATCATGCCAGTCAGTTTTAGCTTTCTCCAATGAGGCGCTCGCCTGGCTCAACCGGGGCGCAATCGTAGTGGTTCTCCCAGTGCCACCTTAGCCGACAGAACGGAACGTAAGGCACCAAAACATGGGAGCCGGGCAAACCCAACTATTGACCCAAGACATGATTCAGAGCCGATTCATATAATGCTATAAGTTCGGGGTGCCGCACTTGTGAAAGTGTTCGGACTTTATCACACCATAATTTGGGGAACAGAAGCCCCTGGTGTATTCGGCCGTACCAAAATATACGGGTGCAAGATGTCATATAATGAGCATATATATATAAAAAAGGTAATGCAATTGCAATCAAAAAGGTGCTGCATTATTTATGAAAGAAAGTCTACTAGTAGAGCGGACTGATACAAATAGTGCGGTAAGCAAGGGATTTGGACTGAGTAAACATGTCCCCCTCCAGGGATGAGCTGCGGACTAGGTGCATATACGAATTTTAATGCTCGTAATTGAGACCACCTGAATGTTCGTCGCAACCTTCTTTAGTCCCTGACTGTTGCATCGTGGGTTCGGCAGGTTCGCCGCCGGACAGGGCTTCTGGTTAACAGAGTCCTGTGTACATAAAAGAAGAAAGATAAAAAATAAAAAAAAGGGGGGCACACTTGCGAGCCCCCGGTGTGGTCGAACCGCACTCTGGGTCCGTTGCGTTCGTGCCCCTTCCCCTGTGCCCATGGTATCTCCAAAGCGTAATGATGTACGCGGAGTGTTATTATTGCGATCATGCGCAGGCGAGGGTTGGGGCCGCATTGCTACGCATGCTCTGATTGCGCCAGGTGGTCTTGGTTGGTATTGCTTCGGGCGCGTTTTGCTGTATCCGGCTGTTTAACGGCCGGACTGGAGAATTGCCTTAAGAGGCTACTCTGTACTTCTGCCGTGAGAGCCGCTGTATGTTCCTCTGTTCGAAGGGAGCGTTCCGTATTCCCATTGACCATGATGACTCCACGAGGTCCTGGCATCTTGAGCTTGAGGTATGCATAATGCGGCACCGCGTTGAATTTTGCAAACGCGGTTCGTCCGAGCAGAGCGTGATAGCCGCTGCGAAACGGGACTATGTCGAAGATTAACTCTTCGCTCCGGAAATTATCCGGGGATCCGAAGACCACTTCCAGTGTGACTGAGCCTGTACAGTCGGCTTCCACTCCTGGTATGACACCTTTAAAGGTTGTCTTTGTAGGTTTAATCCTTGATGGGTCTATGCCCATTTTGTGCACTGTATCCTGATAAAGCAGGTTCAGGCTACTGCCGCCGTCCATCAGGACTCTCGTGAGGTGAAATCCATCGACGATTGGGTCTAAAACCAATGTGGCGAATCCGCCATGGCGTATGCTGGTCGGATGGTCTCTTCGATCAAAAGTGATCGGACAAGAGGACCATGGATTGAACTTCGGGGCGACTGGCTCCACCGCATAGACGTCCCTTAGTGCGCGTTTCCTCTCCCTCTTGGGTATGTGGGTCGCGTATATCATATTCACCGTCCGCACTTGTAGAGGAAAACCCTTCTGTCCTCTATTGTTCGGCGGTCGGGTCTCTTCCTCGTCGTCGCTGTTTAGCCCCTTGTCATTGTTTTCGGCAATTAACTTGCCGGCCTGCTTGAACACCCAGCAATCTCTATTAGTGTGGTTAGCTGGCTTTTCAGAGGTGCCATGTATCTGGCATAAGCGGTCGAGTATTCGGTCCAGATTGGACGGACCGGGAGTGGTTCTTTTGAATGGCTTCTTCCGCTGACCGGGTTTAGAGCCTCGGAATCCGGCGTTGACTGCCGTATCCTCCTTATCGTCGTCGTTAATGCGGCGTTTGTTTTTGTTTCGACGTGACCTGCCATTGTTGTCCTTAGTATCCGGACTGCCAGAATTTTTACGGAGATTGTTGCTGCGGTCTAGCCAGCTGTCCTCTCCCGCGCAAAAGCGGGTCATTAACGATGTGAGGGCTGCCATGGATTTCGGCTTTTCCTGCCCCAGGTGCCGGGCTAGCCATTCGTCCCAGATGTTATGTTTGAAGGCTGCAAGGGCCTCTGCATCCGGACAGTCGACGATTTGGTTTTTCTTTGTCAAGAACCGTGTCCAGAATTGTCTGGCCGATTCGTCTGGCTGCTGAATAATGTGGCTTAGGTCATCGGCGTCTGGTGGTCGCACATACGTGCCCTGGAAGTTGTCGAGGAATGCGGCTTCCAGGTCTTCCCAGCGCCCAATTGACTCTGCGGGCAAGCTGTTTAGCCAATGCCGAGCTGGTCCTTTAAGCTTGAGTGGGAGATACTTGATGGCATGGAGATCGTCGTCGCGGGCCATATGGATGTGGAGAATATAGTCTTCGATCCAAACCGCGGGGTCTGTTGTGCCATTGTAAGATTCGATGTTTACGGGTTTAAACCCTTCGGGGATCTGATGATCCATTACTTCGTCAGTGAAGCATAGCGGGTGTGCGGCGCCTCTGTATTGAGCAATATCGCGACGCAGCTCGAGAGAGCGCTGTCTGCTGTGTTCGGCCCGGCCGGGGTTATTGTATCCGGTGCGACAGTATTCGTCATGGGTCGTGGGCGCCCACGTGATCCGTAGATGGATCTGGATTGCCTTGCTTTGTCCTCCAATATGTCTCGCAAGTCCGGCGCGTTCCCTCTTGGCTTCGTACTTTTGGAGCGATGCCGGGGTACGGTCTTGGCTGGGGGGCCTGGATGCCTCTCTGTCACGACCACGGGGTGGTCGGTCAGCCATATCGTGCACAGGTGATGGAGGTATGTATGCTTCCTCCTCTAATCGGGGGAGCAGCTTGCGTCTTGGGTAACTTTTGGAGGGGCGTTCGAGTTTATACTCTTCGGCCGCGAGGACCTCGGTCCATCGATCGGCCAGCAGATCCTGATGAGCTTGAAGCTGTTGCTGCTTTTTCTTTAGGCTATTTGCTATGGCAATAAGCCTGCGCTTGAAGCGCTCTTGTTCGACGGGATCCTCAGGTACGACGAATTCATCATCGTTGAGGCTTACTTCGTCTTCGAAGGGAGGCATATAGTTATGATCCTCGACCTCTTCGTCTGCCGCCCTCTCGTGAGGGCTTGCTTCTGCATCCTCCTGCGCTGAGTCTTGCTGGAGGGGATTGTCTTCGGCACTCTCTGGAGTATTATTATCTCCTGTGCCGGAATCTCCATTCTTGCTGTGGCGGGATTTAGAGCGGCGCCGCTGACGCTGGCGTTTGGGCTGCTTCTTTAAAGAGTCTGCCTCCGCTGCTTCTTCGCCATCCCCGTCTTTTGGGGTGTCCACCATATATATGTCATATGACGAGGTGGTCTTCCAGTGCCCTATAGGTGCTGGTTCCTGTTCGTCTCCGGCATCGTCGTCCATAGCGTCGATGTCGTCGGAGTCGTAGTCTAGCATGTCGGTTAGATCGTCGACAGTGGCTACAAAGTGGGTGGTCGGTGGGCTCTGAATTTCTTTGTCGTCTGTACCCCAACCATCCTGGCCATAGTCCGGCCAGGACACTCCTGATAACGAGAGATGCTTTAGTGAATTCAGGATGTCGCCAAAAGGCGAATATTGGAAGATGTCCGCGGCGGTGAATTCCATAACCGGCGCCCAATCCGAATTGATTGGTAGGGGCGCGGGAGGTTCGGAGTCCGGCAAGGAGTCTGGCGCCTCGGAATCACGAGTTTCGCAGGGGACGAGATTAGTGTTCGGCTCCATCGTCGTGGATGTTAAAGCCCCCAGGGCAGCGTCTGTCCACCGGCCCTTGATCTGGGCGATCGGCTCCGGACTAAGGGCCGAAGCAGATCCGTGTGTGGCCACCAAGGCATTGTTTGGTGGCAGAGCTAGATCATGCCAGTCGTCACAGTGCGGCGCGCTTGGCTATGGCTCGGGTCCGTCGAAGATCAAGTCTCCGCGGACATCGGCCGTGAAGATTAAGCTTCCGAATCTGACCTGACGGCCAGGGGCGTAGCTTTCGATCTGCTCCAGATGGCCAAGTGAATTAGCCCGCAGTGCGAAGCCGCCGAATACAAAGATCTGTCCGGGGAGAAAAGTCTCACCCTGGACAGCATTGTTGGTTGAAGATGCCATCAAGCCTATCGGTGACGACACAGAGGAACTCTCAATGAAAGCACCAATGTCAGTGTCAAAACCGGCGGATCTCGGGTAGGGGCTCCCGGACTGTGCGTCTAGGCGGATGGTAACAGGAGACGGGGGACACAATGTTTTTACCCAGGTTTGGGCCCTCTCGATGGAGGTAAAACCCTACGTCCTGCTTGATTAATATTGATGATATGGGTAGTACAAGAGTGGATCTACCACGAGATCAAAGAGGCTAAACCCTAGAAGCTAGCCTATGGTATGATTGTTGTAATGTATGTTGTCCTACGGACTAAAGCCCTCTGGTTTATATAGACACCGGAGATGGCTAGGGTTACACAGAGTCGGTTACAATGGTAGGAGATCTACATATCTGTATCGCCAAGCTTGCCTTCCACGCCAAGGAAAGTCCCATCCGGACACGGGACGGAGTCTTCAATCTTGTATCTTCGTAGTCTTGGAGTCCGGCGGATAATGATAGTCCGGCTGTCCGGACACCCCCTAGTCCAGGACTCCCTCGGTAGGGCTTAATGGTTTCAAGGATTCTAGTGTGCGAGTGAACATTTATCATCTTTATCCTTAAGCATGGTTCTTGATATGCCAATTGTTCTATCTAGTCCTTTAAACAAATAACCTTATACCACCGAAAGCATCAACTCTTGTAGGTCAGCTCCAATCATCACTCATGCTATTATTATCCTCATGACTCCCAAGGGGAGGTCTAACAAAATCATATATGTCTACAATCCCCAAACTCATATGTATGTCTACCCCTAAAAATCCATGGGTAGAACATACAGGCTGCTAAGTTTGAACATCACAATCCAAGTGCTAGCCTATTCTTCCAAGGTCTAAGATAAAGCACCTCTATCTAAGGAAACACGTTGTATGCCACTCCAAGATCCTGTTTCCTTCCTATGAATCAACGCCAACAGTCCATTAACTTCCATCACCAACTACCTAATCCATTAATTCCACGAATCCAATGTCCATGGCGTTCCACATGATCTTCTAATAACCTATAATCCACAAATACTGGGAAGGCTACCTTACTATAGTCAGTCCACCAATTTCCATTATCATGGTCATGTAAACTCCAAGGTCAAGTTTATATCAACTCCGACAATTAATCCAATCTCCTAGTTTATTGTCCACCGAGAAACATGGTACCATGATCGAGATCATCAGTCTAAATCCAATTTACTCCGAACCATGTAGACATACTCAGCATCTATATTCAACTAGAATCACCTACTTAAATCCAAATCTCTTGTCCAACGAGAATCCCTACATGTTCCCCCAAGTCATTTATGTAATATCAACTGTCTCCTATCAATATCCCATGGCTAAGTTAAATCCAAATACTTACAATTATCCTACTAAATCCAATTTACTCAGGGGTAATGAAAGTTATGCTAATCTATACACATGATCCCACCAAGTTCATCTACCAACATCAAAGCCTCATAATCCACCAAGTAGTCTCAGATAATTCCTCAAAGTCATTGATATAAACTCACCAAGTCATCTGTCCTCTGTTCCTATATGATCAAATTGGTCTTCCCTATGGCATCGTCAGTTTGTGCTATCTTAGGATGATAATGTGCTCATTCACTATGTCCACTAGTTCCCTAATGAACCCAGTGATAAGCAAGGTTACAGAGGCTTTAACAGGCTCTCTTGCAATTCTGTGGGTTAAGCACATGGTTAAGGATTTGAGCTGGGGTATCTTGGGAAGTCTCAAAGGGTCTAGGAATGGGTCTCTAATCTTGAGGGTTAAACATAATTCTACGGGGTTGGATTTGGTCGAGGAGGTTGTAGCAAAAGTCTTCAGTGCTTGTTGGTCGCCGAGGTGGAATCCTTCGTGCATCTTGTCTTGCTGGTCTTCAGTTAAGGAGAGAGAGGCGAGAGGGAAAGGTAGCATAGAGGAGGGGAATGCCTAAAGGGGGTTCTATAGTGCAGGTGCAAACAAACAAGTGCCAAAAAGGGCCAAACACAAACAACATAATAAGGCAGGTGATATAGTCGCGTACTTGTTGCCTAGGACAAAAGGGCGACTGATATCAAAACATAAACAAATAAAAAAACAAGCAACACACAATCATGGTTCTATTTGAACTACCATACGGACTCGACTGCGCATAGGGGGTACACGACTCATCCTACCCTAGGGGTTCTCGGACTCAGTAGTCGTGCCTTGTGCCTCATGAAGTCTTCTGAGTTTTCCTCAGGTGTCACTATGTCTCCTGTAATTGTTTGACGAAACGATCCAGATTGAGCCTGAAGAGTCTTCAGCAACTTCTCGCCTGTTGAAGTGATGGGGTGACGGTGGCTCCTCGTAGCTGGCATTGACTTGGTCTTCTCTTGTCTTCTCAATCATGACGATCACTTTTGCCTTTTTAAGGTGTTGGTGGTTCCAGGTGGCACTCCTTTATGCAATGACATTTAACAAGGCATAATAGAGGCCCAATCTGTCAGACACATTGTTGACAATATCGTCACCGAGAGAGGGGGATAAATAGAACCATTTTCCTGCTCACTATCGTGAGGCGGACCAAATGGCTAGGTTCTCATCCACCGGTGGTTGCCGATACAACAACGGTAGTGACAAGGTTACTCTATTAGCGATGTATATCATGATCTTGCATATTCTATGCCCTGATCATCGTAGGCTAAGGTTGCATCATCTTGGGGCAGTGTCAAGGGTGTCACCATCTCCTGGGTCTTCAGGTCCTCATCCCTTGAGGATGTATCTTCTATTGGTATTGTCTTGTTGTGATGTCGCCAATCTTGTGTTCAGGAGATGTGGGTGAATGTCTAGCAAGGCATCTTCCTTCTAGATTATCCACGAGGATTACAAGGAATCCAGTGGTCAGGGGCATAAGGGTTCTAGCGACCAAAGGTTTTGAAGGGGAAGAGATTAATGAGGAAAGTATACCTTAGTTTTCGAAAAACCGAGAAGGGAAGAGAAGTATAGATAGTTTTGAAAACTAGTAGTAGTTTTGGAAATAGTTTTACCCTAAGTAACTACCATGCTAACTAAGGCTTCCTACAGTCAGGATGGCTCTGATACCAGCTCTGTGGGGACCCCGACTCATAAGTCGAGATCACCGAATGCATGTGTACAGTGATCCCAGAGATCAATGCTCACTGAACACACAGAAGCTGAATAACAAGAGTCTTACATCCATACACACCGTTTTACACAAGTAGGACCATTATGGTCAAGTCTTGAGTATAACATTGCAGGGGAAATCTTCGTCGATAACTTGGACCCATGCCATCTGCCTTAACCCTACAGGCATTCTGACTGGGAAGCATCCTAGCTCGCATGTTCGTCACCGAAGTATTCTTCATCATATCCTGTTCTTTCAAGCCTGGCCAAGTAAATAGCCAGGGACAAGCCGGTGAGTACGTTTGAATGTACTCGCAAGCAACCCATGTTTTGGTTCAAGAAACAACAATGCATGATATAGGTAAATTTTTGCGGAAAGCTAGTTTTGAGTGCGATGACATGTTCAATAACTTGTAAGGCATGCATCAAGAGAATTTACGTAACCATGAGGACAGGTTACAGATATCAACATAAATAGAGTGGGCACCAACCCATCTCAATCACGTCAAGTCCTTTGGCCTGACCCAAGTAGTTTCCAAGCACACACACTGGTTCGTAAACTCTGGACATAGTTTAAGCAGCACCGCCCAATCGTCCTTGACCGTGGACACGGCTATTCGAATAGTTTTACACTCTGCAGAGGTTGCACACTTTACCCACAAGATCCCGGGAACTTCCGTGTCATCCACGACCCGCGATACCTCAAAGTACCCGGGGTAAGCACCCGATCACTACCTTTCCCTAGACGACACTAAAATGGAGTCCACTCGTTGTTCCGTATCCTCACGATGTACATCATACTTGACTCGCTCGAGATCGTAACATCCGAGAGGGGACACAACGGTGTATCCGGTGCCCTGTGAAAACAGTCATGGCCGCCCTACCTGGCACGACCCCGTCCCGAGAGAGCGCACCAACAACTCTCCCATCACTAGTAATGCGGGCTCCAAGCTAGTATCGGCCTAGGTAATCAATAATGCCCTTTCCCATATAAGGGTAGAGTGGTTGCGCATGTAAGGTTGGGACAGTCATCAAATCTTAAATCTAATCCGTTTTCGAAAACAACACACATACTTGCCTCGGTGCACCACTTCGTCATCAAGTGGTTACCCATCTCAACATCTCCCTCGGGCATAAGTGGCACCCGACGGGGTTTTCGAAAAGTCTTTTGAAAATACTTTGCCTCCATCACATGCATATTCCCGCCCCTTTTTGCGTAGCAACTACTTTAGCATCCTATCTACTCCCACCGACACAACCCTCATAAGAAGGTAGGGTCATGCACAATGCAAGTATCAACGAGGAAGTAATGAAGGCAATCCACCAAAGTGGTTACCCTCTCAACATGGTTCCGAAACAACTCTAATAGAGTGCTATATGATGTGCATAAAAAGGTTTCATAGACATGGTCAAAGGGCTGCTTGCCTGGTTCATCAGAGTCTTGAAATCTTCTGGTCCTTCTCCAAGTACTCCGTCTACTTCGTCAACTAACGTCGGAAACAAACACAATAAGCAACAGAACAAGGCAAGAATAAATGTGCTCTAAAAATGTGAAGTTGACTTTTATTGTATACCTCTGGTCATATGAGGAATGACCAAAGTGATTTCATTGGAAGTGGATCAATGGATATTTCTAAACATTTCGATATGATGGAATCAAGGGGTTTATGGAATTGCAAGAAGTGTACAGAAGAATTATTTTGAAAAATGAGCATAGGCACCCATTTAACAAAGGATGATTTTAGAAGCATCTAGGAATTGGTTTCACTGGATTTGGAGTTCAAATGGATTTCCTATGAATTTGCAAAGTTGGCTATATATGAAGAAATAGACCATTATTTTATGTGCTACAGAAAGTATTAATAAAAATGTTCATAAACTAAATTATGAACTTAGAAACATCTAGGATTTTGAATCATGGAATTTGGATCAAAAATGGGCTCTCTGTGATTTTCTAAAGTTCATCACAGAAATAGGAAAATGGGGATTTGATAAATTTTTGTGAAGAAAAGGTCTTTGGAAAAATGTGCATGTTGCATCACCAGATAGATCCTGATTTATAGAGTCACTAGAAATTTGAATCATCAAATTTGGACTCCATTTGAATTGTTTATGGATATGACAACTTTTACAGAAAAAGAAAAAGAAAAGGGAAAGGGGGGGTGTACCCTTATCCAGCACACCAGGCGAAAGATAGCAGTGGGCCGACCCAGCGGCTCAGCTGCGCTGGCGACAGGGGGTGACGTCGAAGACGGCTTCACGGGAGGGCGCTTTCGCCGTGGAAACGCGGGAGTAGCACGGCCCACCTCCACTTACGCGAGCGAGCAGGCGCGCGGTGGAGTTTTAAACCTGACAGGCAGGGCCCCCTGTTAGGATGTGAGGCTAACCGACGGGCCCCACGGCCGTCGTCGTCAACCTCCATCCAGAGAGGACGGCGAGCTCAGCGGCTTCGCTGTGGTCGACGGCGAGGCGATCCGAGGGCACCGGCGTGCTCAGGGCGGAGTCGCCGTTCGGGTGGAGGTGGAGGCGGTCGCCGGAGCGCAGGGGTTCGGGGCGACGAGGAGGACGGCGGCAAAGCTTCGGGAGGAGTTAGCCCCGGTCGATTTCGGCTGCAAACGACGCGGGGGAGAGAGGGGAAATGGTCAGAGAGGTGAGGCGGTTCCAGATCGAGAGAGAGAGAGGGCAAAGGAGGCCTGTACCACGAGATCAACGGCCGACCGAGGCGGCGGAGCTCCGGTCGATCCCGAGCATAGAAGCTCTCCGAGGCTGATTGGGTGGTGCGGGCGCGTGCTTGGGGTGTGAGAAGGAGTTGGATGGCACGAGAGAGACCTGGGGCGTGCTTTAATAGCCGGGCGCCGGTCCACCGTGGACTCGTGCGCCGGCGAGATCACAGGCGACACCAGAGGCCGTGTGGGCACACGAGGGTGAGTCCGGGCCGTTCTTGGATGAGGTCTACGACCAGGTGAACGAATAGAACGAGCGGGGAAGGGCCAGAGGCTGCGCGCATGTGAGTTCACTCATTGGAGCTCTCCGGCGGCTGGCGCGCGTGCGAGCTGAGGCGAGAGGAAGGAGAAGGAGGAGGGGGACAGAGGCGTGGCGTGCTGCGGATGTCGAGGAGCATTGGCTGGCGTGAGGGGGAGAGCCTAGGTGGCCGGAGGCGGTTGGAAGGGGGCGGCTACAGTGCGGGAGCGCACTGTAGCGCGCTCCAGAGCGTGCATATGGCCGGCATGGCCATTTTCCCAGCGCTATGGGCTTGGCCTCTAGTGTCTGGGGGCTCTAGGGGGAAGTAAACAAATGGGGAGGGGCATTGCATGCCCTGGAGAGCCAGTAGAGCGAGGGGAGAGGAAGAAGAAGTGTGCAAATGGGCTGACCAGAGAGAGGAAGTGGGGTTTTACCCATCCAATAAGTGAGCTATGGACTTGCCATTGTTACCAGAGGTGAAAGGGGGCTAGGAGGAGCTGTGGTAAAAATTTGAGCTCTCCAAGAATAGTGGAAGGGGTCAAAATAGTGGTTTTTGCAAAATGCCAAAAGGTGTTTGATAATGGTTTGGGTTAGCAGATGAACTCTCATTGCCATGATACTTAACAGGATGGAAAGACACTTAGAAATATGGTGTGCCACCAAATGTGAGCTTATTTGGGCAAAGTTGCCAATGCAACTTTTGTAAACCCTAGAAATCAGTAGAAATGGCTTTGCCAAGATTTAGTCATGCAAATCTATTCTCCTTGATGCACCACTTGGTTTAGTGTCATCATTTGAGGATTTGAACATGTCCACAAAAATTCAGATCAAAAGGACACACTTGGCAATGTAGAGTTGTTCAAATTTGATTCTGGACAGGAAGGGTTTTGGGGCACTTTGATCAAGTTAACTTGTTCTCCAACTTGTGCCACTTGGT
Source organism: Triticum aestivum (assembly GCF_018294505.1). NCBI lineage: Eukaryota > Viridiplantae > Streptophyta > Magnoliopsida > Poales > Poaceae > Triticum > Triticum aestivum. The sequence goes on from NC_057810.1 coordinate 248,343,788, forward strand.
CTATATGAGTTATTAGACCATTTGAGCATGTTCACAAGGTTTGAGAACATTTGGAAATGTTTGGCAATGTAAAGTTGCTCAAACTTCAAAATGGACAGAAATGGTTTTGAGGGGGTTTCATGGAGTTATACTATTCTCCATGACATGGTACTTGTCAAGATCATCAAACATTTCACATGTGACATGATAGAATTTTCTTGGAATTTTTGGAGAATATTTCCTTTTTAAATATTTCAAAAGCTTGAAATATCTAGAAAGGGTTTTTGAGGGGTTTGACCAATATTTTGAACATGACCATGTGTTGAAACTCTTATATATGGACAATATATGTCCTATGAGTTTCCCTAACTTTTGTCAAATATTTTTGAAGCCATAAAAATAATTTTTCCCTATTAAAGACCATTTCTGGCCTTAAGAAAAAGCTTTTAAATAAAATAGGAAAATAACTTTTAAAATTATATTTTTGTGGTTCCTGGGTATCCTATATCTAATAGGAGTCAAATATATTTTTAGAAAGATTTTTACTGCCCTTAATTAAGTACTTGCAGTGCAAATCTCAATTCAGGGGTTTTTGGAAAACTACTTTTTGAAAATACTATTTGGCCAATTTATTTTTGTAAGAAAATATTTTTATGTCCTATACACATGGCATGATCATTGGTTCAAGAGTTTGGAGCAAGGAGATGAAGTATAGGAGTTGAAGGTTTTATTTGAGTTTTAGAGCACTTGCAAACAACAAACAAAATCCAATCAAGGCAAGGTCCAAAACACTCAAATGTTTTTGTCAAACCACATTTTAGCATGATTTATTAGCTTAAGTGTTGTGGCATGAAAATCAGGGTGTGACACCCCGGAAGGCCTACAAACCACACCCACCGAGATCGTTGGGTTTTCAAACAGTCCGGCCGACTAAACGCCGAACACAAGGGGCTCGACGCATCAAGCGAGGATGATGATAACCCCCACCAGCAGAGCACCGGAAAACAAAAGACTTTCCCACAAGAAGTCAAAACAGTAAACTCACTTCATGTGATATTACGGAAAAACAATGCGGCACCCGCTAAGATGGGTCTCGCACGGTCCACCCCAGCGGAACCTCGAGATTGGATGTCAAAACCAATCACTTTTGACCACCTGGATTATTCCAGAAGTGTTCGAAATGCAGGATGGACTGCTCTGATATTGGATCCTATAATCGACGGACTACAATTTACACAAGTCATGATGGACGGCGGCAGCGATTTAAACCTGCTATATCCGAACACAATCCGCAAGTTGGGGATAGACCTTACTAAAATTCGACATAGCCGCACTTCCTTCAAAGGAGTGACGCCAGGCCCTTACGCCAAGTGCACAGGCTCCTTATTAATAGAAGTTGTGTTCGGGTCACCGGACAACTTCCGACGCGAAAAGCTAATCTTCCATGTAGCCCTATTCAAAAGTAGCTATCAAGCACTATTGGGGCGTGAAGATTTTGTTCGCTTCAACGCCATACCACATTACGCGTCCCTTACACTCAAAATGCCCGGTCCACGTGGCATCATTTCATTAAGAGGGTCATTCAAAGACCCCGGACACGACTAGACGAGTCCGGCATAAATAAGCTAGGGGCTCCCTAGCCGCACACCCCTTCACAGGGGGGCTGCGTATATAAACAACAATGGGCTAATATAGGCTCATATTTATTAATTTATTAATATTTTTCTTTATGCAGTTTTTGCACGATTTCTTTTCAAACTAAGTTCCTCTCTTTTTACAGATGAACACCGTGCACACCCGTCCAGGATAACGGCACAATGGAGACACAGTCGCAGACGTGCAGTAGGGACCCGGTGCTAGGATTCTTTTCAGATTAAGACCCTGCGTAAACCTTTTTTACTGTCTCTTGTTGCTATAATCCCCTGGTTTTTTCATGATAACCAGAGAGGATACTGACGTTTTGGCATCGGCCGCGTCAGAGGACCTCGCCCGTACCTGGACACAAGGGGCTTAGGGCATTGTTTTCGCCCGTTATTATAAAAGACCGAACACCTTAGGGAGTGTTCAGCGTCTCGAGTTAGGCCTTATATGCATCAGCTCCGAATCATGTCTTTGGTCAAATGTTGGGTTTGCCTGGCTCCTGTGTTTTGCTGCCTTACGTTCTGTATCATCGGCTAACGCGGCACCAGGAGAACTACTGCGATTGTGCCCCAGTTCGGCTGGGCGAGCACCTCAGTAGAGAAAGCCGAAAACTGACTGTCATGATACAGCGAGAGACTGGTCAACCACTCGATCAACCACCGGAATGTTTAGAATTCCTCCGCTTTGACGAAGGACCGTTTCCTGGTCTGGCACATACACGCCCCAAATTCGGAGAGCGCGGTGCCCCCAGGGGCTATATCGTAGCTCCACCCTCGAACTCCAATGGCTAAGTGAAAGTGATAAAGAATTATAGTCCGGTTGCCTCGTTTGCTATGCTACCACCTCCTTAAACAGGACCGAGACGTCGGATTAAGTGTGAAAATGCGCTATTTTTGCGAACACCCCCGCACCCTGTGCTTGGGGGCTGAAGCCGACGACTGCCATCTTTCAGGTTATACACACGTATACATAAACGGCCGCACAGGAGATATTTCAATACTTGAACGCACAAGTACAAAAAGCGCCTATATCATAAACATTGTTTTACAAGATAAAACGTTCATTTGAACGTGACATTTTTCGTGCACTGCGACTCTATTATACGAGCACCACACATAACTTCCCCAAAATAGTGCTCGGCGGGTAACCGGCTTTCGTCCGAACCCTGGGTTGCAACAGCGGTGGCATCCATCTCTGTCCAATGTGTCTTCACATGGGCAAGGGCCATCCGCGCACCCTCTATGCAGGCCGACCGCTTCATCACCTTGATATGCGGCACCGCCCCAAGAAACTGCTGCAATAAGCCAAAATAGCTCGTCGGCTTGGGCCTCTCCGGCCAGACATGAGTCACGATATCTGTCATGGCAAGTCCGGACAACCTATTCAGCTCAGCCCATTCGGCCAACCGATCGGTCAGCGGAAGTGAACGATCCGGACTATGGAATTGAGACCAAAATAGCTCTTCCGTCTTGTGATCCTTCTGACTTCGGAAGTGCACAACGGCATCCGCCGCACTCGCCGCTAAGTCCATATATGGATCCTCCGGACCCCACAGTTGGCCAATCTGGACATACTTTGGATCCGTAAACCTGCGGCGTAGCAGAAAAGGCTTGCCAGCGACAATGTCTCCGGCCTGACGCAGCTCCTCCTTTATAGCCTGCATTGCAGAATGGGCATCCTTCGCTTCGGCGGTGGCCTTCCCAAGGTCTTCTCGCTCCGATAGGCGCTCCTTTTCAAGAGCCTCATTGCGGTTGGTAGCATCCTTCAATTTAACGGCCAGTTTGGCCATCTCTTCCCTGCTTCGGTAGTGGGCAGCCCTTTCGGCTTCTAACTCCTTGGCCGCCCTCGAGCCAGCCGCATCACTCCTTCTGGCTTGCTCCTTGGCTTGAGCAAGTTCTGCCCGAGGGCTCTCCACAGCAGCAGCACCGTCTCCGTTAAGCACAAATATTGTAAGAGGTGGGCTTTGGCTCCCTTAAAAGGTGACTGCGGAGAAAAAACTTACCTTGCGACTCGTCAAGTCGCTTGTTGACTAGCGCGATGTCTGCATCCGCAACATCGAGTTGCCGCATTACTTCAGCAACGCCATCAGTCCGGCTAGCTCCCGGACGATCCGCCACTTGCATAGGAACGGTGAAGATTGAAACCTGCGATTTTGATCCTCGGCACGCTGTCGCTTTCGACAACCTACCGAGTCTCAGGGGCTACTATCTATACAGGGTGCACCTTCATGCGCAAAATTGCCAAAAGGTGTGTCATTTGTACATACCTCAAACCCCGCCAGCAAACTCTTGACGGCATTATGCAATCCGCTTTTGGCGGACGAAATCCTTCCAATCACCATATTCATCAATGCATGGTGATCTTCTGAGATGGATGCCCTCTCAAGCAGATCCTTCAGCTCCCCTGGCCGAACACTAGTCGGCGCCGAACTCTTCGGCTCTGCCGGGCTCGGGGATACCCTCTGTGACGACACTTCAGGCTCGCCCGCCCTATCCGGCGGCGCAGCAGACGGAGGCATCTCGCTCTCCATCATCTCCGGACGAAGATCCCCCGAAGACGAGCTCATCTGAGAAGGTCGCAGATCCGAACTACAAGGTAAAATTTTTGGTTATCCTCAGAAGCACAAATAGGGATGTTTCTTATTAATGAACTCCCCCTTTTCTACTCACGGCTCGATGGAGGGCTGATTCTTTAGAGAAGACTGTGCGGCCGGGACCTCCCCGGACGCAGGACCCTCTGGTGAAGATTTCTTCCCCTGCTTAGGGGCTTTGGCCTCCGGGTCTTCAGAGGCGGTCCTCTTCTCCCCCTGGAGGGGGGGATTCTCAATCCCCCCTTCTTCAAGCGCCCCCTTGGGCGAGGCGGTAGCTCCTCCATTTTCCCTTTCACCTTCTTCTGAAGGCGCAACCTCCAACATTCTGACCAGCACGGGCTCCGGCGCGGTCTCTGGGAGGGGGGCCGGACACCGTATCAGCTTTGCTTGCGCTATCCACTCCTGTTGAAGGATAACGGGTTAAAAGGCGAATTGTAGAAAGGCAAACAAACGGTACGTCCGAACACTGAGCTACTTACTTGAGTATCCGGGCGATTGCAGCTTAGGCCGGCATCCTCAGTCAATTCCGGACACACCGCCTGTGATCCGAAGAACAACTTGTACATCTCCACGGGTGTCGTACCCATGAAGTGTTGGAGAATCCGTGGTCCCTCCGGATTGAACTCCCATAGCCGGAGAGGACGGCGTTTGCAGGGCAGGAGACGCCTAATTAGCATAACCTGCATCACCACGACCAGATCGATCTCCCTCGCTTGGAGGTCATCGAATCCGGCCCTGCAATAGGGGCACGTCTTTTGACGGCCCCCAATTGAGCCCTTGGTTGACCCACGACATCAACCATCGTGGAGGTCCCGAGCGGAACGAAGGCGGCGGCTTCTGCCTGCTGCCCCTCGGAGCGGTGATATAGAACCACTCCTGCTGCCACAAGCCGAGCTCCTCTTGGAAGGAGCCCTCGGGCCACGGGGCACCGGCCCTCCTGCTTACGGCCGCCCCGCCGCACTCTGCTTGACGCCCCCCGATCATCTTCGGCTCCACATTGAAGGTCTTCAGCCACAGGCCGAAGTGGGGGGTGACGCGGAGGAAGGCTTCGCAGACAACAATAAACGCAGAAATATGGAGGATGGACTCCGGAGCCAAGTCGTGGAATTCCAACCCTTAGTAAAACATGAGCCCTCTCGCAAAAGGATCCGTCGGGAAGCCTAAACCCCGACGGAGGTGGGATACAAAGACGACATACTCGTCGGGCTCGGGGGTGGGGATGGCCTGCCCTTCGGCAGGCAACCTATGCGAAATCTCGTAGGACAGGTACTTGGCTTCTCGCAGCTTTAGCACGTCCTCCTCCGTAACGGAGGAGGGCATCCACCGGCCCTGAAGGTCGGAGCCGGACATTGTTGAACGTCCGAAGCGCTCGAATCTGGGGCTCTAGGTGTTGGAACTTGGAGCAAGGAGAAGATTCGGTGGAAGGTTGAAGAAAAGAAACGAGCCTTGGTCCTATTATAAAGAGGGAGAATACCAAGAGCCATCTCCGTGACCGTACGGGACTCGCCTTCGATAGAGGAGGCGTGGCGACGGGCGCGGTTGGGTTACCCACGTCCGTATTGATGAGAATCCCGGAATAAGGGGAACACAATCTCTGCTTCGACAAGACATGCCAAGGAAACTGCTTCGCTAAACGCGCTGAGGTGGTATAATAAAAAACGATTCAAGTAAAGGCTTGGTAGTGGCATGACGTCATGTCATGGAGTACGTCAGCAGATTGAACTTGTGTACATTTTATTCTCTCTACGGTGGAATGTGGAATTTATTTTGAAGAGCCAAACACTATCTTGGTGTTCACAATCTTCTATGGATTATTTGGAGGAGGAACCCGCCTTGCAATGCCGAACATTATGCGCGCCGGACTCATCGTCATTGAAGCCAGGTTCAGGGGCTACTGAGGGAGTCCTGGACCAGGGGGTGTCCGGACAGCCGGACTATCATCGTCCGCCGGACTCCAAGACTATGAAGATACAAGATTGAAGACTTCGTCCCGTGTCCGAATGGGACTTTCCTTGGCGTGGAAGGCAAGCTTGGCAATATGAATATGTAGATCTCCTACCATTGTAACCGACTCTGTGTAACCCTAGCCCTCTCCGGTGTCTATATAAACCGGAAGGCTTTAGTCCGTAGGACATAACATCCATTACAACAACCATACCATAGGCTAGCTTCTAGGGTTTAGCCTCCTTGATCTCGTGGTAGATCCACTCTTGTAATACACATCATCAATATTAATCAAGCAGGACGTAGGGTTTCACCTCCATCAAGAGGGCCCGAACCTGGGTAAAACATCGTGTCCCTTGTCTCCTGTTACCATCCGCCTAGACGCACAGTTCGGGACCCCCTACCCGAGATCCGCCGGGTTTGACACCGACAATTGTTCTTAGGCACGTTTAGTTCGCCAAGGGTACACACAAGTTTTCACTGAAGTGGGAAGGCCCTTACTGGGTAGTACGAGTCACCAGACCCAGTGCAGTCCGTCTGGAGACCAGAGATGGCACTCTGTTGCAAAACTCATGGAATGTTGAGCATCTTCGCAAGTTCTACCCGTAAGGCGTGAGGCTGCCGGGCCCTGCCCGGTAGCCACCCATTTGTATAGGCCTTGCCTCAGCTGCATGTAACCCCTTGTACAAAGCCGGGGCAATGACCCCATGCAAGAGAAAATAAAGAAGCGCTGTAGAGGGCCCCCAACCTAGATTACATGCATGCACGAGCATTCCAGATCACTGGACAAGCATTTTTCATATATATAGGATCACATCCTGCATTCATTCTCATCTGCATGAAGTTGCAGGTTCTTGCTGTGAACTGTGCTTCAACAAGGAGTTGAGAAGATTGCCCGGCACTGTGTTCCCCGGCAAGCCAGGCACATAAGTTCTACCTCTTGTCCATTCGTGTTCTCTAAGATATAACTTGTGCATTAGAAAACCTCGTCGCTCTTTTTAGACTTAGGTGCTCCCATTCCTGACTTTAACGCTGCTTCAGTCAAGATGGTCATAGTTGCCTTTGGTAAAAGGAAGTTGGCGGGAGGGCTGGACCCTCTATCTGTAACCCGACAGATATAGTTCTCTGATAGACAAAGAGGGGGACTGGCAAAATAGCCTGGTGGGATAAACTCGTTTATTTACACTAAAGAGGCATCTCACCTCTGCATTACACTAAAGAGTGAATTGGCAGTTTCTACCACATGCGTTAAAGTCATTCACGGGCCATTACTGGAGCGGCCCCACCACATTGGTTTTGCACAACATGTGGGGAAACCAAAAACTAGCCCGAAATTAAGACTAATGAAGAAGCAACGAAGATATCAAGAGACCAACCTCTTCAGCAGCACTGCCTATGCACTTGCTAAGCCCTACCCCGACGATGCTCCGCCGCGTGTTCAGGGCAGGCCCGGGGGCTTCTGTCGGTGCAACAGACCCTGACCTGTCGCCCTGACTGTGCATAGGCACAAGATCAATATTGAAGCCTGAGACCAAGATGAACACGAGACCAAGAGATTTGAAGCATCAACAAGCAGATTAGAAACGACCAAGGCCAAGTCAGAGAAGCTATATGTCATCAAGAAAGAAGCCTCCCTTGCCGAGCAGGCGAGCCCGACAAGGGGCAAGGCTTCCCCCAGAAGAAGATGACCAAGGCATCCTGACAGGGCCTGCCAGGACTCGTGGAGGCTAGATCACCTCACCAACTACTCCACCACGACCCATGTTGTCAATCAATGCGGTGTCAAGCCGCGGAGTGATTAAGTGGCAACCATTCGCCACATGGCGGCCAGCTCCTACCAAGAAAACCCACAGATGATACATGTCCTATGACGTGTCAGATGAGCAGGTGTGGAGCTGGCAAGATAGCCCGGCAAGCCTTGCCGGGCAACCAACGACATGACGCTAAGTGGCGCATTAAATCCACCCTGTCGGCCTGTAGAATTAGGTATGATATCTCTATTTGCTATCATATCAGTGTCTAATGACTAATTTGCCACTGTGGTGACCGCTTAACCTATAAAAGGAGGCCCATGGCAACAGTTTGAGTGGTTGGAAACTTAGATCACTCACACCCCCTACGCGCATAGTCGCCGCCTCCCCGAGGCAACCCCTGTCAGGCAAGTGTACTAGGCACCACCACCACTTTTGCACCATTAATCCACCGAACAGGAGTAGGGTTTTACGCCTCACGACGGCCTGAACCTGGGTAAAACTGCCCATGTGATCTCTGCCGCACTGCCCCACGTTGGTCCACTCTTTGTGCAACGCGACTCCCCCCTGCCGAACCAGCAAGGGGCTATCCTATTCCCATAGGTGGTCGTGGTTTCCCCCGAGAACAGGTCATGCAGAGCAAAGGGGTTCAACTATCACAACATGTAGCAGTTGAATCGTTGTTGTCCTAATGTAGTAAAAGAGAGCAGGAGTGAGAGAGTGGGATTGTATTGGAATGAACAAGGGGGTTTTGCTTGCCTGGCACTTCTGAAGATAGTAATAGCTCTTCATCGGTGTCATCGAACTTGTCGTTGGAAGAACGTCTACTGAGAGGGGACATACATCGGGAAACAAGAGCGAACACAATCAATGCAATGCAACAATATGATGCATGACTATGGCATGGCAAAATGCTGTGATTTGAGCTAATGCAAATATCAACGAGATTAAATGAAGTTGGTTTGAACCCAAGGCTGAAATTCAAACCCCATATGTGGTTATTTAAATGCCATTTATTTGAATTTCCCTAAATAGTAGCCAAAAGTTGTCCTAAAATGCATGGAAATTGTACAGATGGATAGATTGGATTTTCTGATCATTTTTCATATATAAATTATTGCATTTAGAGTTATAGATTATTTTTTATGATTAGCACTGTGTCACTGTGACATCATCAGGTAAATAGACTGATCCGAGTCAAACCTGACCAATTGGGCCCATTGGTTAATGACTCATTAGTTAACTGCTGTCAAATCTCGTGCTGACTGGGTTTGACCCAGTTGTAGGGCCCGCTGTCAGTGGCAGTTAGGTGGCTAATTTGGTGGGGGGGTAGTTCTAATGACGACCACATCGGCAGTGGCCGGAGTTCGGCCGACGGCGACCAAAAACGTGGCGGATGTTCACCGGGGTTGCGCTACAAACGATAGCTGGCCACACGAAGGCCACCAGAAGGTAGCCCTTGCTCGACCACATCTAGCAAAGCGATCGGGAGGCCTCGGCTCACCGAAAACAATGACGGCGAGCACAAAGGCAGCGATCGGAGTTTCGGCCATGATGAAGACAGGGATGCGGTGCACGACAGGAGTAGTGGGTGGGGGTTTGGGCTTCTGGCATTGCGCTGAGCATGGTGGTGTGCTCGGTCGCGGCCCTAGGCGATGGTGGCCACGGCGACGACATGGCCGGCGGAGCCAAGCTCTCGACCGCGAGGGGAAACGGCATAAGTGGAAGCAATGGAGCAAGGGCAGAGAGGGGTTCGATGTGCAGCAGCTCACAGCGGATCGAATGGAGGGGTTGGCAAGCTCGGGGGAGGCTTCGACGGTGTCGGAGCCATGGTGGTGATCGTTGGCAGTCGAGGATTAAGATGAGGATGATGGCGATGATGAAGGGCACCCGGCGTCTCGTGGCTTGACGGGGAGGACGAGGGAGTCTCAGCGAAGCTCTTGGACTCGTCGTGCAGGTGAGGTGGTGGCTGTGGCTATGGCAACGACGAGCGGCAGCGATGATGGCGCTCGGTTGGTTAGAGAGAGAGACACAGAGGGCAAGGGGAAGGATGAGCTCGAGGAGGAGGCCCAGGGAGTTCCAAGGGTGTCGTGGCGGCCTTGGACGAGTCAGGGAGGAGGCAAGCTGGGTGCAGCTAGCCAGGCGCATGCACGCGCGAGGCAACCACATGCTGCATCCTTCTGGAAGGAGGATGAAGAACACCTCCTTGCCCATAGTGGGCTCGGCCGGATGTTACAGTAACAGGCCACAGAGATAATCCTTCTTCCTTTTGTTTATGTTTTTCTAATTCTGCAATTGTTTTAATTTGGTTTTCCAAACCAAATCACCTCTAAAAACTTTGAAAATAATTATGGGCACTAAATGAATTATTTCAGATGCCCTCAACTAATCTCAGAAGTGTTGGAGCATTTAAAAGTATTTATAGTATTTAAATGCCCCAATTCAAATACAATATGAGTTAATTCAAAAATTCAAAATGGCCTAGAAATATGTGCATCATTTTTGGCAGAGGTTTTCACCCTGATAAAAAATCATGAACTTTTCTGAAGGGCATTTTGGGTTCATTGAAAACATTTTAACTGCATCTAGTTGGATTCATTTGTGCTAGGGTTTGAACATCCCCAATTCAAATTCATTTGAATTTTAACATGATGCATGGATGCTTTAATGCAACTAGTTACAAGCAATTCTAGGGCTGTGACACTAGGGTATGTCTATGTTGTTCATCTTGGGTGGGAAACAAACAGGAAAGCAATAATCATCTGTCTTTTTTATTAAATTAAAGCTATCATTAGCCCGCTATCTTTATTTTTCGATCTATCCGCTGGTTGTTACCATCACTCTAAATTTTTGCATGCTCTCCTTACATAATCTCACTATATTTTTTCTAATACATGTCAGATATTGTACACAGTCATGCTGAACATCTAGAGAGAAAAAGAAGAGTTTTGCGCGGCAATACAATGTCATGCAGACATCGCTCCACGGTGGGTGCAATGGAAAACCCTCCCTCCTCCAGATTGTAGTCCAAAGGAAGATATCTGTTCAGAGGCAGATTCAGACAGAGCTGACCACTCCTATTTACCCCCCGAGGTGTTTGCTCTAACTTGGCATGATGATATTGGTCATATCACGCATATATTGCATTGCAGTGCTTAATTTCCACACCATATATGTCATCTGGTTAGTTTAGACATGTTCTGTAATGCTACCTGTTTAGTTTGTATATCATATATGTGAACTATCCAATCTCATCGCTATTGTCCATCCATAATATATGTGAAATATGCAATGCCATTCTATTTAGCTAGGCATCATATATTTAAATTATATCTTGCCATTCAATTTCTTCATTACATTTCCATTTGTCCACAATGTTTGTACATTCAACTACTCTTCTGTGAATCAGCCATTCGAGTGGGTGATGGAAAAAGCTTGAGTGAAAAACAAGGTCTTCAAGGCAGACATTGCTACCTGTCGAATCAGATCTCTTGCTGTGTCCAGATAGCTCCTTAGAGACTGATTCAGAGATAGATGACCCGTCTTATTCCCCCACCGAGGTGTATGTTCTAACTTGGCATGGTTATACTACTCATATCATGCATATGGTGTCCTGCATCCCATAGTTTAGAAATCAGATACACAATATTCAACACCATGTTCTTAGTTCAGACATCATATAAGTGAATGCCATCTGCTTAGTACATAAATCACATATGTGAGTTATATCATGCGATCCTGATTACTTAGATATCATGTATGTGAATTGTGTCGTGCGAACCAATTTGGACATTATATGATTCATGCCATCATGTTTAGTTAGTCATCATATCTTTGAATTATTTAATGCTATGCTATCCAGTTTAGATAGACATCATATATGTGAAATTATGTCATCTATCCTTTTTAGTTAAACAATATATATGTGAACTATTCATGCCTTCTTTTTTCAACACTATCTATTGCATGTGTCTCTCCTACAAGGTCTGTACATTCAAATACTATTCTTGTTTATCAGCCATTTGAATTGAAGGGGTGATGGCAGTATCTAGAGGAGTAAAACACGGTCTTCAAATAAAATAGTGCTACCTCTTCGTGGAGTTAGCACCCCAGTTGTACATGCACAAGAACCAGCCCTACCACACATAACCCAGACTCTCGCAGATTGTACCCCTACTTCGATGGACAAATAACCAGCTTCACCCAATATAACCCCAACCTAAGCAGATAGTAACCCCATTCCAGTCGACACAGTACCATCTTCACCACAGAGCTCCCAAACAAGGGCAATTAGTAAGGTAGTTCCAGTGCCCAAAGCGCTAGTACTTCCACAACAAACCCCAACTCCACTAGTTAGTACACCTATTCCCGTGGACGAAGCACAATAAGCCATTCATAGTTTAGCATCTATCGCGTTTGATGTTGTTAAATCCTATGTGTGTATTGAAGATGAAGGAAAAATCTAGTTCCAGGTGTTCGTCAAGGAATTATGTGTAAGTAATGTTATTCATGACAATTACTTTGCTTTGTCCCATACATTCTATCTCCATGCTGGTATAATACAACAAATATTCCCATTTTTCTCTATAGAGAAGGACTGATTTGGAAACTCAGGTCCGTCTACCGACACCTCTGTCGGCGTTCTAGGAACGGGGGTCCCCAGACTTGCCTGCCTGCGGCCTACAGCGTGGCTCAAGCAGTGGCCCAATATGGCCCGTCTTCATCAACCCAAGTTCAAGACCCTTGTAACACCCCCAGTGTCATGCTACAGTAACCCTCTGTGATTAAGCTAACCATTTACCCAAACAGTGCTTAATCACCTTTGTCCAATATCCCATTTGAAATTCCAGTCAATTCAAATTCAAGTGAAGTTTGAAGTTGATCAAAAGTTGCCGGAAAAATGTTCATCATCTGTCAAAAATTCCATAACAATTATTTGTTAAGGAACACAACATCACTTTGGTGCAAAGATGAACATTAGCAATTATAACAGCACCAATACAGCATTTCTAAATGCTATCCTTTAAAAAAAAACAAATGAATTCTTCTGGTCTCCAAAATAATTGTGGCAATGTCTATGATCACCAGGGATTTAATGGGACACCTCCCAAATGTTTGCTAAGTGAAATAGTTGGCCAAATAATTCCCTTTCTCTCTCTGTAAATAAAAAAAAAGGAAATAGAAAAGGGCCTAGCTACTACTGTGCACTTGTAGCCCATTGCTACAGTGCACAGCCCAGCCCACTCCTCCCCGCGGTCGTCCCCTTCCCCTGTTCACCCGACCGAGGCACGCGCCCGCGCGGTCGCCGCCCGACCACCTCGCCACCCCGCTGCTCGCGCCGAGGGGATAAGGCCGAGCCTCCTGGCCTCGTCAGCTCCCCACTCCCACTTGCGCCTCTCCCCCCCTAGATCCACCTTTCCCCTCTTCCTCACGCGCTCACTCCTCCCGAGCGCCACCGTCGCCGTGCGTTGGTTGATTCCGCGGCCACCACTGTCCCCGGCCCTCTCCGACGAATCCCCGAGCACCGTCGTGCGCCGCGACGTCTTCCTCGACCACCGGACCAAGCTAGGAGCCCCCACAGCAAGCGCGATGACCTCTTCTTCCTCCTCTGCTCCGACGAACGCCGGCGTCGAATTCGGCCACCCCGCACCTGCCCTGAGCCCACTAAGCACACCTACAGGCGCCCAGTGAGCTCCTCCTCTCTATCCCTCTCTCCCCGTGCTCTTCCTTGCACCATGGCAGCCTCTGCCATCGCCGCCCGAACCTAGCTCCGCCGCATAGCTCGTCGTCGACGTTGTAGTCGCTGTCAGGCTCGCCCGAGCATGGGAACGTGCTCAGGTCCCCTCACCGCGGCCGCTCGTGCCGCTAGATCCCATCCCCGTGGCCTCTGTCGCTCATCCCGCCTATGGCCGAACTCCGGCGGCCGCTAAGGTTCTCGCCGTCGTCGTATCGAGCCTCCCCGAGACCAACCGGTGGCACCTGGCGATGCGCGCCGACGCCAGCTCTCGAACGTGACCGAAAACGCGGCGAACCGAGCCTTGTAGCCGTTTTCCGGCCATCTCCGGCGGACTTCCGCCACGGGAATGGTCGCCGGCGCGACTCCGGTCGCCGTCCGACGGGGCGCTGACGCGACAACCCTGGACCACGCCGCTGAGCCACTGCCACTGGGTCCCGCTAACCGTTGACCCAGTCAACTTGCTGACTAGGCGTCCCTGTGACACTGACGTGCGGGCCCCACCGCTTAATCCTCTAATTAAAATGTTTTAGTAATTAAAACTAATTAGTTTAGCCAATTAGGCTATGACAGGTGGGGTCCAGTAGCTAATTAACCTAGATTAGTTAGTTTAATACACTGTTAGGCTATCAGGGGCTGACATGTGGGTCCCGCTGGACCCACAGGCCAGGTTTGACTTGGTCAGCCGCCCTGCTGACTGCTGATGTCGCTGTGACGTCATGCTGACGCAATAAACCTTTTCTGCTTTTAAATTAATTCAGAAATTGGTTTAAACTTTGAAAATCCGTAACTTTTAAACCGTATCTCGGATAAAAATGTTTTCTATATGAAAGTTGCTCAAAAAAATCCAATGAATCCGAATACGCGGTCCGTTCATCTGTCACATGCCCCTATCATGTTGAACATGGAACTTTCCCCCTCCGGTCATCTGTCTGACACAGGTCCGGAACCGGGAACACCTTCCCGGTTGTTTTCCCCCTTCACCTATAACGTCTAGGACCGCGTTAGAGCACGCTTACCGCTACGTATCGTCATGTCATGCTTAGTGTTACCTCTGTTTGCTATGTATTTACTGTTTCTTCCCCCTCTTCTCTCCGGTAGACCCCCGAGGCCGCTGATGCCCCGGTGATCGACTACGTCGTCGACAACGACCCCTTCTTGCCAGATCAACCAGGCAAGCCCCCCCCCTTTGATCATCCCGATATCGCCCATTCCATTCTCTCATGCTTGCATTAGATTTTGCTATTGTTATTGTTTGCTCCTATTCTGATGCATAGCCTTCTTTTGTAACCTGCTTATTGTTACCTTACCTGCTTATCCTAAACTGCTTAGTATATGTTGGTTAGTGATCCATCAGTGACCCCCGCCTTGTCCCGACTGCCCCGCTGGATAATCAGAAGACCCGATCAACGGGATCGAAGACCAGGCCCCGGCACCGCACATCACATTCCCCTTAGTTGCTCGACACTACTGGGATACTATCGAGTGCTGAGGGTGAGACCTCTACAACACTTCTGATGTTAACCCTGTAGTGTAGCTATTCGGTCGTGGTCATCGAGGGTGATTTCCTCTTTAACCACTTCTGATACGACTCTGTCGTGCAACCCCTCAAGTGTGAACCTCGAGGGTGATTCCTCTACGTTCACCTTGATGATTACATTGAGTGGAACCCACCGAGGGTGATTCCTTGGGTTTTCCTCTTGATGTTTGGACACACGGATACTTGGACTTTACAACTGTTACTTGGAAAGTGATGTGGAGACGGGTTGACCTGGAAGGTGCCCGTGAGATAATTACGAGGCGGGGCCGGGCATTCTTAGCCCTTGCCGCAAGTCCTCGAGACGGGGCAACGGGGTCACCTCTTTCGTGAGTCTCTGTTTGTTACCGCGCGTTCCTAATCCACTACGATTTGGATATTTGATTCGAGGGGCCTCTGGCCTGATAGCACTAACCATCACGTGGGCATAGTATGGGCGTTCTGCGTCGTATGCATCAGCCGAAGCTTAATAGACGTCAGCTATGGAGCGGCGCGCGCCGGGTTGGACTGGTAAGCTCCTGCCTTTTTAGGGAGGTAGCTAGGTCTGCTCACCGGCCGCGTTCGCAACGTGCAGGAGTTCCCGGGGCGATGGCCCATGACCCCTGGGGGCATAGGTTTAGTCCGGCGTGCTTGACCTCTCTATTTAAGCCTAGGTCGGGTTGCGGCGTATTGTTTGGCCGAGGCCGGGCATGACCCTGGAAAGTGTGTCCGGCCGGAGTCAATCGAGCGTGGTGGGTAAGTTGGTGCACCCCTGCAGGGAAGAACTAATCTATGCATAGCCTGTCCTACGGTAACGGACACTTGGAGTTGTATCCCGATCGATACAACTAGAACTGGATACTTGTGATGAGAACTGGATGGTGATGAGGTTTTGATTGTGATGATAACTGGATAGTATGGCTCTGGGATTGCTTTCTCGCAGGGAGTCGAGAAAGGATCTCTGGCCGAGGTTGATAACACTACTACCGCTTTACTTTATGCTACTCTACTCCCTCTTGTTTGCTGCAAGATGGTGGTTTCCAGAAGATGCTAGTCTTCGATAGGACTAGGCCTTCTCTCTATTCTGGCATTTCTGCAGCCCAGTCCATATATACAACCCCTCTTTGATAATGTTGCATATGTAGTGTAGATCCTTGCTTGCGAGTACTTTGGATGAGTACTCACGGTTGCTTTGCTCCCCCTTTTCCCCCTTCTTTCTTCTTTCTGGTTGTTGCAACCAGATGGTGGAGTCCAGGAGCCAGACGCCACCTTTGACGACTGCTGCTACCCCGAGGGTGCCTACTACCACGTGACGGACGCCGACGACCAAGAGTAGTTAGGAGGCTCCCAGGCAGGAGGCCTTGCCTTTTCGATCGTAGATGCTTTTGTGCTAGCCTTCTTAAGGCAAACTTGTTTAACTCATGTCTGTTCTCAGATATTGTTGCTTCCGCTGACTCGTTTGTATTCAAGCTGATGTATTCGAGCCCTCGAGGCCCCTGGCTTGTAATATAAAGCTTGTATTATTTTAATTTGTGTCTAGAGTTGTGTTGTGATATCTTCCCGTGAGTCCTTGATCTTGATCGTACACATTTGCATGTATGATTAGTGTACGATTGAATCGAGGGCGTCACAAGTTGGTATCAGAGCCGACTGCCTGTAGGTAGCCCCCTTTCCAACTCCTTGGCCGAAGTTGAGTCTAGTCACTGAAAAACTTTTACTAACATTGGCTGTGTGGCTTACGGGCCCATGTCGCCATTGGGTGGTATTAGGATCTTTTATTCCTCGTCTATACTCTGGGACTCTGAACTCTCTTCTATTCGGGTTAAAGATTTTACTAACTTTGAGTCTAGGATCTCTTAACCACTTCCTCCCGGAGAGCCCCTTCACTGCAGATGATCGCTTGCTTCGCCAGAAGATTCTGCAGATACTCCTCGATGTTTTCCAGAGACCCTTGTGCCCTTAGCCATTGCATTTCCCTACCACCGATAAATCCCCATGGATAGCTACATACACTTGCCGTCCATACAATCATTCCTCGATGCTCTTGTTATTACAAGATGCCCCGAAATTCTCTATTGCTTCAAGAATCCTTTGAGCTTACTGCCTTGCAGTTCTTTGCCCCATGAATACACCCCCCTTCGGATAATTCCTCGCACTCACCGAGGATCCGTTCATCCTCAGTTGTTCGTGTGATTCACAAAATTCTTCGAAATACTATGTGATCTTCCAAAAATCCTCTGCAGCCTATTGCTCTTGATTCTCCTTGCCTACTTGCACTACGATTAGTTCCGTATGTCGAGCAATATCCTTTAAAATTCTTTGTGGTTGTACTTCTGTTCCTATGGATTCAACGTGTGAGCGAATACTGGCAATCACCAATTAATCCTTGGAAATTTTCTTTCCGTCTCCGACATCGCTCCGGTTATGAGCTGGTTCTTGCCCAATCAAGATTTGATCAGGTGCACCTCTAAGTCTATTCAACTTATCATCTTTTGATCAGAGCCTCTGCTTCCGATCCTTCGTCTTGAAATCATAATTCCTTTGTACCCAAGCATCGAATCATTCAGACGTTTCTATAAGCCAATGCCTTTGCATCCCCTTCTTCATCTGATTGATTACCGATAATCACATCAACTCTATAGTGAATCGCCAGATCCATTGCTGGGTTGTTATCCGACTGTGTCCTTCACATCCAAAGTCTTGTGAGTTTTTCCCTGATACATAACACCTTCGGTAAATTGTATCATCTGCTTTGACTCCGATACTCTGCTTTTGAACTCGTATCTTTGCTTGGTTGATGGTTGTATAGATTCGTAAGATGCCCCTATGGGTTGAACCTATGCCTTCCTTAATCCATGTGAACCCGAGAGTTCTCACGAGTCTTACTCTACTGGTACTTCGGCAGATAAATCCTCTGCACTACAATTTCTTTGAAAAACGAGGAGTGAATGAAAGGTTATGCATTGAAGAAGTGGGAGTCGACCTTGAACTTTGTGTTCATGCCCATGGACCCGATGTGGAACTTATCATGGAAGCTTCTTGTGATAATAATAATCCCCTTGTTATAAGTTCATCTGGTAACTATGTTTGGTCCTTTGCAACTGTGGTTCTGACCATGATTGTTCCCCTTTGATTCCATTTCTCGAACAAATTAAAATACTTGTCTTCTATAGATCTTTTCATCTGTCCAACCTCTATTTCGATCTACCTCGAGTGTTGCCCCCTGTTATCTCGAGGATATTGTGTCATTGCACTACCTCTTGTGAATTCTCATTGGAATGATACTCCATCACATCATTCCTAGCCTGATCGGCTATATCATTATCGAGCTAATTTTAACTGTGCTATCCGGTCCTTCTTCTGGAGCGCAACTTCCGACGACGAGCTATGCTTACGTCAATCTTCCTCATCTTATCATTCCTCCTTGAACAACAAGCTCGAATCCGAGCTTGTGTCGTATACGTGGTTCCAATAGCCTTTGCTTCAACATTCCTTTTGCTTGATGTCGTTGTTGTTCGATGGCATCTTCATAGAGCCTCTCGACAAAGGCGTCGTGATCAGCATCAACATTTTGACTTCTGTTGAAATGACAATTGAATTCATGGTGAGAAATACCATCCTTGACCTTCAATGATTTGAATTATCATTAACAACCCCCTTATCTCCTTTCCAACACATGTTGATCATGTCTTGGTTATACCTTGGACTCCTTGCTATTCATGCAATCGTTCTTTGAGTATTTCTTGTGATCTTCAACTCCAGCCCCTACTTGTAACACCAAGTTAATGCTACCTCGAAGCATGACTGAGGTGTTCCGAATATCAACCATGAACATTGGAAGCACACTGTCGAGTGTTTCTTGATCTATTATCCAAACACCATTGTATGGGTAATATCATGATTATCCCCTCGCCCCCTTTATCTAAATAATATTTAAACTTGTTGTCATATCATGTATATCCTGCTCCGCTTCCCCTTGGGAGGGATATAATCCCAACTCTTATGAGTAAACACATCTTCCCTTCCTTTGGGTTGTTGATTCGATAAACACATTTTCCTTTCCATTGGTTTGCTCAACCTTTCTTGTGATCTATATATGTTATAAGCAGAAATAATTCCCTGCTTATGGAAACACCTCGGTTTACAACTCTGTCAGTGTGACCCTGTTACTATTGCTGACGACATCCTGGTAACCCCCGATGGACGAGAACTTTGCCTATTGGTCCGCCTCGTTCAACGAGCAGGAAAATGGTTCTCTTCGTCCCTCGCCCTTGGTACCAACTTTGTTGCCAACATAATAGATAGGATATCCTCTGACCTGCCTTTCTATCATGACCGTGCAAGATGCCACTACGCTTCCTACCTTTAACCCACATGGTGGGCCCATAACCCGCAATTCCACGGGATCGTAACCTGACTCTCCTTACACCATGTTACCAAAGATATTCCTCGCTCTTGGCTCCGTAAGTAATTCATGAGCCACCTTCCTAGTGATCTATTCTAGTATCAGACACAATAAATTTTGTTGTTGTTGTTGTTGCTCTGGACCCCTTTTCACCATTTCATTAGGCATCGAATGATTGCCTGCCCGTTAAAACTTGTCATGGTACCCTCATACTTTGCTCTCGACGTTTTATTTAAGTTCAACTCGAGAGATACTTCCGCCTCATTCCCTGATTTATTCACCAGATAATTAACCCTATAAGGGTCAGTTCTCCCGAAGTTACTCTTTACTTCCCCACCTAAATCTCGGGACGAGATTTCTTGTAGTGGAGGAGATTTGTAACACCCCCAGTGTCATGCTACAGTAACCCTCTGTGATTAAGCTAACCATTTACCCAAACAGTGCTTAATCACCTTTGTCCAATATCCCATTTGAAATTCCAGTCAATTCAAATTCAAGTGAAGTTTGAAGTTGATCAAAAGTTGCCGGAAAAATGTTCATCATCTGTCAAAAATTCCATAACAATTATTTGTTAAGGAACACAACATCACTTTGGTGCAAAGATGAACATTAGCAATTATAACAGCACCAATTCAGCATTTCTAAATGCTATCCTTTAAAAAAAACAAATGAATTCTTCTGGTCTCCAAAATAATTGTGGAAATGTCTATGATCACCAGGGATTTAATGGGACACCTCCCAAATGTTTGCTAAGTGAAATAGTTGGCCAAATAATTCCCTTTCTCTCTCTGTAAATAAAAAAAAGGAAATAGAAAAGGGCCTAGCTACTACTGTGCACTTGTAGCCCATTGCTATAGTGCACAGCCCAGCCCACTCCTCCCCGCGGTCGTCCCCTTCCCCTGTTCACCCGACCGAGGCACGCGCCCGCGCGGTCGCCGCCCGACCACCTCGCCACCCCGCTGCTCGCGCCGAGGGGATAAGGCCGAGCCTCCTGGCCTCGTCAGCTCCCCACTCCCACTTGCGCCTCTCCCCCCCAGATCCACCTTTCCCCTCTTCCTCACGCGCTCACTCCTCCCGAGCGCCACCGTCGCCGTGCGTTGGTTGATTCCGCGGCCACCGCTGTCCCCGGCCCTCTCCGACGAATCCCCGAGCGCCGTCGTGCCCCGCGACGTCTTCCTCGACCACCGGACCAAGCTAGGAGCCCCCACAGCAAGCGCGATGACCTCTTCTTCCTCCTCTGCTCCGACGAACGCCGGCGTCGAATTCGGCCACCCCGCGCCTGCCCCGAGCCCACTGAGCACACCTACAGGCGCCCAGTGAGCTCCTCCTCTCTATCCCTCTCTCCCCGTGCTCTTCCTCGCGCCATGGCAGCCTCTGCCATCGCCGCCCGAACCTAGCTCCGCCGCATAGCTCGTCGTCGACGTTGTAGTCGCTGTCAGGCTCGCCCGAGCATGGGAACATGCTCAGGTCCCCTCACCGCGGCCGCTCGTGCCGCTAGATCCCATCCCCGTGGCCTCTGTCGCTCATCCCGCCTATGGCCGAACTCCGGCGGCCGCTAAGGTTCTCGCCGTCGTCGTATCGAGCCTCCCCGAGACCAACCGGTGGCACCTGGCGATGCGCGCCGACGCCAGCTCTCGAACGTGACCGAAAACGCGGCGAACCGAGCCTTGTAGCCGTTTTCCGGCCATCTCCGGCGGACTTCCGCCACGGGAATGGTCGCCGGCGCGACTCCGGTCGCCGTCCGACGGGGCGCTGACGCGGCAACCCTGGACCACGCCGCTGAGCCACTGCCACTGGGTCCTGCTAACCGTTGACCCAGTCAACTTGCTGACTAGGCATCCCTGTGACACTGACGTGCGGGCCCCACCGCTTAATCCTCTAATTAAAATGTTTTAGTAATTAAAACTAATTAGTTTAGCCAATTAGGCTATGACAGGTGGGGTCCAGTAGCTAATTAACCTAGATTAGTTAGTTTAATACACTGTTAGGCTATCAGGGGCTGACATGTGGGTCCCGCTGGACCCACAGGCCAGGTTTGACTTGGTCAGCCGCCCTGCTGACTGCTAATGTCGCTGTGACGTCATGCTGACGCAATAAACCTTTTCTGCTTTTAAATTAATTCAGAAATTGGTTTAAACTTTGAAAATCCGTAACTTTTAAACCGTATCTCGGATAAAAATGTTTTCTATATGAAAGTTGCTCAGAAAAATCCAACGAATCCGAATACACGGTCCGTTCATCTGTCACATGCCCCTAGCATGCTGAACATGGAACTTTCCCCCTCCGGTCATCTGTCTGACACAGGTCCGGAACCGGGAACACCTTCCCGGTTGTTTTCCCCCTTCACCTATAACGTCTAGGACCGCGTTAGAGCACGCTTACCGCTACGTATCGTCATGTCATGCTTAGTGTTACCTCTGTTTGCTATGTATTTACTGTTTCTTCCCCCTCTTCTCTCCGGTAGACCCCCGAGGCCGCTGATGCCCCGGTGATCGACTACGTCGTCGACAACGACCCCTTCTTGCCAGATCAACCAGGCAAGCCCCCCCCCTTTGATCATCCCGATATGGCCCATTCCATTCTCTCATGCTTGCATTAGATTTTGCTATTGTTATTGTTTGCTCCTATTCTGATGCATAGCCTTCTTTTGTAACCTGCTTATTGTTACCTTACCTGCTTATCCTAAACTGCTTAGTATATGTTGGTTAGTGATCCATCAGTGACCCCCGCCTTGTCCCGACTGCCCCGCTGGATAATCAGAAGACCCGATCAACGGGATCGAGGACCAGGCCCCGGCACCGCACATCACATTCCCCTTAGTTGCTCGACACTACTGGGATACTATCGAGTGCCGAGGGTGAGACCTCTACAACACTTCTGATGTTAACCCTGTAGTGTAGCTATTCGGTCGTGGTCATCGAGGGTGATTTCCTCTTTAACCACTTCTGATACGACTCTGTCGTGCAACCCCTCAAGTGTGAACCTCGAGGGTGATTCCTCTACGTTCACCTTGATGATTACATTGAGTGGAACCCACCGAGGGTGATTCCTTGGGTTTTCCTCTTGATGTTTGGACACACGGATACTTGGACTTTACAACTGTTACTTGGAAAGTGATGTGGAGACGGGTTGACCTGGAAGGTGCCCGTGAGATAATTACGAGGCGGGGCCGGGCATTCTTAGCCCTTGCCGCAAGTCCTCGAGACGGGGCAACGGGGTCACCTCTTTCGTGAGTCTCTGTTTGTTACCGCGCGTTCCTAATCCACTACGATTTGGATATTTGATTCGAGGGGCCTCTGGCCTGATAGCACTAACCATCACGTGGGCATAGTATGGGCGTTCTGCGTCGTATGCATCAGCCGAAGCTTAATAGACGTCAGCTATGGAGCGGCGCGCGCCGGGTTGGACTGGTAAGCTCCTGCCTTTTTAGGGAGGTAGCTAGGTCTGCTCACCGGCCGCGTTCGCAACGTGCAGGAGTTCCCGGGGCGATGGCCCATGACCCCTGGGGGCATAGGTTTAGTCCGGCGTGCTTGACCTCTCTATTTAAGCCTAGGTCGGGTTGCGGCGTATTGTTTGGCCGAGGCCGGGCATGACCCTGGAAAGTGTGTCCGGCCGGAGTCAATCGAGCGTGGTGGGTAAGTTGGTGCACCCCTGCAGGGAAGAACTAATCTATGCATAGCCTGTCCTACGGTAACGGACACTTGGAGTTGTATCCCGATCGATACAACTAGAACTGGATACTTGTGATGAGAACTGGATGGTGATGAGGTTTTGATTGTGATGATAACTGGATAGTATGGCTCTGGGATTGCTTTCTCGCAGGGAGTCGAGAAAGGATCTCTGGCCGAGGTTGATAACACTACTACCGCTTTACTTTATGCTACTCTACTCCCTCTTGTTTGCTGCAAGATGGTGGTTTCCAGAAGATGCTAGTCTTCGATAGGACTAGGCCTTATCTCTATTCTGGCATTTCTGCAGCCCAGTCCATATATACAACCCCTCTTTGATAATGTTGCATATGTAGTGTAGATCCTTGCTTGCGAGTACTTTGGATGAGTACTCACGGTTGCTTTGCTCCCCCTTTTCCCCCTTCTTTCTTCTTTCTGGTTGTTGCAACCAGATGGTGGAGTCCAGGAGCCAGACGCCACCTTTGACGACTGCTGCTACCCCGAGGGTGCCTACTACCACGTGACGGACGCCGACGACCAAGAGTAGTTAGGAGGCTCCCAGGCAGGAGGCCTTGCCTTTTCGATCGTAGATGCTTTTGTGCTAGCCTTCTTAAGGCAAACTTGTTTAACTCATGTCTGTTCTCAGATATTGTTGCTTCCGCTGACTCGTTTGTATTCAAGCTGATGTATTCGAGCCCTCGAGGCCCCTGGCTTGTAATATAAAGCTTGTATTATTTTAATTTGTGTCTAGAGTTGTGTTGTGATATCTTCCCGTGAGTCCTTGATCTTGATCGTACACATTTGCGTGTATGATTAGTGTACGATTGAATCGAGGGCGTCACAACCCTCGCGAGGGGCCAACCCTCGCGGGGCGGACAACACAAGGCTTCCTCAGGTGCGGCCTCACCAGGCAGACTCGCAAGTAGGCGGAGAGATCAAGGCAAGGGGTACCTCGCGAGGTGCGTGTGACGCAAGCCATGACGATCAAGACCAGGCGGGCGCCAGCCTGTACAGTGTCCTTGTTTCCTCTTTGGTGCAAATGGGGCAAGCGCAGGCGCGGACTACCAAGGCATCAGGCGAAGGTTTCCATATTGGTACAACGAGACCAAGACCAGCAGAATGGCAGTACGGAGGTCACCATGGAGCCCATGACGGCGTCATCGCTAGGGCCTTTGGCAGTCGAAGACCACCTTTAGTCAGGACAACTTGTACTAGTTGCCCCCCTTCAAAATTGCCATTGTTGGCTCCCTTCCCTCTCAATATTTGGGAAGAGGACCAGGGCCTCTATAAATATAAATAGCCGCATAGTAGAGATAAGAGAATCCTCACCACCACAAGAACACCTCTCGCGAGGTTGTTCTTGCTCTGTACTATTCATCATCAGCCCAAGAGGAAATCCACCACACCACACAGAGGAGAAGAGTATTACACCACAACGGTTGCTCGAACCTGTATAAATCTCGTGTCCCTTGCATTGTTCATCGTGCTAGCTTAGATTTGTAGCAAGGTTTTGGGAGTGAATCGGTAGGGAGAAGATCTTCATGCGCACCCCAGAGTTCGATCCTTGAGGGTTTTGCCGGAACCCGATATCTGACATTTGGTGCGCCAGGTAGGGGTGCACCGGAATCTTCTTTCCACTGTTCTGCGTTCCATCGCTTCATTGCATCCATGGCAGACGCTCACCAAGCTCGCACCGAGCGTTGGGCTACTCTCGCCGCCCGCATCGCCCTGATGGCTCCCGTCGGTGGGCCTCGTCATCATTCTCCATCGCCTGACGCCAACGCCGCCACCGGCCCGGCGGGGAACAAGCAGCGATCATCTTTGCTTCACCCCTCGGTGCGGCGGGAAGGCCTCATCGCCACTCTTGTCGCTAACTCCAGCTGGTTCGTCGTCTCACGCTCGTCGCGCAACCATGGATGTGCAGGCCACGTTGCTCCTGGCACGTGAGCTCCTGCACTACCGCCCCGTCGATGACCTCTACAAGGAGTGGCTCGCTCGCATCACCGAGCTCGTCACCACCGCAGGGGGCTCCCCTGCGCCATCCCTCTCGCTGCCTCGTCCGCTATCCTGCATGGGCGATGCAGCTTAGGAGGTGCCTCCGCCACCTCCTCCTCAAGAAGGCGATCTGGCTCCAAGGCGCGTGGCCCCTGGACCTGACCCACCGCGTCCAGCGCCCGCGCGACCAGAAAGGAGCTGTCAAGGGATCCCTCGTCCTCAAGAAGGTGCACGCGTGCTCCCTGCTCCAGCATGTCAAGACCGCATCCCTGCACCAGCACGCCAAGACCCCATGCTGCCCCTGGCAGCGGTGCGCGGGAACCATCAAGAGGAGGCCCCGCGTCTGCAAAAAGCTCCGGTGGCAACAACAGGTTGCCGTGCCTTTACCATCAAGCTGCGCAGCGTTGCCTCGCCAGGCAAGTTCAAGCCAGATCTGCCTCCTCGCTACGATGGCACTGCCGACCCAGCGGAGTTCCTCCAGCTCTACGAGCTGGGCATCGAGGCAGAAAACAGAGATGAAAAGGTCATGGCAAGCTAGTTTTCCATGGCGCTAAAGGATGGTGCCCGCCCCTGGCTCCTGAACCTGCCTCCCGGCTCAATCTCCTCTTGGGACGAGATGTGCAGCCGATTCATCACCAACTTCCAGGGCACTCGCAACCATCCTCCGGCCATGTGTGACCTACGCTGCATCAAGCAGCAGCCTGGAGAGACCCTGCAGAAGAACATCCAGCGCTACAACAACGCTCGCCTCAAGATTCCCAAGGTGACTGAGGAGGCCATCATCTCAGCATCTTTGATGGCGTCCGCGATGTCACGATGAAGGAGGAGCTCACAATCCACGAGGATCTGTGCACATCTCTGGAGCTGTTCAACGTGGCAACCAAGTGTGCAAGAGCTGAGGAAGGGCGCCTCTGTCAGGACCCCAACTCAATGCCACATCGATCTAGCATGTAACACCTCATATCACTTTGCGGCCTCACACACGGTATTCCCACGGGTGTCGCCTTACCTTTGCCCGGGACCGTTTGCGCCTTTTGGCACACATATATGATAGTGTCGCTAGCATCCATATGATAAGGAGCCCGGGCTGACATGGCTAGTCGTAAACCCAAAGTGGCACAAACTTACAGGGACAGGCATCCATGACCCAACATCGAACGTGTCGGTTATCAGCGAGTGAATCCAGGTTGTAGCACTGGGCTAGCAGGACTCCGGTGAACCGGGCTGTAGCGGGCTAACAGGACTCCAGTATTCATCGCGTGACATTTCCCCGAAGGGACAGACACAGGAACGAAGAAGGACACATGCCGGCCAGCCTAAGTGTTCCGGAGCAGTAGCAAGCTACCATGGCTCGGTGGAAGCACTAGGAGACATTTCCCGGTAAGAGAGGCTACTAAGGATAAACAACTAGATAGTCAGATCCCACACATACCAAGCATTTCAATAACATACACACAATATGCTCGATATGTGCAAATACAACATGGCATCACAACATGACTCTACAACTCAAGTATTTATTCAACAGGCTCTGAGGAGCGAGATATTACAAACATGGGTCTCACGACCCAACGTTCAGAGCATACAAGTCAAGCACAAGCGGAAGCTAACATGTCTGAGTAGAGACATCTACAAATGAAAAAGGCTTAGAAGCCTGACTATCTACCAGATCCTGCCGAGGGCACAAGATCGTAGCTGAGGTAACAAGCTAAACGTCGAAGTCCATGTGTAACTACTAGCGAGACTGAAGTCTCTCTGCAAAAACATAAAATAGGCAAATGTGAGTACAAATGTACCCAACAAGACTTACATCAGAACTAACTACATATGCATCATTATCAACAAAGGGGATGGTGGGGTTTAACTACAGCAAGCCAGCCTTGACTCAGTGGCTATCCTAAACTACGACTGCAAGGAACTCTTTTCAGGTGGCGCACACGAGTCCACATATTCACCATATCAATACCCCACTATGGATCCGCTCCCGTCTCCCTACGAGAACGCCATCCATAGCACTCACGCTTATCTTGCGTATTTTAGAGTATCCACTTTCACTTGTGTATGAACTGTTATAGGCAACCCAGAAGTCCTTTACCGCGGACACGGCTATTCGAGTAGATGATCTTAACCCTGCAGGGGTGTACTTCTTCACACACACTCTCACCACTTACCGCCGTTTACACAACATGTACTCGGCAACCTTCAAGCGGAAGCCCAACGAGGGTGTCGGCCACGACCTACCTAAACACTCAAGTCTCTAGTCCAGGTTTATCACCTATTCGAGTTCCATCCGCGAGGAGATCCGGCCGAGGTTTCGCTCACAGCCCCAAACGATGTGTGCAGGGTTCCCGAGACACCAAACGGGCGCTCGGTACACCGGGCCACGGTGTATCTACCGCATCATAGCCCACCCTAGGGTCAGCTCTACGCACGGCCTCCAACACATATCCTACAAACACCAGAAACTAGTTGCAACTCCTGGACAGAGAACAAGGGTGATTAAGAAGCCGAGAGGGTCCATTGGTTTCGGCCCCAATGCGTGGTAGTATCTGTTTCATGGATCACAAACACAGAACTCAGTTCCTGAGGACGGTTTCAGTGAGACAACCCACCATGTACTCCTACATGGCCTCTCACCGCTACCTTTACCAAATCGTGTTCACACACTTAGCTCACACACAGTAGGACATGTTCACACACCTCTGATTCATCCTGGATGAATCAGGCCTGACACAAGTCTAAGCGATAGCAGGCATGACAAACAAGCATGGATGAGTAGGCACATCAGGGCTCAAACAACTCCTACTCATGCTAGTGGGTTTCATCTATTTATTGTGGCAATGACAGGTCATGCAGAGGATAAAGGGGTTCAGCTACCGCAGCAAGTAACAGATGAATCGTTGTTGTCCTAATGCAGTAAAGGAGAGCATGAGCGAGAGAGGATTGTATCGGAATGAACAAGTGGGTTTTGCTTGCCTGGCACTTCTGAAGATAATATAGTTCTTCATTGGTGTCATCGATCTCATCGTCGGAGTCACGTCTATCGAGAGGGGATAAACACCGGCAAACAGAGAAGAAACACGATCAATGCAATGCACAATATGATGCATGCTATGACATGGCAATATGAATGTGTTTTGGCTAATGCAAGCTAGAACAGATTGAGATGAGTCCATTTGAACCAAAGATCCAAATGCAAACCCATTTTAGGAGGTCATAATAGTGCATTAACTTGTTTCACCTAAACAACAAGGTTAATGTGTTCTAACATGCATGAAGCCAGTACAGATGGATAGATTGGATTTTTCTGATCACTTTTCATATATAACTTATTTCATTTGGAGTTACGGTTGATTTTCTATGATTTTTAGAAGTTTAGGCAATTTTCTGGATTTTCCTGAATTAAATTAAGTCCAGAAAATGACTTATTGCGTCAGCTCTGCGTCACTGTGACATCAGCTGGTCAACTGCGGCTAACCCGGTCAAACCTGACCAGTGGGGCCCATTGGTCAGTGACTCGGGGCTGGTTAGTGTCACAGACAAGTGGGGCCAGTCAATGGCCACGTCAGTGAGGTCAGCGCCGACGCGTGGGCCACTGTGATTAAATAAAACTAAACAGAAATTAATCTGGTGTTAGTTAAGGGCGTGGGGCCTAGTAGTCAGTGAGAGAGGGAGTTAGTTAGCCCCGTCATTAGCAGTTAACGACGTTGCCACGTCGGCCCACCGGCGTTCAGCCGCCGGCGACCATTTGCCGCGGCGGACGTGCGTCGGGAAAGCGCTAGGGGCCGCGGTTTGCCGTGCAGAAAGCATCGGGGAGAAGCCCTTGCTCGGGCGCATCCAATGGGCCGGACAGGGGGTCGCAGGGCTGCCGGAATTTTGTCGGCGACGAGTTTTGGCGGCGGCGCAGCTACGGGTTTGCACGGGCGCGGCGTGGCGGAGCACGAGAAGCTCAACCAAGGGCATAGACGGCGTCGTCGGGTCACCAGGAGCACGTCTGTGCCACTAGGGTGAGCAAGCGAAGCTCGGGGGCGCGTGGCTCAACGTCCATGGCGGTGGCGGGCTTCGGTCGTCAGTGAACTAGGAGCTACGGCGTGAAAATGGGACAACAGAGGGGGGGTCGCAACGGTGCAGACGGCGAGCTCGGGGAAGGCCGGAGCTGATCGGGGCGGTGAGGTCGATCTCCGACGGCCGAGGAGGGGAAAAGCATCTGTGGCGGCGTTGCAGCGCGTCCGGGACCTTGTGGCTCGGTGGAGAGGAAGAGGGGGTCGAGGCGGAGCCTCTGGGCGCAACGACGAGGCGAGGCAGTGGCTGTGGCCACGGCGATGCTCGTCGGTGGCGACGGACGCGTTCGGTCCGGGCGAGAGAGAGGGAGCAGAGGAGAGAGGGCCGTGGGGGACAGTGAGCGAAGCGGTCAGCGGGATCGGGACGGCACGCGGGAGTCGTCCACGCGTCCAAGGGCTCGTCGGGAAGCAGGAGGTGGCCGCGCGTGCGTCGGGCACACGCCCGCGTCCTCCTAGCGCGGTGGAGAAGACGACAGGAGGCGCCAGGTGGGCTGGGCCAGCGAGCTGGGCTGGCTACAGGTAGGTGGGCCAGGTGGGCTGCCAGGTGGACGCCAGGTAAGTCTCTCTCTCTCTCTTTTTTCTGTTTTCTATTTTTCTGTAAATTTAGGGCTTTATTAAAAATACTTAGACTCTTTCAAAAATCATGAAACTACTCATGATCACTGTTGGGAATATATCCTACAGTAAACATTTTAGTTTATGATTATTTGAGCATTTAAACTATTTAATAGCATTTAAATGCCCAAATGCAAATAGAGTATGATTTAATCCAGAGCCCAAATATTTCACGGAAAAATGTGCATCACCTCTGGTTACTGTTTCCAGCATTTCCAAGAATGATGAACATTTTTTGAAAGCCATTTGGATTTACTGGAAATATTTTGGTTGAACCTAGTGAATTCCTTTAATGCTAGGGTTTAGGCAATCCCCATTTCAAGTTTAAATGAAAATGAAAATGATGCATGGATGCAATGCCACTAATTACAAGAAGATTTCTAGCGCTGTGACAAATCACCCCCACTAAACAAGAATCTCGTCCCGAGATTCAAGACGTGAGGTAAGAAGACAGAGGGGGTAAAGACCAACACAATCTTCATGATCCAGGTTGCACTTCATAAGATCTTTGATTAGATCATGATCTTTGTCTCGATGTCATGCTCCGAGAACTCCAACTATCAGGACAACGAGAGGAAAGGGAAAACTCTAGAAGGATCGATCTTCTCGAAGATTTAACAACCGACAATCAACTCGCGGAATGAGACATTGAACATTTCTCGAGTTGAGACATGAAACATACATCCAGAGGGATGGAGTGTAATAGATGACGAAGGTTCACTACGTAGACACAATTCCACACTTAAGAAGGTGGTGAATGGTTGTCTACGTAGCGAGGAGTTGAGTTGCTATGATACCATAACGAGACATCTTAAGGAAGGTAACCCGCAGAAATATTCCCTTAAGTGGCAAAAAGAATTACTTTTGATATAGATATCATTGAGACTTTTTATACCATCCCAAGGCAATCGCAATCGATCATTTGAAGGAGTTCGAAAGGATGACATACTCAGACTAGAATGGATGATGTGGACTACCTTGTTGAAGACAACGCAATGGATGATTTTGCTTATCGTCGGAAGTGGATGGGACCCATGGTAGGACCACTTTTGAAGATGATCCTAAATAGTAGTTACTGAGGTGCAAGCTGGAAACAAAATGCAAATGCTGGGAATGATTCTGGTAACTAGGAATAACTCAACGATAGTGATTCCACCGTTTGAATGTTTATAGCTTATCGGGGAAACCCAGAGCACGAGAATCCCTAAGGAACAACTTATAGAATAAGCCACATGAAATCCTCGTGGAGAAAATGGACAAATTGCCCAATCAAGATACTATAGTGATAGATCCTCCGGCTAGGTGCTTCGTCCAGAACATCAACCCTGTCGGGACCTACATCATAGATCCTGGAAAAGTTCCAACCATCATATCTGCCTGAGATTCAGATCTGGTTGGTAACAGAATATTTCAGACATCATGTCTGGGAAAGAAAATTTGCAACACAAACCGGCGTGATGACGTTGCGGAATTCTCGAGAAATGAACTACGATAGCAAGGTCCAAAACATGAGCTGGTTCTGCTACAAACCTGTGAACAAGTTATCCAAGACAAGCATGACCACATAGTAGTCTTATAGTAAAACGCTACCGAGTTTAGGTGGGGGACCATCATCGAGGATAATGAAATCTTGTACAAATCCGTCTAGTACCTTCAGGACTAGTACTTAGAACTTATTATCTTTGAACAAATCAACCAGTGGCTTGGTGTGCTAGGAATACGAATGGAGTGGAGGTAATTAATCTAGCAAACCATAGACTACTTCGCACGTATGCATGACTGATTTGGCATGATTCCTGAGGAACAAAAACAATCTTTCTCGAACTCACGGCGGCAACTTGCACCAAATGCACATGAATTCGAGGAGGTCACTTTTCCATCCAAGCATAGGCTTCATGAACGGAGCACGGAGGCATTGCTTATAAAATTTTCAACACTAGGTTGATGTTCAGCAGGAATCATGGGGGAGACAAAATGCTGCTGATGGGTTCAACGACAACTCATCGGAATTTTCCGTATCACTGGACTTCCACCATCATGTGAACACGGTGATAGCATTGGTCAGACCCAAAGATGTAATGGTGTGTGCTCAAGGGATCAACCACGAGTAAAACAACATTACGAACATCGTTGGTTCTGATTTGAGTTGACGATAGCCCATACTCAAATCAAAGTTTCGGCAAGACAACAGATCCAACAACTGATCACGAGGACCAATCGATGAAGATATCATCTTTCTTCAACACACACTCAAAAGATATCCCTTAAAATGAACTAAGTCGGACAAGCTTTTATCTTCCAACTCTCCAAGTTGTTGTTTAGCTTAACCAACTTGCTCAGGGTATCCGACACAGATTCTTGGAGAAAGGGTGGTTTCGAAAACCAACTTGATCACGAACTCAACATAGCGGCCAGGTGACAACCTGGTGATACTTCCGAGAAGAAATTCGGAAAATCACGAACCACCGGTATGTTACTAAGCCCAAGAACAATCTTGCTTCTCAGGCAAGACGATATGATCAAATAAGCAAGAATTGGCACAATCCTGACTCCTTGATCGAAGAGTGCACTAGGAAAAATGGACTAGGTAGCACGATCAATCGCATGATGGTGATTCAGTAACCAACACACTACGAATGAGATGTTCATCCATCAACCACTAAGCAACATGGTTGCTAGGGGTATTGATTTCACACATCATGATTCACTTGTCGGCATTCCGGCTACGACAACACGGGACCGAGGAATGAACAATGATGGCGAGAAGTATCACTACGTCAAGAATTCATGAGAAATGGTGCAAGTCTCATGACAATCCTGACATAAACAGGGTAATACTCCGAGGTAGAACAGAATCAAAAGCTGGATTGGCATTTGATTTGCGGATTACAACTGCTTTGACCCAATCCTGGATATGGATGAGGTACTGGAGTTTGTTTCTCCAAGTCATTCTAGATAGAATGGCTTGACGAACCACAAGAATAATAGGCATCGATAACACGAATGCACAACTAGTCCTGACTATCACTTGATAGACGGAAGTCAGGATACAACTAAAGAGGGACAG
Organism: Triticum aestivum; assembly: GCF_018294505.1. NCBI lineage: Eukaryota > Viridiplantae > Streptophyta > Magnoliopsida > Poales > Poaceae > Triticum > Triticum aestivum. The sequence continues at coordinate 248,376,754 of NC_057810.1, forward strand.
CTCAAAAGAACATCTGATTTTCTGAGTTGTGGATGCATAGATTAGTATGTCGAGCAAGCTCAACATTTCTTCCAGATAACCCATGCAGAAAGGTAGAACTGGCAGAGTCACAATATAGCATGGAGAACTCATCGAGAACACTCCCGTTGTGATCCTTTGATCCAACAAACTTCTGCCATAAGTGGTTCTAAGTATTTTTAAGAAGGAAATACCATGGACTTCGAGGACTATCGCAAAGGTTACTAATATCCTAAAGGAACTAGCAAACACTATCAACATGAGGTAAGAAGGGTGAATCTCGGGTTCAAGAACCCAGGAATGGAATACCTACTACTAAATGGCATCACAAGATGCTTTCGTAAATAATGGCCAGAATCATCACACCGGGAACACAAAACATGGCTGGATTACTACGTGATACTCTAGACACCTAGGGTCATAATAATAACTCCGACAAATATGTTAAGGCAACAGAGTACCTCAACTCACCGATTAGTATGGTTAACCTGGCCCAAAGGAACATCAAAACCAGAGGGAAAGGATTTGCAAGTGCATCAGATTGTTTAGAAACCTGGGATGACTCGGACAGCATAACGGTTGTAAATGCTCAAAATGATTGGAGACATGCTACAAAAATGGTGGCATAGCCACTCAGAAGCACAATATCAAGGTTTTCGAGATGAACAGTTAACATACGGAAGTGTAGGAACTGAACCGAGGCTTAAGTCCAACAATTCTATAAGTCTATAGATTAGTAACACGTGATCCTGATAGAAAGAGGAGATAGCCTAGTTCCTTAACCCCCGTAGAAGAGAAGAGGATGACTCAGATCAGAAGGCCATGAGGTATAAGGAGTAAAAAGTGCCTTACGTTCCCTCCCACAATCAATTACCTTACATAACTAAAGCATTTCTAGACACAACTTCGACCAGTTTGGCTTGGTAATCCTACAGGCAGTCAGGCTCTGATACCAAAGCTGTCAGGACCCCCACTCAATACCACATCGATCTAGCATGTAACACCTCATATCACTTTGCGGCCTCACACACGGTATTCCCACGGGTGTCGCCTTACCTTTGCCCGGGACCGTTTGCGCCTTTTGGCAAACATATATGATAGTGTCGCTAGCATCCATATGATAAGGAGCCCGGGCTGACATGGCTAGTCGTAAACCCAAAGTGGCACAAACTTACAGGGACAGGCATCCATGACCCAGCATCAAACGTGTCGGTCATCAGCGAGTGAATCCAGGCTGTAGCACTGGGCTAGCAGGACTCCGGTGAACCGGGCTGTAGCGGCCAACAGGACTCCAGTATTCATCGCGTGACATTTCCCCAAAGGGACAGACACAGGAACGAAGAAGGACACATGCCGGCCAGCCTAAGTGTTCCGGAGCAGTAGCAAGCTACAATGGCTCAGTGGAAGCACTAGGAGACATTTCCCGGTAAGAGAGGCTACTAAGGATAAACAACTAGATAGTCAGATCCCACACATACCAAGCATTTCAATAACACACACAGAATATGCTCGATATGTGCAAATACAACATGGCATCACAACATGACTCTACAGCTCAAGTATTTATTCAACAGGCTTCGAGGAGCGAGATATTACAAACATGGATCTCATGACCCAACATTCAGAGCATACAAGTCAAGCACAAGCGGAAGCTAACATGTCTGAGTACAGAAATCTACAAATGAGGAAGGCTTAGAAGCCTGACTATCTACCAGATCCTGCCGAGGGCACAAGATCGTAGCTGAGGTAACAAGCTAAACGTCGAAGTCCATGTGGAACTACTAGCGAGACTGAAGTCTCTCTGCAAAAACATAAAATACGCAAACGTGAGTACAAATGTACCCAACAAGACTTACATTAGAACTAACTACATATGCATCATTATAAACAAAGGGGATGGTGGGGTTTAACTACAACAAGCCAGCCTTGACTCAGTGGCTATCCTAAACTACGACTGCAAGTAACTCTTTTGAGGTGGCGCACACGAGTCCACATATTCACCATATCAATACACCACTATGGATCCGCTCCCGTCTCCCTACGAGAACGCCATCCATAGCACTCACGCTTATCTTGCGTATTTTAGAGTATCCACTTTCACTTGTCTATGAACTGTTATAGGCAACCCAGAAGTCCTTTACCGTGGACACGGCTATTCGAATAGATGATGTTAACCCTGCAGGGTTGTACTTCTTCACACACGCTCTCACCACTTACCGCCATTTACACGACATGTACTCGGCAACCTTCAAGCGGAAGCCCAACGATGGTGTCATCCACGACCTACCTAAACACTCAAGTCTCTAGTCCAGGTTTATTGCCTATTCAGGTTCCATCCGCGAGGAGATCCGGCAGGGGTTTCGCTCACATCCCCAAACGATGTGTGCAGGGTTCCCGAGACACCAAACGGGCGCTCGGTACACCGGGCCACGGTGTATCTACCGCATCATAGCCCACCCCTAGGGTCAGCACTACGCACGGCCTCCAACACATATCCTACAAACACCAGAAACTAGTTGCAACTCCTGGACAGAGAACAAGGGTGATTAATAAGCTGAGAGGGTCCATTGGTTTCGGGCCCAATGCGTGGTAGTATCTGTTTCATGGATCACAAACACAGAACTCAGTTCCTGAGGATGGTTTCAGTGAGACAACCCACCATGTACTCCTACATGCCCTCTCACCACTACCTTTACCAAATCGTGTTCACACACATAGCTCACACATAGTAGGACATGTTCACACACCTCTGATTCATCCCGGATGAATCAGGCCTGACACAACTCTAAGCAATAGCAGGCATGAAAAACAAGCATGGATGAGTAGGCACATCAGGGCTCAAACAACTCCTACTCATGCTAGTGGGTTTCATCTATTTACTGTGGCAATGACAGGTCATGAAGAGGATAAAGGGGTTCAGCTACCGCAGCAAGTAACAGATGAATTGTTTTAGTCCTAATGCATTAAAAGAGAGCAGGAGCGAGAGAGTAGGATTGTATCGGAATGAACAAGAGGGTTTTGCTTGCCTGGCACTTCTGAAGATAATATAGTTCTTCATTGGTGTCATCGATCTCATCGTCGGAGTCACGTCTATCGAGAGGGGACAAACACCGGCAAACAGAGAAGAAACACGATCAATGCAATGCACAATATGATACATGCTATGACATGGCATGTTTTGGCTAATGCAAGCTAGAACAGATTGAGATGAGCCATTTGAACCAAAGATTCAAATGCAAACCCATTTTAGGAGGTCATAATAGTGCATTAACTTGTTTCACCTAAACAGCAAGGTTAATGTGTTCTAACATGCATGAAACCAGTAAAAATGGATAGATTGGATTTTTTTGATCACTTTTCATATATAACTTATTTCATTCGGAGTTACGGTTGATTTTCTATGATTTTTAGAAGTTTAGGCAATTTTCTGGATTTTCCTGAATTAAATTAAATCCAGAAAATGACTTATTGTGTCAGCTCTGCATCACCGTGACGTCAGTTGGTCAACTACGGCTGACCCGGTCAAACCTGACCAGTGGGGCCCATTGGTCAGTGACTCGGTGCTAGTTAGTGTCACAGACAAGTGGGGCCAGTCAATGGCCACGTCAGCGAGGTGAACGCCGACGCGTGGGCCACTGTGATTAAATAAAACTAAACAAAAATTAAACTGGTGTTAGTTAAGGGCGTGGGGCCCAGTAGTTAGTGAGAGAGGGAGTTAGTTAGCCCCGTCATTAGCAGTTAACGACGTTGCCACGTCGGCCCACGCCAGCGACCATTTGCCGCGGCGGACGTGCGTCGGGAAAGCGCTAGGGGCCGCGGTTTGTCGTGCAGAAAGCATCGGGGAGAAGCCCTTGCTCAGGCGCATCCAATGAGCCGGACAGGGGGTCGCGGGGCTGCCGGAATTTCGCCGACGACGAGTTTTGGCGGTGGTGCAGCTACGGGTTTGCACGGGCGCGGCGTGGCGGAGCACGAGGAGCTCAACCAAGGGCATAGACGGTGTCGACGAGTCACCAGGAGCACGTCTGTGCCACTAGGGCGAGCAAGCGAAGCTCGGGGGCGCGTGGCTCAACGTCCATGGCGGTGGCGGGCTTCGGTCGTCAGTGAACTGGGAGCTACAGCGTGAAAATGGGACAACAGAGAGGGGGGTTCGAGGGAGAGGCTTACGGAGGTTGCAACGGTGCAGACGGCCAGCTCGGGGAAGGCCGGAGCGGATCGGGGCGGCGAGGTCGATCTCCGGCGGCCGAGGAGGGGAAAAGCATCGGTGGTGGCATTGCAGCGCGTGCGGGATCTCGTGGCTCGGTGAAGAGGAAGAGGGGGTCGAGGCGGAGCCTCTGGGCGCAACGACGAGGCGAGGCAGTGGCTGTGGCCACGGCGATGCTCGTCGGTGGCGACGGACGCGTTCGGTCCGGGCGAGAGAGAGGGAGCAGAGGAGAGAGGGTCGTGGGGGACAGTGAGTGAAGCGGTCAGGGGGATCGGGACGACACGCATGAGTCGTCCACGCGTCCAGGGGCTCGTCGGCAAGCAGGAGGTGGCCGCGCGTGCATCGGGCACACGCCCGCGTCCTCCTGGCGCGGTGGAGAAGACGACAGGAGGCGCCAGGTGGGATGGGCCAACGAGCTGGGCCGGCTACAGGTAGGTGGGCCAGGTGGGCTGCCAGGTGGACGCCAGGTAAGTCTCTCTCTCTCTCTTTTCTATTTTCTATTTTTCTGTAATTTTAGGGCTTTATTAAAAATACTTAGACTCTTTCAAAAATCATAAAACTACTCATGATCACTGTTGGGAATATATCCTACAGTAAACATTTTAGTTTATGATTATTTGAGCATTTAAAATATTTAATAGCATTTAAATGCCCAAATGCAAATAGAGTATGATTTAATCCAGAGCCCAAATATGTCATGGAAAAATGTGCATCACCTCTGGTTACTGTTTCCATCATTTCCAAGAATGATGAACATTTTTTGAAAGCCATTTGGATTTACTGGAAATATTTTGGTTGAACCTAGTGAATTCCTTTAATGTTAGGGTTTAGGCAATCCCCATTTCAAGTTTAAATGAAAATGAAAATGATGCATGGATGCAATGCCACTAATTACAAGAAGATTTCTAGGGCTGTGACAGCCTCTCCCTCCTCGAGCTTCCAGCTACTGACCCAGAAGGGAAGAAAGCCAAGGCCAAGGACGTGAAGCGCAAAGGAGCAGCTGTGCTCGCAGCAGAACCAGACACGAAACGCGGCAGGGACCAGCCAGAGTCATCCAAGGGTAGCCGATTCTGCGCCTACCACAACCTCTACACCCACAACACCAACAAATGCTAGGAGCTGAGAGCCGTTCGAGAAGGACGCATTGGTCGACGCCCCGAGCGCAACGACTAGGGCTACGGCCGAGGAGGAGGAAGAGGTGGAGGACGATGGGACGACCGAGGCCCTCACCAGGAGTGGCGTGACCACCCACGCGAGGATCGCTGGCAGGACCAGCCTCACGAGGGGGCTTGGAGAGATCAGCCTTGCAAGGATCGCCCGCAGGGCAACGCAGGCCTTCCTCCTCTGCCACCACCACCAAGAAGTAGTGACGACCACCACCATGACGAGGGGGCTGGGGGCTTCCAGGAGCCACGTGCTATCACTTGCATCCTGGGTGGTGCCCAGGCCCCAGCCTCTCAGTGCATCTTCAAGTAGTTTGCTCGCGAGGTGAATGCAGTCCTCCCCAAGCTCGAGGCCGCGCGCCCTCTCAGGTGGTCCACGTGCGCCATCACTTTCAGCTCAGCGGATCAACTCAAGTATGCGGCTATGGCTTGCATCCTCCCAATGCTTTGTTCCCCAGTCATTAGCAACGCGCAAGTTACCAGGACTCTCATCGATGGCGGCGCAGGGCTCAATGTTCTGTCCGTCGAGATGTTCAACTACCTTCAATTGCCATATGATCAACTTCAGCCTTCCAAGCCTTTCTCAGGAGTCACTGACGGCTCCACCACCCCAATAGGGAAGGTCCGCCTCACTATCACTTTCAGACAGCGCACCAACTACCGTATCGAGCTCATCGACTTCGTCGTTGCCCACATTCGCCTGCCATACAATGCCATCGTCGGGTATCCAGCCCTGGCCAAGTTCATGACAGTGACCCACCATGGTTACAATGTCCTCAAGATGCTAGGAAGCGGCGGAATCATCACAGTCCCTACAAAGAGAAGGATGCAGTGTACTCCCTCGAGCGCTCCTTCCAAGATGCATCAATCGAGGACCCGGGCCGCAAGAGCGAGAACCCTCTTGAGGTAGTTCCCAAGAAGAAGAAGACATAGGAGGTTGGTATCTTCGGAGGTGCCGCGTCAGGATCTGCACATGTGCAAGGGGCGCCTCCCTCCATCGCATAGGAAGGCGCAAACGGTGCCCTCCTCAGCCAGGGCTCGGGGGCTCTCTTCTGGAGGGCCTCAGACTTTGCCAAGATCACGAGGGAGGCGCTCGGGCACCACTTAGAGGCATGCTTTGCATCACGTTTCCCTCAGGAAGCCATGAGGGAAGGAAGCCCAACCCTCAGGAGTTCATCACCAAGACCACTCAAGAGCTTCAAGAATCAAGAGTCATACGCGGCGATTGCCGCCTGTCCGGCGTAGCTCCCCATCCATGCAAGGATGGCGGGCTGCGCGTCTGCATCGACTACCCAGGTCTCAGTCGAGCCGCGTCTCAGGAGTGCTTCTGGCCTTCGCGCATGGGATGTTGCGAGGGTCCGCCGCACAGCTATGTTCGCATGCCTTTCAGCCTGCCGAACATGGCTGCCACTCACCAGCACCACCTGCAGAGCATTCTGGCGGCTTAGGAGGCCAGGCATCACGCGGTCCTGGCAGAGATGGAGATGGTCCTCTGGGAACCACCTGGCCGCTCCTAGAGCCTCCCGAGGCTCAAGGCTCCGGTGGCTCGTGAGGGTCGGCCTCTTCACCGTGCATCTTCAGCACCCCCCTCCTCTACAACGGTACCAGGTGGCATCTTTCGAGTTCATTTCAGTTGGGAGCGTCCTCAGGGCAACATCATTCCCAGGTCACATGGGTTTGTCCCTGCGGCATGTACCCCTTTTGCTTATGTCTTTAGTTTACCTTTCTAGGGGCGCCCCTAGGGATGCATCATCCCCAAGCTACTCGGGCCTGACCTAGTGGCATGTATCTCTCCCGCTTTTATCTAAGCTGATTTGCCTTTCATGCTTAGCCAACCTGTGATAATTGCCTGCTCGATTGACACCTACCTTTGGAGCCGCTCGCGCTGGCACGGCGCTTGTGCATGGGTCCGTCCCTGCAATGTCGATAAATCTAAGTGGTCGAGCTCTGGCCCGCGGCAGCCCCGCAAGCGTCACCTCACCAGGCCCTCAGTGCCCTCACTACACTCTCGGAGCAACCAATGGCCGGCCAACAATCGTAATGGCAACCCGTGGTTTTCTCGTGTTGGTTTACTGGAACTTCCTGAGGCATAAAACAGGAGGCATCGCGAGCTCTCTTTCTCTCTTGCCCGCGCGATCCACTTGCGCGTTAAAAGGGGGGCTCCTGATCTTTGCGCCTCAGGAGCTCTTACAGGCTCTCCAGCCCTCACCCCTTGGCCTTGTCCACGGGATCGCGACCTGGCATACCAGCGGCGGCTGAGCTCGCTCGAGGGCCGGGACCTGAGGATGTAGAACACTAAGGAGAGCGTAGGGAAGAGAAGGGAAGCTCACGAGGGCCTGACCCAGTTGCACCCCAGCTGCCGATGTCCAAGTACAGCACGACGCGAAGGAACGACTCCATGCTTTCGAGATAAGTCCCGCCGCTGGAATAGCTAATTGATGCGAGAAAAAACCTCCACTTGATGCGGCACTGTAACGGCAATGTCGCCTTCCTTTCTCATCTTTTGACGGCCTTGGGCTCCTGAGCATCACGCCTCAGGGGCTCTTACTGGACCTCGGCCACTCCGCTCAACTCCTAGCCTTGACCACGGCATCGCAACTTGGCATACCAGCGATGGTTGAAGCCTGCCTAGGGACCGGGACCTGTCAGCGTGGAGCACCAAGTCATCGCGAGGTTAGAAAGGGGGAACCAAGTTGGGAGAGGACGAGTGAGGGAGTCCCGGACTAGGGGGTCTCCGGATAGCTGAACTATCATCTTCGGCCGTACTCCTGGATTATGAAGATACAAGATTGAAGACTTCGTCCCGAGTCTGGATGGGACTTTCCTTGGCGTGGAAGGCAAGCTTGGCGATACGGATATGTAGATCTCCTACCATTTTAACCGACTCTGTGTAACCCTAACCCTCTTGGTGCCTATATAAACCGGAGGGTTTTAGTCTATAGGACGAACAACAATCATACCATAGGCTAGCTTCTAGGGTTTAGCCTCTCTGATCTCGTAGTAGATCTACTCTTGTACTACCCATATCATCAATATTAATCAAGAAGGAGTAGGGTTTTACCTCCATCTAGAGGGCCCGAACCTGGGTAAAAACATCGTGTCCCTTGTCTCCTGTTACCATCCACCTAGACGCACAGTTCAGGACCCCATCTAGAGGGCCCGAACCTGGGCAAGCCTCGACGACGATGAATTTGTCGTGCCTGAGGATCCCGTCGAACAAGAGCGTTTCAAACGCAGGCTTATGGCCATGGCAAGCAGCCTCAAGAAAAAGCAGCAACAACTTAGAGCTGACCAAGACTTGCTAGCTGACAGATGGACTGAAGTCCTCGCGGCCGAAGAGTATGAACTCGAACGCCCCTCCAAGAGCTACCCAAAACGCAGGCTTCTACCCCGATTAGAGAAGGAAGCACCTAAACCTACATCACCAGCACATGGTACGGCCGACCGGCCACCTCGCGGCCGCGACAGAGAGGCCTCTCGGCCCTACACTCAAGCCGCACCCCGGCGCCGCTCAAAAAATACCAAGGCACGGGAAAATACGCCAGACCTGTGGGATATACTAGAGGACAAGGCAAGGCAAACAATATCGATCTACGAATCGCGTGGGCGCCTCACGATACGTGATGATAACCATCACGCCGGACATGGCAATTCCGGCCGGGCCGAACACATTAGACAAAGCTCATCTGAGCTGTGTCGTGATATAGCCCAATACAGAGGCTCCGCACACCCACTATGCTTCACTGACGAAGTGATGGATCATCAAATCCCCGAGGGTTTCAAACCCGTAAACATCGAATCATACGATGGCACAACAGATCCCGCGGTATGGATCGAGGACTACCTCCTTCATATCCACATGGCCCGCGGCGATGATCTACACGCCATCAAATACCTCCCACTCAAGATTAAAGGACCAGCTAGGCATTGGCTTAACAGCTTGCCAGCAGAGTCAATTGGTTGTTGGGAAGACCTGGAAGCGGCATTCCTCAACAACTTCTAGGGCACATATGTGCGACCACCAGACACCGATGACCTAAGCCACATAATTCAGCAGCCAGAGGGATCAGCCAGACAATTCTGGACATGGTTCCTAACCAAGAAAAATCAAATCGTCGACTGTTCGGATGCAGAGGCCCTCGCAGCCTTCAAACATAACATCCGCGATGAGTGGCTTACCCGGCACCTAGGACAGGAAAAGCCGAAATCCATGGCAGCCCTCACAACACTCATGGCCCGCTTTTGCGCAGGAGAGGACAGCTGGCTAGCTCGTAGTAATAACATGACCAAGAGCCCTGGTAATTCGGATACCAAGGACAGCAACAGCAGGTCGCATCACAACAAGCACAAGCGCCGCATTAATGGTGATAATACTGAGGATACGGCAGCCAATGCCGGATTCAGAGGCTCTAAACCCGGTCAGCGGAAAAAGCCATTCAAAAGAAATACTCCGGGCCCGTCCAATCTGGACCGAATACTCGACCGCTCATGCCAGATACACGGCACCCCCGAAAAACCAGCCAACCACACTAACAGGGATTGTAGGGTGTTCAAGCAGGTAGGCAAGTTAAATGCCGAAAACAATGACAAGGGACTGCATAGCGACGACGAGGAGGAGCCCCAGCCGCCGAATAATAGAGGACAGAAGGGCTTCCCCCTACAAGTGCGGACGGTGAACATGATATACGCAACCCACATACCCAAAAGGGAGTGGAAGCGTGCAATAAGGGACGTATATGCGATGGAGCCAGTCGCCCCAAAGTTCAATCCGTGGTCCTCCTGCCCGATCACTTTTGATCGAAGGGACCACCCCACTAGCATCTGCCATGGCTGATTCGCCGCATTGGTTCTAGACCCAATCGTTGACGGATTTCACCTCACTAGAGTCCTGATGGACGGCGGCAGCAACCTGAACCAGCTTTATCAGGATACAGTGCGTAAGATGGGCATAGACCCCTCAAGGATTAAACCCACAAAGACGACCTTTAAAGGCGTCATACCAGGTGTAGAGGCCAACTGTACAGGCTCAGTTACAATTGAAGTGGTCTTCGGATCACAGGATAACTTCCGAAGCAAGGAATTAATCTTCGACATAGTCCGTTCCGCAGCGGCTATCACGCACTGCTTGGACGAACCGCATTTGCAAACTTCAATGCGGTGCCGCACTATGAATACCTCAAGCTCAAGATTCCAAGCCCTCGAGGAGTCATTACGGTCAACGGAAACACCAAACGCTCTCTCCGAACGGAGGAGCATACGGTGGCCCTCGCGGCAGAAATACAAAGCAACCTCTTAAGGCAATTCTCAAGTCCGGCTATTAAACGTCCGGACACCATCAAGCGCGCCCGGAGTAACCAACAACAAGACCGCATGGCACGTCCCGAGCACTCGTAGCAATACGGACCCAACCCCAGCCCTCACAAATTGCGAAACCAGCACTACGCGTACATAATTACGCTCTGGAAATACAATGGGCATAGGGGGAGGGGCACGACCACGGCAGGCCCATAATGCGGCTCAACCGTACCAGGGGCTCCCAATTGTGTCATTCTTCTTTTTTCTCTTACTTTCTGGACTCCTTTCTCAAGAAGCCCTGTCCAGCAGTAGAATCGCCGAACACACGATGCAACAGCCAGGGAAGCAGAAAGTTACGTCGAGTGTCCAGGTGGTCTCTATAACGAGCAGTATACTTGTTTTACATATCATCACGCAGCTCGCTCCTGGAGGGAGACATGTTAAATAGTCCCGTCCCTTGCTTATCACACTATTTGTATCGTTCTGCTTCTACCGCAGCTTTTTTGAATAAACAATGCATAGCTTTTACCTATTATTGCATTCCTTTTTTTATCTATACATGTTCACTTATGACATGTTGCATCCGTAGCATCCGTACGCTTTGGTACAGCCAAATACACCAGGGGCTTAAGTACCCCAAAATATGGTGTGATAAGTCCGAACACTTTCACAAGTGCGGCACCCCGAACTTATAGCATTATTTGCATCGGCTCCGAATCATGTCTTGGGTCAATAGTTGGGTTTGCCCGGCTCCCATGTTTTGGTACCTTACGTTCCATTATATCCGCTAAGGTAGCGCTGGGAGAACCACTACGATTGTGCCCCGGTTGAGCTGAGTTAAGCACCTCAGTGGAGAAAGCTAAAACTGACCGTCATGATAGGGCGAGAGCCGGTCGCTGTTCGAGAGGTTTTCCGAGTCCCTAAAGACTTATGCCGCTTAGAACGAGGAGTCGGCTTTGTCCAGCCCAGGCGTGGATAGCGCCCCAAACTCGGTCTTTCGAATACTAGGGGCTTCACCGAAATTTAAAATTATAGAATTCTATGGCTAAGTGAGAGTGTTCAAGCATTATAGTCCGGTTGCCTTGTTCGTTGCGTTGAGCGCCTCCCTCGAAGGACCCAAGAATGGGAAAAAGAGCGCTCAAGTTTATCCCAAACACCCCAGCACTCGTGGCATGGGGGCAGGAGCCGACGACACGCCATGTCTCAAATTTAATAAACGGCCGCACAGAAGGTAATATTTTAAATTCACAAGTGTTGCTTAGCGCATATGAACAAGTTTTCAAGCGTATAGGATAACAAATGCGAGTTCACTCAAAAATTACATCTTTGGAGCATTCACCCGCTATAAGGCGGGCACCCTTCAGGACGCCCGCATAATACATCTCGGGCTTGCGATACTCCCTTCTCGGAGGTGGAGCGTCCGTCACAAGCTTCTCAGCGTCCATGTTGCCCCAGTGCACTTTAGCACCGGCAAGGGCCCTATAGGCACCTTCGATTCCGACGGAGTGCTTGATGACTTCAATCCATGGACAGGCATCCACCAGCCGCCTCACCAGCCCGAAGTAGCTCCCAGGCATGGCTTCCTTAGGCCACAACCGAACTATGAGGCCCTTCATGGCCTGTTCGGCCACCTTATGGAGCTCGACCAGCTGCTTCAGCTGGTCGCTCAAGGGCACCGGGTGTCCGGCCTCAGCATACTGAGACCAGAACACCTTCTCCGTCGAGCTCCCCTCCTCGGCCCGGTAGAATGCGGCAGCATCGGACACACTGCGGGGCAGATCTGCAAATGCTCCTAGAGAGCTCCGGACTCGGGTAAGTAACAAGTAATTCACTTTCACGTGCTTGCTTTGCCTGAAGAATGCCTTACCCGCCTCTATCTTCTTCATCTCCTCAATTTCCTGGAGGGCTTTTTGGGCTTCGGCCTTAGCGGCTTTGGTGCTCTCAAGAGCCGAGGTGAGCTCGGACTCTCGAGTCTTTGAGTCACGCTCCAAACTCTCGTGTTTTTCCACGAGAGCCTGGAGCTCTTGCCGCACCTCCGCCTCCCGCGCCTCCTGCTTCTCTCGCTTGGTGCGCTCCGCGGCCGCATTTATTTCGGCCTTGGACACCGCCTCCTTCAGGGTCACCACCTTCTTTGTGGCCCCTGCAATCCTCATGTTATTCGTATCATTTTTCGGAACCACGCCTTTTATACATTTTCATAAGGTATTACTTACCTTCCTTGTCCTCGAGCTCCTTTTTGGCAAGGCCGAGCTCGTTCTCGGACCACTCAAGGCTCTGCTTCAATGCATTGACCTCCGCAGTAAGTGCGGCAGAGGTCAGCAGCGCAGCCTGCATTCCCCATATCGACATACTTATGTTAGACTCCTGCGTACATCTTTTTAGATCCTCAGTTTGGCTTTTCTTTCCGAACACCAAACTGAGCATCAGGGCTACTGTCTATGCGGTAATATTTTTACATATCTTAAATAAATACCCGCTCTTGGCTGGCACGGGCTTCAGTCAGCCCGCTCTTGGCGGATTGAACTTTCTGGAGCACCACACTCATAACGGTGCGGTGCTCCTCGTCGATGGAGGCGCTGTTAAGCGCCTCCAGCAAATTATCCGGTGCCTCCGGTTGGACGGAGGTCACCGGTGTCGCAGTCTCGCCCTTCTTACGAAGAGGCCGCCTGCCGGACTCCGGAACCACTTAAGGTTTGATCCCCCTTAGAGCCCCTTGCGGAGTCCGGCCCAGGGCCGGACTTAGAGCCTCTTGGGGTTTGATCCCCCTTGTGCCCAGAGTCCGGGAGGTTGCCTTGCGGTGCCTCCGGGACCCCCTCCTCCTGGCTGCACCCCTTTTGGGACCCCACCTCGGCGTCATCCGCAGCGCGAGGAGAGGAGACGGCCGGAATTGAAGTGCTATTCACGTCCGACGAAGCCAGGGAGCCGCTCATTGAAGTGTCGAGCCCGTCCTTGGGCGGGCTACAAGGTTATATTCGGCGTTAGGAGATTCTATGCGACAAACAAAACGCCATGAGTTATTTTGGTATCCGGACACTTACGAGGTCTCCAGGGGCTTACTCCTCGGTGTCCACTCCTCTTCATCGTCGTCGGCGTTGTGGAGTAGTCCGGAGGGAGGGTCCTTCCCTTCTTGGACCCTTCGGCCTCCCCCGTTGGGGCGGCCTTCCTTTTCTTCTCTCTCCCCGCTGGGGGAGAGGCCTCTTTTTCCTCCTCCTCGTCTTCGCGGGAGGAGTCCACCTTGGAGTCATCGGACGATGCGTCCGACAACACCTGGCGCCGGGAACTCCTTCGAGTTCCCGTGGCCTTCTTCTTAGGCACCACGTGAGGTGCCGGAACCAGCAGCCCCGTCAATCAGGCGTCCACTGGGTCTTCCGGCAAGGGAGCCGGACGGTTAACCTGCCTGGACGTCTTTTGCCAGGCCTGTCAAAGGTAAGGGAGTTTAGATCCCGCATAGAGTCAAACTATGGAAAACAAGAGTCCCGTAAAGGGCAAAGTAGCTTACCTCGCTGGCTTGACGCTGCGAGCTATATCCCCGATCTTCGGTAGCGGATGCGGGAGCCTCGACGTCCTTGAACAGCACCTTCCAGGCATCTTCGTACATAGTGTCAAAGAGCCTGCTCAAGGTTTGGTGCTGTGCCGGATCAAACTCCCACAAGCTGAAGACCCGTTGTTGGCGCGGGAGGATCCGGTGGATGAGCATGACCTGGACTACGTTGACGAGCTTGAGATTCTTGTTCACCAAGGTTTTGATGCAGTATTGGAGTCCGGTCAGCTCTTCTGAATTACCCCATGTCAGGCCCGTCTCTTTCCAAGAGGTGAGCCGTGTAGGGAAGCCAGATCGGAATTCGGGGGCCGCCACCCATTTAGGGTCACGCGTCTCGGTGATGTAGAACCACTCCGATTGCCACCCCTTTATGGTCTCCACGAAGGAGCCCTCGAGCCATAAGACGTTGGGCATCTTGCCCACCATGGCACCTCCGCACTCCGCTTGCCAGCCGCCCACTACCTTCGGCTTGACATTGAAGGTCTTCAGCCATAAGCCGAAGTGGGGCTGGATGCAGAGGAAGGCCTCGCACACGACGATGAACGCCGAGATGTTGAGGACAAAATTCGGTGCCAGATCTTAGAAATCCAGGTCATAGTAGAACATGAGCCCCTGGAAAAATGGGTGAAGTGGAAAACCTAGTCCGCGGAGGAAGTGGGTGAGGAACACCACCCTCTCATGGGACCCGGGGGTGGGGATGAGCTGCCCCTTGTCGGGGAGCCGATGCGCGATGTCGCTGGACAAGTATCCGGCTTTCCGCAGCCTCTTGATGTGCCCCTCCGTGACGGAGGAGGCCATCCACTTGCCTCCCGCTCTGGACATGGCTGGGGAAGGTTGAGGCGAGATGTGCAGACTTGGGCGCTGGAGCTCGAGTGCGCAGAAATGGATAAGCAAAGGAGGAAGAAGGCGTAGGTAAAAAGGTGGATCCTTATCCCCTTATATAGACGGACGAAACTATGCGTCCCCACTAGCCTAGTAAAACTCGCTTGTCTCCCAAGCGGCATAATCAATGGCACGGTTGGGTTGCCCACGCCTGTATTGATGAGAATCCCGGAATAAGGGGACACGATCTCTGCTTTGACAAGACGTGCCAAGGAAACCGCCTCGCTAAACGCGTTGAGGTGGAACAGTAAAAACGATTCGAATAAAGGCTTGGCCGTGGTGTGATGTCACGCCATGGAATACGTTAGCAGATTGAATTTGTGTAAATATTATTCTCTCTACGGTGGTATGTGGAACTTATTTTGCAGAGCCGGACACTATCCTTGTGTTCAAAATCTTTTATGAAGTATTCAGAGGAGGAACCCGCCTTGCAATGCCGAAGACAATATGCGCGCCGGACTCGTCGTCATTGAAGCCTGGTTTAGGTGCTACTGAGGGAGTCCCAGACTAGGGGGTGTCCGGATAGCCGAACTATCATCTTCGGTCGGACTCCTGGACTATGAAGATACAAGATTGAAGACTTCGTCCCGTGTTCGGATGGGACTTTCATTGGCGTGGAAGGCAAGCTTGGCGATAAGGATATGTAGATCTCCTACCATTGTAACCGACTCTGTGTAACCCTAACCCTCTTCGGTGCCTATATAAACCAGAGGGTTTTAGTCCGTAGGACGAACAATAATCATACCATAGGCTAGATTCTAGGGTTTAGCCTCTCTGATCTCGTGGTAGATCTACTCTTGTACTACCCATATCATCAATATTAATCAAGAAGGAGTAGGGTTTTACCTCCATCGAGAGGGCCCGAACCTGGGTAAAAACATCGTGTCCCTTGTCTCCTGTTACCATCCGCCTAGACGCACAGTTCGGGACCCCCTACCCGAGATCCGCCGGTTTTGACACCGACAACGAGCATTTGCACCACTTCATAATAAGGATAATATCAACAAAAGACATTGCGGACCCTTTACATGCCCCCACGGAGTGTTTTCTCTATTCCTCGCCGGGAACAAAAGGTGTGAATCCTAAGGAGCCCTAACTACACGTGCCTCCATGGCAGACGCCATCATCAACAGTGGGCCACGGGAGGCCGGCGCCAACCCCATCCAGATCAGCTGCATCGGCGGCCTGATGCAGCCATCTTGCTCCCGACACAATGTGAGCTCGGGGGCACGTATATGTCGTCGCTCGTCTCCAGAGTCGCGAAGAGCTCGGGAGTGTCACTGGACTCCCAAGCATCACCACTGCTGCCAGAGGAGCTGTTGGGGAAGCGGGTGGCAGGCCTAGCCCTTGCCACATCGATGTCCTGGCTGCCTCCTCTGGGGCAGCACTCCAGCTAGCGGCCTTCTGCATCGAAGACGTTGAAGAGCATCAAGGAGGGGCCAACGTATTCAAAATGAATCACGAGGGCACCCCCTGTTCGGCAGATTCGGGCAATGTCGCCCCAGCCTCGGGTCATGAAGACCTTGCCCGGAGCGATGACTTCAATCTCCGCTCCGGTCGTCGGGGCACCGCAGTCGGCGTGGTGCAGCCAAAGCTCGAGAGGCCCCCTCGGGGGCATCTCGAAGGCGAAGAATGGAGGAAAGTGGATCCAGGTGCTCGAAGGCATCATGGCATGGAGCACAAGCTCGCTAGAGGAGTCCGCGGCATGGACTCTAGGAGCAACGGCGCGCACCGCCGTGGCTCGTCGACCTCGCCAGTAGCACGCATGGCGTCGCTCGGTGTCTCCTTCTCTAGGGCCGTCGGCCCGGGTGTACAGGGGGAGCGGGAACCGAGGAGGTGGCCACTCGCACCAAGGCCTCGTCATCTCCGGCCTTGCAACCTCGTCATCCCTAGGAGGGACTAGCCATTTCTTTGGCGGGAGCGGGTCAGGCCCCTCCAGGGGAGCCTTTACTTTCTCTTCAACTGAGAACCGGCGGATCGGTGCCATTGGCGTCGAGAGCAGAGGAGGAGCAAGAAAGCAGAAGCAGGCGGAACAAGAAGAGATGGGCAACAGGGGCTCACGCCCCTCCGTAGTTACAGTCCAGGGAGGCCAACCGTCGGCCTCCACGGTCACAGGTAATGATGACTCCTTTTCCATGCATCAGGGACTCGTCAAATCAAGCAGTTGCCGAGGCAGCGTGGGAAAGCGGAGACGCCCACGTCCAGTCAACCGCCACGCTGCGACCAAGGACGCAGGCTGTTGGGGCCCGCGGCGCTCCACACTTGACCTTTGGCTTCGCTGATAAGCCAAGTCCAAGCGCGCGTTGGGCCCGGGGGCTACTGTCGGCGTGCTGGGAATGGGGGTCGCTAGACTTGCCTGCCTGCGGCCTACAACGTGGCTCAAGCAGTGGCCCAATACGGCTCGTCTTCATCAACCCAAGTTCAAGACCCTCGGGAGGGGCCAAGCCTCGCGGGGCGGACGACACGAGGCTTCCTCAGGGGCGGCCTCACCAGGCAGGCTCGCGAGAAGGCGGAGAGATCAAGGCAAGGGGTACCTTGCGAGGTGCCCGTGACACAAGCCATGACGATCAAGACAAGGCGGGCGCCAGGCGGGCGCCAGGCGGGCGCCAGCCTGCACAGTGTCCTCATTTCCTCTTTGGTGCAAAGGGGGCAAGCGTAGGCGCAGAGTACCGAGGCATCAGGCAAAGGTTTCCATATCGATGCAACGAGACCAAGACCATCAGAACGGCAGGATGAAGGTCACCGTGGAGCCCAAGATGGCGTCATCGCCAGGGCCTTTGGCAGTCGAAGACCACCTTTAGTCAGGATAGCTTGTACTATCTATCCCCCTTCAAAATAGTCGTTGTTGGCTCCCTTCCCGCTCAATATTTGGAAAGAGGACCAGGGCCTCTATATATAGAGATAGCCGCACAGTAGAGATAAGAGAATCCTCCCCCGACAGAACACCACACCACCACAAGAACACCTATCGCGAGGCTGTTCTTCCTCTGTACTGTTCATCATCAGCCCATGAGGCAATCCGCTACACCACACACAGGAGTAGGGTATTACACCAAAACGGTGGCCCGAACCTATATAAATCTCGTATCCCTTGCATTGTTCATCGTGCTAGCTTAGATTTGCGGCAAGGTTTTGGTCGTGAATCGGTAGGGAGAAGATCTTCGTGCGCACCCCAGAGTTCGAACCTTAAGGGTTTTGCCGGAACCCGATATCCGACAACCTCGATAGTCGGATACCTCTGGTGGACCCAGCAGAAGACAAAGACGTCCCATACTGCTTAACTCCCGCTACTAACGCACCACCTTTGACCCGAGAGCCAAGCTAAACATGACACCTCTACTAGAGCTACTGTGCATTACCTGCCGGTAGCAGGCATGAACTGATGTCTCCATATATGACACCGTGCATAGCATCTGCCGGTCGCACATCCACCGGTGGCTTCACCTGCCGGAGACAGACACCGCTGACAACTTTGAAGGAAGCACATGTGTCACCTGCCGGGCCGCATCGAACCCGATCCGTTGATGGAAGGGACATCCCATACCGCAACCAGCCTCAGAAGGCCGCCATGACCTCGAGATCCAGGCTCTGAATCGGCCACACGATCTCGAAGTCCGCAGCTGTCTATGAAGAGGGGCAGTCGTCGCGATTCTTGGCACTACAAGGAGTCCCCACCAAAGCGCCAGCCATTGTCGTTGCCCATACAACAAGAACAACCGTTGCGATCCCGCATCCAGTGCCGTCAACGCCGAAGGAAGCTCCGACTGTCATGCACATCCTACGACATCCCCGGGAGCGGGATCCGAAGATCCACCGCCAACGATACCGCCACAGGAACCCACCACCTGGCCCGTCATCCCTGGCGGAGGGGAAGTCGCCACAGCCCTGACCGAAGCAGCTGCCCCAGGGATCAAACACTGCCATTAGGCTACGTCCCCTCCCAATCCGCAACCTACATAGTCGCCGGAGCAACACCGAACCGCCGGGACAAGGAAGATCAAGGGTGATCTCACGCCGCCAATCACTCCAGATCATGGGGGTGCATCCCAGATCCCTGCCGCCCCCATCACTGGCGGTGCCCGTTCATAGCCGGAGCTCCTCTCTAGGGACGACGAGGCGGAGGAGAGGGAGGGAGGGGCGGCGGTGTGACGCCCGGATAACCAAGCTACAGTAACCTCCGCTAATAATGCCACGTCACCTCGATTACTGTTGCTAATCTCGCGTTTGTTCGAAAACGATTCAAATTCAAATTCAAAAGGAAAGGAAACAACAAAAGTTTTCAAAAACTAAAACTAAAATGTTCGGGTTGTTTCAAATAAATCGTAAGAAATTATGGTGGAGAAGCCAAGCTTTTATAAAATGCTTAAATGGACTATAAGGATTTAAACAGTAGCAAAAGCAATTAATTAAACGCCTCTTACAATTAATAAATTACTAAACTATTTTATTTTGTCACCAAACATTTTGTGGCATTGGGGTATTTTGTAACACTAATTTAGGTACTACTTGTATATTTTATAAAACAAAAATATATAGAAAATAAAATAGAAAACTAATAAACAGAAAACAAATAAATACAAAAAAGGGAAAAAGACCCCCCCCCGCTGGACCGAACGGCCCGACTGGCCGCGCACCCAACCAGCCCAGCTCCCTCCCCCGGCCCGCCGAACCACTACATCCCCCTGGGGCGACCAAACCCTAACCCCCCACGCGCCCCACTCCCCCCACTCCATCGTCTCTCCCTCCCTCCCGATCCAGATCGGATCGGGGCTCACTGGCTATCTCCCGGTGTCGCCTCGCCGGCCCCGCCCACGTCCTCGCGCACCGTCCCCGCTCCCACGACGGCGCCCCTCGCCGCGCCGACCGCGACCGTTCCCCGTCCGCTGCCGCTCGAAGTCCCCCCGACATGGCTCCGCCATCGCCAGCGCCACCTTGACCTCGTCTCCTCCCCACGACGTGTCGCCGCCGATCCTCGCCGCCCGGAGCTGCGCCTCCGCCTTAGCCACCTCGCCGGACTACCTCCTCCACGTGCGTCGTCCCCGTCCCCCACCTCGAGCACCACTGCCTTGTGCCCTACTCCTCGCTGTGAGCTCCGGCCTTCCTCCCTCTCTCCCCTTATTCTCTGTCACCAGCGTCGTTCACTCGCGCATGCATGACCGTAGCCCGCCTTGCTCCCGCCTCTGCTCACTCCCGCCGCCATGAGCTCGCTTCGGTCGAGCTCCGGCCTCGTCCCGCAGCCCCCACTTTGGCTCCGCCACGCCCGCTCGCTGCCAGCCCCGCGGTCGCCGTCCCAGCTCGCGCCGACCGTCGTCGGCCCCGCGGCCAACTCCGGCGCCCCGCCGCGCCATGACGGTTGTCGCCCGCGCACTCGGGTTCGCCCTATCGGGCGCGCGCCAACACCCGTTACGCTCCAGCACCCGCGCCCGCTAACCAGCACCCGCTAAGGCCCTTGGGCCTATGACAGCTGGGCCCCGCCCCCTAGAACGTTTTATAAAAAAAAGAATAAAATAAAATAAATAAAAATGATATAATTAATTAAGATAGATAATTAATTAACTTAATTAATCATGTTAGTTAATCTAGTTAAGCCTAATTAATTAACCTAATCACTTTAATTAAATTGACTAATCCTGTTTAGTTAACTGTGTCAATGACAGACGGGACCCACACGTCAGGTTGACCAGTCAACCAGCGTTGACTGCTGACGTCAGCATGACATCATGCTGATGTCATAAACCCATTTTTGAATTAATTTAAATAATTAATTAAATTCCACAAATTAATAAAATCTTTAGAAAATCATATCTTTTAATCCGTAACTCGGATTAAATTATTTTCAACGTGGAAGTTGCTCAGAACGACGAGACAGATCGGGAAACGCAGCCCGTTCATCCGCCACGCATCCCTAACCTATCGAACTCGCAACTTTCCGCCTCCGGCTCCTCTGCCCGAAAATGCGGAACACCGGGGATACTTTCCCGGTTGTTCCCCCCCTTCACCGGTATCACCTCATACCGCGTTAGGGCACCCCTAGCACCGTTACTTGTCATGTCATGCATCGCTATGCATATGTTTGCTTAAGTATTTATTGTTTCTTCCCCCTCTTCTCTCGCTAGACACCGAGACCGATGATGCTGCCGCCCCGTTCGACTACGGAGTTGACGACCCCTCTCTCTTGCCAGAGCAACCAGGCAAGCCCCCCCCCTTGATCACCAGATATCGCCTATTCTCCACTATATTGCTTGCATTAGAGTAGTGTAGCATGTTACTGCTTTCCGTTGATCCTATTCTGATGCATAGCCTGACATTGTTGCTACATCTGTTGATACCTTACCTGCAATCCTAAATGCTTAGTATAGGATGCTAGTTTATCATCATTGGCCCTACATTCTTGTCAGTCTTCCTTGCTATACTATTGGGCCGTGATCACTCGGGAGGTTATCACGGGTATATACTATACATACATACATATTATACAGATGGTGACTAAAGTCGGGTCAGCTCGTTGAGTACCCGCAAGTGATCCCGATGTGGGGGCTGAAAGGACAGGTGGCTCCATCCCGGTAGAGGTGGGCCTAGGTTCCCGACGGCCCCCGACTGTTACTTTGTGGCGGAGCGACAGGGCAGGTTGAGACCACCTAGGAGACAGGTGGGCCTGGCCCTGGTCGTCGTCCGCGGTTGCTTCATAATAACACGCTTAACGAGATCTTGGTATTTGATCTGAGTCTGGCCATTTGGTCTATACGCACTAACCATCTACGCGGGAGTAGTTATGGGTATCCCGACGTCGTGGTATCAGCCGAAGCCTTCTTGACGTTAGCGACGGAGCGGCGCGCGCCGGGTTGGACTGCGTTAACGCAACTTCCTTTGTAATGGAGGTTGCTAGGTCTGCTCACCGGCCGTGTACGCAATGTGCAGGTGTGCAATGGGCGATGGGCCCAGACCCCTGCGCGCATAGGATTTAGACCAACGTGTTGACCTCTCTGTTGTGCCTAGGTGGGGCTGCGACGTATTGATCTTCCGAGGCCGGGCATGACCCAGAAAAGTGTGTCCGGCCAAATGGGATCGAGCGTGTCGGGTTATGTGGTGCACCCCTGCAGGGAAGTTAATCTATTCGAATTGCCGTGTCCCTCGGTAAAAGGACAACCCGGAGTTGTACCTTGACCTTATGACAACTAGAACCGGATACTTAATAAAACACACCCTTCCAAGTTCCACAGACAACCCGGTGATCGCTTTTCCACAGGGCGATGAGGGGAGGATCGTCGGGTAGGGTTATGCTATGCGATGCTACTGGAGATGCTACTTGGAGATGCTACTTGGAGGACTTTAATCTACTCTCTTCTACACGCTGCAAGACGGAGGCTGCCAGAAGCGTAGTCTTCGACAGGATTAGCTATCCCCCTCTTATTCTGGCATTCTGCAGTTCAGTCCACCGATATGGCCCTTTACACATATACCCATGCATATGTAGTGTAGATCCTTGCTTGCAAGTACTTTGGATGAGTACTCACGGTTGCTTTCTCCCCCCCTTTTCCCCCCTTTCCTTTCTTTCTGGTTGTCGCAACCAGATACTGGAGCCCAGGAGCCAGACGCCACCGTCGATGACGACTACTACACTGGAGGTGCCTACTACCACGTGCAGCCCGCTGACGATGACCAGGAGTAGTTTAGGAGGATCCCAAGCAGGAGGCCTGCGCCTCTTTCGATCTGTATCCCAGTTTGTGCTAGCCTTCTTAAGGCAAACTTGTTTAACTTATGTCTATACTCAGATATTGTTGCTTCCACTGACTCGTCTATGATCGAGCACTTGTATTCGAGCCCTCGAGGCCCCTGGCTTGTATTATGATGCTTGTATGACTTATTTATGTTTTAGAGTTGTGTTGTGATATCTTCCCGTGAGTCCCTGATCTTGAACGTACACATTTGCGTGCATTATTAGTGTACGATTGAATCGGGGGCATCACAGGTTGGAATCAGAGCCGACTGCATGTAGGAATCCCCCTTCCATACTCCTTGGCCGAAGTCGAGTCTAGTCATTGCAAAACTTTTACTAACATGGCTGTGTGCCTTATGGGCCCACGTCGCCATTGGGTGGTATTAGGGTCTTTTACTCCTCGATCTTTACTCTGGGACTCTGAGCTCTCTTCTATTCAGGTTAAATGATTTTGCTAAAAACAAAACTAACTTTAGGTTCTCGCAAGTACTTTCTACCGGAGAGCCCCTTGTTACCGATGACCGCTTGCTGCACCAGAAGATTCCGAAGATACTCTACGATGTGCTCTCGAGACTATGTGCCATCGCTTTTGCAATTCACTTCCATCGATAAATCCCTTTGGATAACTACTTACACCTATCGTTCATATTGTCATCCCTAGTTGCTCTTGTTATTACAAGATGTCTTGAAATACTCCTCGATATTCTGAGAATTCTTTACGCTTACTGCCCTGCAGTTCCTTGCTGCATGAATACCCCTACGGATAATTACTTGCGCTGGCCGAGTATCCGTTCGTCCAAAGTTGTTCATGTGTTTCACAAAAATACATTCAAATACTACCCGATCTTCCGAAAATCCTGAGCAGCCTATTGCTCTTGAAATTCTTGCTTGCTTGCATTATGGTTAATCCCATAAGTGTCGTAATCTTAATGGCATACCTTGTCATTATCATTTTGAGTCCGTTGATTCAATATGTTGCGAATGCTTGCAATCCTCAATCAGATCCTAGAATTCATCCTTCTAGCTCAGAAGTCATTTGGATATGAGCTGGTTCTTAACCAATCCAATTGCCGTCGGTTGTACCCCTAAGGCTATTCAACTTATCCATCCCTAATCAGAACTTTGCTTCTGATCCTTTGATTTGGAAATCATAATTCTTTTACATGTGAGCTTCGAATTAGCCAGTTGCTTCTGTAATCCAATGCCTTCACATTCTTTCTTCAACTGGTTGTGTACCGATGCTCACATCAGCTCCGCTATCGACTGTCAGATCCTTTGTTGGATTATTATTCGGCAATGTCCTTCATATTTAATCGCATTGTGAATTCTTCCCTGATACATAATGCCATTAGTAAATCCTATTCGTTGATTGTTGCCAACCTTGCTTTGCTTTCGAGCTGGTGATATTTATTCTTGAAGCTTGTGGTATACGTTTCCACGATGCCCCGATGGGTTGAACCTATACCTTCCTTAATATGTGTGGACTCGAAAGTTTCACGAGTCATACTCTGCTAGTATTTTTGCCAGATAAAATTTGAACACTACAACTTCATCAAACGCAAGAAGTAAATGAAAGGTTATGCAGTGGAGAAGTGGGAGTCGACCTTGAACTTTTTGTTCATACCCATGGACACGATGTAGATCTTCTCATCGAAGCTTCTTTTAAAATTAATTATTCCCTTGGTATAAGTTCACCTTATATCTGGGATCTAGCCTTTTTCAATCATGGTTCTGACCATGTTCTCCTCTAAAAACCATTTCTCGTGCAAGTTTAAGCACTTGCCTTCTAAAGAGTAATACCCCAGTCCAACCTCTACTTTGATTTGTCGTCGAGTATTAACCCCCTGGCATCTCAAGATTATCACGGAACTGCATAACTTCTTATGAGTTCTTCATCAAGTGCTACATTCTCATTGATTCCAATTTTTCACGGGCTCTGAGTTATTTAACACTCAAAGACACCGATAACGGACTCGAGTCCGCATCGCGATTAAGCAACTCTTGGTAACCTTCATTACTTACGAGTTTGAACTCAATCACGTCATTCCTAGCCTGTTTGGCTATATCCTTGTCGTGCCGATTTTAACTGTGCTACCTGGTCCTCTTCCCAGAGCATAATTTTTGACAATGAGCTAAGCTTACGTCGATCTTCCTCATCATATCATTTCGCTTTGGACAACAAGCTTGATTTTGAGTTTGTGTCGTACACATGGTTCCAATAACCTTTTGCTTCATAAATCCTTTGACTTGATGTTATCGCCAATCGATTACATCTTCATCAAATCTCTCGACAAATGTGTTGTGATCATGATCAACATTTTAACTCCTTCCAAGACACCAATCGAATTCATGATGGGAAATAACATCCTTCCCTCCATGATTTGTGTTATCATCGACCACTTTATTGCCTTCCGTTCAACACAAACTTTTTCGTGTTTTGTGTATACCTTGAGATCCTTGCTCCCCAGCATTTGTTCTTCTTTACCTTGGAGTATTACCTTCTTTTATGTCAAGAATGTCGTGAGAATTTCACCACGTCTTGAGAGTTCTTGGTATTGTGATAACTTCTCACCCTCACCATTCTTTCTTGGTCCTCGTGTTGATTCCAACCGGGGTACCCACAAGTGAACGGTGTTGTTTGGATTCTGCCCTTCTAGCAACCCTCTTGCTTTGAAGTTAATGGTTGACCGTTCATCCTTAGCCTATTGATTATTGAATCACCATTCCGACATTGGTCGTGCAACCCAGCCCATATTCGGGTGCACCTTTCATCCAATGTTTAATTGTGTATGTTTTCCTCGAGCATACATCATTATACCATTTGATCTGACAAATGTTATCTCCTTGTTCACATAATTGTGGAAATCCATCTTTTGTTAAATCTCGATGAATTGCCGATGATTCCATCGGAGCCCAATGCTAAATGTTTCTTACTCAATTATCCAGACACTGTTGTATGGGTAATGTCATGAAGTTTCTCTCCCCTTACCTAAAGGGTTTTCTACTTTGTATCCTGTCTTGCATATCATGCCTTACTTGTCCGTGGGAAGGATATACCCCTGAAATATCTGATAATCTTATTTTCCTTTCCATTATTTGGTTTAACCTTTCTGGTGATCATTATGGTCTAAGCAGTATTAATTCCCTGCTTATGTAAACCCCTCGTGTACAATTCCGTCAGTAAGACCCTGTTACTTTTGTTGATGACATTCCGGTAACCACCGATGGACGGGAACTTTGCCTATTGGTCCGCCTCGTTGCAACGAGCAGGAAAATGGTTCTCTTCGTCCCTCGCCCTTGTTGTCGACATAACTGACATGGTACTCCCTGACATGCCTTGCTATCATGACCATGCAAGATGTCACTGCTCCTATTAAAAAACACACCTGGCGGGCCCATAACCCACAGTTCCACAGGATCGAAACCTGACTCTCCTGTACACCCCCTATTCCCAAAGTTATTCCTCGCGCGTGGCCTCATATGTAATTCGCGGGCCACCGTCCTAGTGATCTATTCTGGTATCAGACACAATGCTTATGCCCATTGCTCTAAACCCCTTCCACACTTGTTTCAGGCAACAAACGATTGCCTATGCGCTTGAAGCTTCCATTTTACAACTTCGTACTTTTCTCTCAAAAATTTCTTAAGTATGAATTCGAGAGTTACTTTCCGCTACTTTTCCCGAGGTTATCTACCAGATAAGCAACATTGTAGTGGTCCGTTCTTCCGAAGTTAACCCTTGAACTTTGTACGTACGATGGAGTTCCTGAGGAAAGGATGACGACTTCATCATGATGACCTGAAGCAGAGGAATGAAGACATCAATGTAATGGATTGACCCCTTGGAGAAGAGCAACTAAGACCGGGAATACTCGCTAAAATTTCGTAGCCAGAACCTTCCCCCTTATCCACCTCTTAAATCTCGGGACGAGATTTCTTGTAGTGGAGGAGAATTGTGACGCCCAGATAATCAAGCTATAGTAACCTCTGCTAATAACGCCACGTCACCTTGATTACTGTTGCTAATCTCGCGTTTGTTCGAAAACGATTCAAATTCAAATTCAAAAGGAAAGCAAACAACAAAAGTTTTCTGTCAAGACCCCGACTCAATGCCACATCGATCTAGCATGTAACACCTCATATCACTTTGCGGCCTCACGCACGGTATTCCCACGGGTGTCGCATTACCTTTGCCCGGGACCGTTTGCGCCTTTTGGCACACGTATATGACAGTGTCGCTAGCATCCATATGATAAGGAGCCCGGGCTGACATGGCTAGTCGTAAACCCAAAGTGGCACAGACTTACAGGGACAGGCATCCATGACCCAGCATTGAACGTGTCGGTCATCAGCGAGTGAATCCAGGCTGTAGCACTGGGCTAGCAGGACTCCGGTGAACCGGGCTGTAGCGGGCTAACAGGACTCCGGTATTCATCGCGTGACATTTCCCCGAAGGGACAGACACAGGAACGAAGAAGGACACATGCCGGCCAGCCTAAGTGTTCCGGAGCAGTAGCAAGCTACCATGGCTCGGTGGAAACACTAGGAGACATTTCCCCGTAAGAGAGGCTACTAAAGATAAACAACTAGATGGTCAGATCCCACACATACCAAGCATTTCAATAACATACACACAATATGCTCGATATGTGCAAATACAACATGGCATCACAACATGACTCTACGACTCAAGTAATTTATTCAATAGGCTCCGAGGAGCGAGATATTACAAACATGGGTCTCATGACCCAACAATCAGAGCATACAAATCAAAGCACAAGCGGAAGCTATCATGTCTGAGTACAGACATCTATAAATGAAAAAGGCTGAGAAGCCTGACTATCTACCAGATCCTGCCGAGGGCACAAGATCGTAGCTGAGGTAACAAGCTAAACGTCGAAGTCCACGCGGAACTACTAGCGAGACCGAAGTCTCTCTGCAAAAACATAAAATAGGCAAACGTGAGTACAAATGTACCCAGCAAGACTTACATCAGAACTAACTACATATGCATCATTATCAACAAAGGGGTGGTGGGGTTTAACTGCAGCAAGCCAGCTTTGACTCGGTGGCTAACCTGAACTACGACTGCAATGTAACTCTTTTGAGGTGGCGCACACGAGTCCACATATTCACCATATCAATACACCACTATGGATCCGCTCCCGTCTCCCTACGAGAACGCCATCCATAGCACTCACGCTTATCTTGCGTATTTTAGAGTATCCACTTTCACTTGTCTATGAACTGATATAAGCAACCCAGAAGTCCTTTACCGCGGGCACGGCTATTCGAATAGATGATGTTAACCCTGCAGGGGTGTACTTCTTCATACATGTTTCCACCACTTAGCGTCTGCACACGACATGTGCTCGGCAGACTTCAAGCGAAAGCTGACGTGGGTGTAGACCACGACCTACCTAAACACTCAAGTCTCTAGTCCAGGTTTATCGCCTATTCGGGTTCCATCCATGAGGAGATCCGGCCGGAGTTTCGCTCACAGCCCCAAACGATGTGAACAGGGTTCCATGACGCCAAACGGGCGCCCGGTATACCCGGCCACGTGCCTACCGCATCACAGCCCACCCCTACGGTCAGCGCTGTCCACGGCCTCCAGCATACTACAAACACCAGAAACTACTTGCAACTCCTGGACAAAGGACAAGGGTGAATAAGAAGTCGAGCGGGGTCATATTTCAGGGCCCAATGTATGGTAATAGCTGAATCATGGATCACAAACACAGAACTTAGTTCCTGAGGACGGCTGCAATGAGACAACCCACCATGTACTCCTACATGGCCTCTCACCGCTACCTTTACCAAAACGTGTTCACACACTTAGATCACACACAGTAGGACATGTTCACACGCCTCTGATTCATCCCCGATGAATCAGACCTGACTCAACTTCTAAGCAGTAGCAGGCATGACAAACAAGCAAGAATGAGTAGGCACGATAGGGCTCAAACAACTCCTACTCATGCTAGTGGGTTTCATCTATTTACTGTGGAATGACAGGTCATGCAGAGGATAAAGGGGTTCAGCTACCGCAGCAAGTAACAGATGAATCGTTGTTGTCCTAATGCGGTAAAAGAGAGCAGGAGCGAGAGAGTGGGATTTTATCGGAATGAACAAGGGGGTTTTGCTTGCCTGGCACTTCTGAAGATAACATTGAGTCTTCATCAGTGTCAATGATCACATCATCGGTATCACGTCTATCGAGAGGGGACAAATACCGGCAACACAGAAGGGAACACAATCAATGCAATGCACAATATGATGCATGATCATGACATGGCAAAATGAATGTGTGTTGGGCTAATGCATCTAGCAACAAGTTAACTGGGGTTGGTTTGAATACAAGATTCAAATTCAAACTCCATATGTGATTATTTGAATGCCATTTACTTCATTTGTCCTAAACAGTAGTGATAAGTTGTTCTAACATGCATGAAAATGGTACAGATGGATTCCTTGAATTTTTCTGATAATTTTTCATATATAATTTATTTAATTTGGAGTTACGGTTAATTTTCTATGATTTATTGAAGTTTATACAATTTCTGGAATTTCCTGAATATAAATAAATCCAGAAAGCATTACTGCGTCATCCTGACGTCATGATGACGTCAGCAGGTCAACGTGGCACAGTCCGGTCAACCCCTGACCGGTGGGTCCCGAGTGTCAGTGTCTAACTAAACTAACCTAGCTTAGTTAATACTAACCTAACTTAATTAGCCGGGCGGGGCCCGTATGTGAGTGAGAGAGAGGGGGTCAAACCGGGCAGTGGGGTCAACCCACGCCGGTCATCGGGTCAGCGGTCGCCGGCGTTTAGCCGCCGGCGAGTCCAGACGCGGCGGAGGGCTCGGGAAATGCCCTCCGGCGACCAAAACAGCGGCAGCGATCATCTACGCGTAGCTGGCGCTCAGCCGTACCCATCTAAGCAAGCGGGAGGGCTGAGGTCGAGCGGGCTCGCCGGAATCAGGCTCGCGGCGGCGGCCGGGGTTCGGACCTCGACGGAAACGAGGCTACGGTGGACGAGAGGACGAACGGATGCTTGTTCTAGGCTCCTGGGACCACGCTGAGCGCAGACACGTGCTCAAACACGGGCGGCAGCAAATGTGGCCGCGGCGGCGCCATGGCCGTCGGCGAAGAGCTCTCGGCTCGTTGTGAACGGTGGCAAGAGAGGGAGGTAGGGCACGGGGAGAGGGGGAATCGGGTCAAAGGCTCACCGCGGAGCTGCAGGGAGGGTTAGTGGGCTCGGGGGCGCGCCCGAGTGGCCGAATCGACGGAGAAGGGCGCCGGGGCCGAAGCTTGAAGACGATGACGATGGTGGCTGCTCGGGGCCCTTCTGGTCGCGTGAGACGACGAGGAGGACGAGGGCGGAACAGCGGAGCTTTGGGAGGCGTCGGGGAGGCGAGACGGTGGTTGTGGCCGCGCGAGCGCTGGTCGGCGGCGACGGGCTCCGTTCGGTCGCGGGAGGGGAAGCAGAGGAGCGAGGGGGAGGGAGGTCCAGAGAGCGAGGGAGAAGTGAGAGGGGTCGGGGGCTGCGTGGCGTCGCGGGAGGAACCAGGGAAGGAGGAGGCAGCCAGGCAGGGAGGAGGTGGCCGGGGCGCGTGGCCGCGCGCGCCACCGAGCAGCTTCGGGGCGAGGGGGAGGAAGACGACAGGGGAGAAGCGGCGGTGGGCTGGGCCGGCTGGAGGAGCTGGGCCAGGTGGGCTGAGGGTAAGTGGCCCAGGTAGTCCTCTGCTCTTCTTTTTTTGTTTTTATTTATCTATTTTGTTCTGTGTTGTTTTAGTTTAGTAATATACTAAACCATTTTATAAAATCCTGAAAATAGTTATGTGGCTAGAACTAAAATATACCAAACCACATAAAATGTTCCAGTAATTATTGGACATATATTATTGATATATCAAATATATATCCAATGCAAATAGCTATTTATTTAATTCAAAGGCCCAAAATAATTAACTCTGAGATACCAAAAATATTGTTTTGAGTTTTACCTCTTTGCAATATTTTCAGAGACTAAGAGGAACATTTTCTTGGACTTCTTTGAGATTTTAATGTTGATCATTTTTAGAAGGTTTCTGAGGCTTTGAAAATTCCTCAATTCAAATTTCATTTGAATTAAAACATGATGCTCACAAGAGGCCTAGCCTAGTGCATAACAGGACCAGGGATGTGACATTTTCAAAAACTAAAACTAAAATGTTCGGGTTGTTTCAAATAAATCGTAAGAATTTATGGTGGAGAAGCCAAGCTTTATAAAATGCTTAAATGGACTATAAGGATTTAAACAGTAGCAAAAGCAATTAATTAAATGCCTCTTACAATTAATAAATTACTAAACTATTTTATTTTGTCACCAAACTTTTTGTGGCATTGGGGTATTTTGTAACACTAATTTAGGTACTACTTGTATATTTTGTAAAACAAAAATATATAGAAAATAAAATAGAAAACTAATAAACAGAAAACAAATAAATACAAAAAAGGGAAAAAGACCCCCCCCCCCAGCTGGACCGAACGGCCCGACTGGCCGCGCACCCAACCAGCCCAGCTCCCTCCCCCGGCCCGCCAAACCACTACAACCCCCTGGGGCGACCAAACCCTAACCCCCCACGCGCCCCACTCCCCCCACTCCATCGTCTCTCCCTCCCTCCCGATCCAGATCGGATCGGGGCTCACTGGCCATCTCCCGGTGTCGCCTCACTGGCCCCCGCCCACGTCCTCGCGCACCGTCCCCGCTCCCACGACGGCGCCCCTCGCCGCGCCGACCGCGACCGCTCCCCGTCCGCTGCCGCTCGAAGACCCCCCGACACCGCTCCGCCGTCGCCCAGCCCCACCTCGACCTCGTCTCCTCCCCACGACGTGTCGCCGCCGATCCTCGCCGCCCGGAGCTGCGCCTCCGCCTTAGCCACCTAGCCGGACTACCTCCTCCACGTGCGTCGTCCCCGTCCCCCACCTCGAGCACCACTGCCTCGTGCCCTACTCCTCGCTGTGAGCTCCGGTCTCCCTCCCCCTCTCCCCTTATTCTCTGTCACCAGCGCCGTTCACTCGCGCACGCATGACCGTAGCCCGCCCTGCTGCCGCCTCTGCTCACTCCCGCCGCCATGAGCTCGCTTCGGTCGAGCTCCGGCCTCGTCCCGCAGCCCCCGCTTTGGCTCCGCCACGCCCGCTCGCTGCCAGCCCCGCGGTCGCCGTCCCAGCTCGCGCCGACCGTCATAGGCCCCGAGGCCAACTCCGGCGCCCCGCCGCGCCATGACGGTCGTCGCCCGCGCACTCGGGTTCGCCCTATCGGGCGCGCGCCCACACCCGTTACGCTCCAGCACCCGCGCCCGCTAACCAGCACCCGCTAAGGCCCTTGGGCCTATGACAGCTGGGCCCCGCCCCCTAGAACGTTTTATAAAAAAAAGAATAAAATAAAATAAATAAAAATGATATAATTAATTAATTAAGATAATTAATTAACTTAATTAATCATGTTAGTTAATCTAATTACGCCTAATTAATTAACCTAATCACTTTAATTAAATTGACTAATCCTGTTTAGTTAACTGTGTCAATGACAGACGGGACACACACGTCAGGTTGACCAGTCAACTAGCGTTGACTGCTGACGTCAGCATGACATCATGCTGATGTCATAAACCCATTTTCGAATTAATTTCAATAATTAATTAAATTCCAGAAATTAATAAAATCTTTAGAAAATCATATCTTTTAATCCGTAACTCGGATTAAATTATTTTCAACATGAAAGTTGCTCAGAACGACGAGACGGATCCGAAAACGCAGCCCGTTCGTCCGCCACTCATCCCTAACCTATCAAACTCACAACTTTCCCCCTCCGGCTCCTCTGCCCGAAAACGCGGAACACCGGGGATACTTTCCCGGTTGTTCCCCCCCTTCACCGGTATCACCTCATACCGCGTTAGGGCACCCCTAGCATCGTTACTTGTCATGTCATGCATCGCTATGCATCTGTTTGCTTAAGTATTTATTGTTTCTTCACCCTCTTCTCTCGCTAGACACCGAGACCGATGCTGCTACCGCCCCATTCGACTACGGAGTTGACGACCCCTCTCTCTTGCCAGAGCAACCAGGCAAGCCCCCCCCCCCCCTTGATCACCAGATATCGCCTATTCTCCTCTATATTGCTTGCATTAGAGTAGTGTAGCATGTTACTGCTTTCTGTTGATCCTATTCTAATGCATAGCCTGACATTGTTGCTACATCTGTTGATACCTTACCTACAATCCTAAATGCTTAGTATAGGATGCTAGTTCATCATCATTGGCCCTACATTCTTGTCAGTCTGCCTTGCTATACTATTGGGCCGTGATCACTCGGGAGGTGATCACGGGTATATACTATACATACATACATATTATACAGATGGTGACTAAAGTTGCGTCAGCTCGTTGAGTACCCGCTAGTGATCCCGATGTGGGGGCTGAAAGGACAGGTGGCTCCATCCCGGTAGTGGTGGGCCTAGGTTCCCGACGGCCCCCGACTGTTACTTTGTGGCGGAGCGACAGGGCAGGTTGAGACCACCTAGGAGACAGGTGGGCCTGGCCCTGGTCGGCGTCTGCGGTTGCCTCATAATAACACGCTTAACGAGATCTTGGTATTTGATCTGAGTCTGGCCATTTGGTCTATACGCACTAACCATCTACGCGGGAGTAGTTATGGGTATCCCGACGTCGTGGTATCAGCCGAAGCCTTCTTGATGTCAGCGACGGATCGGCGCGCGCCGGGTTGGACTGCGTTAACGCAACTTCCTTTGTAATGGAGGTTGCTAGGTCTGCTCACTGGCCGCGTACGCAACATGCAGGTGTGCAATGGGCGATGGGCCCAGACCCCTGCGCGCATAGGATTTACAGCGACGTGTTGACCTCTCTGTTGTGCCTAGGTGGGGCTGCGACGTGTTGATCTTTCGAGACCGGGTTTGACCCAGAAAAGTGTGTCCGGCCAAATTGGATCGAGCGTGTTGGGTTATGTGGTGCACCCCTGCAGGGAAGTTAATCTATTCGAATAGCCGTGTCCCTCAGTAAAAGGACAACCCGGAGTTGTACCTTGACCTTATGACAACTAGAACCGGATACTTAATAAAACACACCCTTCCAAGTTCCACAGACAACCCGGTGATCGCTTTTCCACAGGGCGACGAGGGGAGGATCGCCGGGTAGGGTTATGCTATGCGATGCTACTGGAGATGCTACTTGGAGATGCTACTTGGAGGACTTTAATCTGCTCTCTTCTACACACTGCAAGACGGAGGCTGCCAGAAGCATAGTCTTCGACAGGATTAGCTATCCCCCTCTTATTCTGGCATTCTGCAATTCAGTCCACCGATATGGCCCTTTACACATATACCCATGCATATGTAGTGTAGATCCTTGCTTGCGAGTACTTTGGATGAGTACTCACGGTTGCTTTCTCCCCCCCTTTTCCCCCCTTTCCTTTCTTTCTGGTTGTCGCAACCAGATGCTGGAGCCCAGGAGCCAGACGCCATCGTCGATGACGACTACTATACTGGAGGTGCCTACTACCACGTGCAGCCCGCTGACGACGACCAGGAGTAGTTTAGGAGGATCCTAGTGTGACGCCCCCAATTCAATCGTACACTAATCATGCACGCAAATGTGTACGATCAAGATCAGGGACTCACGGGAAGATATCACAGCACAACTCTAAAACATAAATAAGTCATACCAGCATCATAATACAAGCCAGGGGCCTCGAGGGCTCGAATACAAGTGCTCGATCATAGACGAGTCAGCGGAAGCAACAATATCTGAGTACAGACATAAGTTAAACAAGTTTGCCTTAAGAAGGCTAGCACAAACTGGGATACAGATCGAAAGAGGCGCAGGCCTCCTGCCTGGGATCCTCCTAAACTACTCCACGTCGTCGTCAGCGGGCTGCACGTAGTAGTAGGCACCTCCGGTGTAGTAGGGGTCGTCGTCGACGGTGGCGTCTGGCTCCTGGACTCCAGCATCTGGTTGCGACAACCAGAAAGGAAGGAAAAGGGGAAAAGGGGGGGAGAAAGCAACCGTGAGTACTCATCCAAAGTACTCGCAAGCAAGGAACTACACTACATATGCATGGGTATATGTGTAGGGAGGACATATCAGTGGACTGAACTGCAGAATGCCAGAATAAGAGGGGGGATAGCTAGTCCTATCGAAGACTACGCTTCTGGCAGCCTCCGCCTCGCAGCATGTAGAAGAGAGTAGAATGAAGTCCTCCAAGTAGCATCTCCAAGTAGCATCTCCAAGTAGCATCTCCAGTAGCATCTCCAGTAGCATCGCATAGCATAAACCTACCCGGCGATCCTCCCCTCGTCGCCCTGTGGAAAAGCGATCACCGGGTTGTCTGTGGAACTTGGAAGGGTGTGTTTTATTAAGTATCCGGTTCTAGTTGTCATAAGGTCAAGGTACAACTCCAAGTCGTCCTGTTACCGAAGATCACGGCTATTCGAATAGATTAACTTCCCTGCAGGGGTGCACCACATAACCCAACACGCTCGATCCCATTTGGCCGGACACACTTTCCTGGGTCATGCCCGGCCTCGGAAGATCAACACGTCGCAGCCCCACCTAGGCAAAACAGAGAGGCCAGCACGCCGGTCTAAACCTAAGCGCACAGGGGTCTGGGCCCATCGCCCATAGCACACCTGCACGTTGCGTACGCGGTCGAAAGCAGACCTAGCCTAGTGGCGTTCCAGTCCAATTCGGCGCGCGCCGCTCCGTCACTGACGTCTGAAGTGCTTCGGCTGATACCACGACGTCGGGATACCCATAACTACTCCCGCGTAGATGGTTAGTGCGTATAGGCTCGTAGCCAACTCAGATCAAATACCAAGATCTCGTTAAGCGTGTTAAGTATCCGCGAATGCCGAACAGGGCCAGGCCCACCTGTCTCCTAGGTGGTCTCAACCTGCCCTGTCGCTCCGCCACAAAGTAACAGTCGGGGGCCGTCGGGAACTCAGGCCCACCACTACCTGGATGGAGCCACCTGCCCCTTCAGCCCCCATCTCCAAACAGTATCACCAGTAATGTAACAGTGTAAAGTATATAGTATATGCCCGTGATCACCTCCATAGTGATCACAGCCCAGTAGTATAGCATGGCAGACGGACAAGAGTGTAGGGTCACTGATGGAACACTAGCATCCTATACTAAGCATTTAGGATTGCGGGTAAGGTATCAATGACTGTAGCAGCAATGACAGGCTATGCATCAGAATAGGATTAACTGAAAGCAGTAACATGATACACTACTCTAATGCAAGCAGTATAGAGAAGAGTAGGCGATATCTGGTGATCAAAGGGGGGGCTTGCCTGGTTGCTCTGGCAAGAGAGAGGGGTCGTCAACTCCGTAGTCGAACTGGGCAGCAGCAGCGTCGGTCTCGTAGTCTACCGAAGAGAAGAGGGGGAAGAAACAATAAATACAGCGCAAACATAAGCAAGACGATGCAAGACATGACAAAGAGCGGTGCTAGGTGTGTTCTAACGCAGTATGGGGTGATGCTGGCGAAGGGGGAAATCGTCCGGGAAAGTATTCCCGGTGTTCCGTGTTTTCGGGCAGAGGAGCCGGAGGGGGAAAGTTGCGAGTTTGATATGTTAGGGGTGTGTGGCGGACGAACGGGTTGCGTATCCGGATTCGTCTCGTCGCTCTGAGCAACTTTCATGTTGAAAATATTTTAATCCGAGTTACGGATTAAAAGATATGATTTTTAAAAGATTTTAACAATTTTGGAATTTAATTATTTATTTAATTAATTCAAAAAAATGTATTTATGACGTTAGCATGATGTCATGCTGACGTCAGCAGTCAACAGGGGTTGACTGAGTCAACCCTGACAGGTGGGTCCCGTTCGTCATACACTGTTAACTAATTAACCTAATTAAGTTTAATTAACAGTAGTTAATTAGGTTAATTAGTTATTAGGTTAATTAATCAGGATTAATTAGATTAATTATTTACTTAATTAATTGATTAATTAATTAATTAATTAGTTTTTATTCATTTTTTTTATTTATATAAATCTCATTTTCCTTTTCTTTTTATTTAAAAGTTCTGTGGGGGGGTGGGGCCCCAATGTCATAGGCCCCAGGGGGCCAAACGGGCGTGCGGGCGTGCGGGGTGGCCCGTTCGGGCGCAACCCAGGGGGACGCGGGCGTGGGCGCCCGCCCGATCCCGCGCCGGCGTGGCGGAGGGGGGCCCGACGAGGAGCCGGGAGGCGGTCCCCGGTGGGGCTTCGGCGGTGGCGGGGCTAGACGGGGTCCGGGTCGCCGGAGGCGGCGGAAGTAGGCGGAGGGGAATGCGGGCGTGGACGCGGGCGTCAGCGTCGGCGGGCGTCGCCGGGGGGGGGGTGTGACGGGGAGGTCCGTTCGGGTTCGTTGGCAGGGGGGAAAGGCGAGGGAGGCGGGGGACGGCCGGAGCCGGCGACGGGGGCTCCGGGCGACGGCGTCGTTCGGGAGGGGGAGAGGGGAGCGACGGGGGGGGGGGGAGTGGACGAAGCTCACAGGGGGTCCGCGGGGTCTAGGAGGCGGGCGCGGTGGAGCTTGGAGGCGACCGGCGAGGAGGGAGTCGGGGAGGCGGCCGCCGGCGTCGGGGAGGGGGTCCGGTGAGGCGGGGGAGGTCGGGGACGATCCCGCGGCGGCGGGTGCCCCGCGCGTGGGGCAACGGTGTGGAGGGGGGTCCGGACGGCGGCGAGGGGCGCAGGGGGGCGGAGGTGACCGGTGTCGGGGCGGCGGGGGCCGCCGGCGATGTGGGGAGGACGAGGGGGACCGGGATCGGGCGGGGGCCGATCCGGATCGGCGCGAGGGGGAGAAAGGGGATCGGGGGGGAGTGGTTGCGGCTAGGGTTCCCGACCGGGGGAAGAGGTGGATAAGTGGCCGGCCGGCTGGGCCGGGCCAGGGGAGGGGGCTGGGCCAGGTGTGAGGGGGGCCAGGTGGGGAGGGGCTGGCCCAGTTGGGCCAGTGGGGTTTCCTCCCCCACTCTCTTTTGTTTTATTTTTACTTTTTATTTACTTTACCTTTTCTGTTTTATTTTAGTTGCAGTTTATTTTTTTGTTTTAGTAAATACCAAAGTGGCACCTAAATTGTTCTTACAAATCAAGCCACAACCACAAAATGCTTCATCCCTAAATAATATAGTTTAATATTTTACAAAACACAAAAGGCATTTAATTAATTTCTTTTGCTGCTGTTTTATTTTCCTTTGAGCATTTAAACATTTTATAAAAATGTGGTTTCACCTCCATAATTACCTATGTATTATTTGGTTCACTCCGAACATTTAAATTTTAATATTTGAAAACTTTTATTGTTTGCTCGATTTTGTATTTGAAATTCGAACCGGTTTTTGAACTAACCCGAGATTAACTACAGTGACAAAGGTGACATGGCATCATTAGTGGGGATTACTGTAGCTTAATTACCCGAGCGTCACACCCAGGCAGGAGGCCTGCGCCTCTTTCGATCTGTATCCCAGTTTGTGCTAGCCTTCTTAAGGCAAACTTGTTTAACTTATGTCTGTACTCAGATATTGTTGCTTCCGCTAACTCGTCTATGATCGAGCACTTGTATTCGAGCCCTCGAGGCCCCTGGCTTGTATTATGATGCTTGTATGACTTATTTATGTTTTAGAGTTGTGTTGTGATATCTTCCCGTGAGTCCCTGATCTTGAACATACACATTTGCGTGCATGATTAGTGTACGATTGAATCGGGGGCGTCACAGGCGGCTGAAGCGTTGGCGATGGAATGGGTCCTGCGCCGAGTCTAGCAGGTAACTGAATAGTAAGTTAGACCTCATGTTCCTGACGAGGATACCTTACAGTAGGTATAATGCAATAATGAAATATGAATGGGTTTACAACAGTACCTAAAGTAGTGATTTGCTTTGTTATATTAACAGCTATCACGAAGGTTTTTGTTGAGTTTTGTGTGCTGAAGTTTTCATGTTTTGAGTGAGATCTGGATGGATGAAGGAATAAGGAGTGGAAAGAGCCTAAGCTTGGGGATGCTTGAGGCACCCCAAGGTAATATTCAAGGACTCCCAAGTATTTATGCTTGGGGATGCCCTGGAAGGCATCCAGTCTTTCGTCTACCAACTATCGATAATTTTACTTGAAGCTATATGTTTATTCATCACATGATATGAGTTTTGATTGGAGCGTCGTGTATTGTATGAGTCTTTGCTTTGTTTGATTTTTAGATTGTCATAGTCATCTTTTCTAAACACACCTTTTTGAGATGGGCACACATTATTCGTGATCTGTTAGAATACTGTATGTGATTCACTTATATCTTTTGAGCTAGGCAGTTGCTCTAGTGCTTCAGTTATATCTTTTAGAGCATGATGGTGGTTATATTTTAAAGAAATAATTGCACTCTCATGATTCACTTATATCTTTTTGAGAGTTGGTAATAGTAATGGAGATTAGTACAAGTTATGAATTTGGTCCCAATATGATAGGTATTCAAGAGGGATATAATAAAAAAATCATGTAGATCACTAAATATGATAAGTTTGATTCCTTGCAATAGTTTTGCGATATAAAGGTGGTAATATGTGGGTTGTGCTCATGAGTAACTGTAGATTAGTAAGAATATTGGTGTTAAGGTTTGTGATTCCCGAAGCATGCACCTATACTCTCTCGTTATGCTATGAACTTGGAGCATGATTTATTATTGACTGTCTTCCTCTACGTGATGGTCAGGCGCGTGTGATGGTTAACTCCTACCAACCTCCCTCCTAGGGGCATGCATAGTAGTACTTTGCTTAAACTGCTAATAAACTTTGGCAGTAAGTATATGAGTTCTTAATGACTAATGTCAGTGCATGGATTATACACACTCTCACCTTGCTGCAATTTGCTGGCCTCTTAGGTGTCGTGCATTGCCCTTTCTCACCTTGAGATGTGGTGCAAAGTTCGCCGGTGCATCCGATCTCCATGATATGATACGCTATATCACACATAAGCCTCCTTATATCTTCCTCAAAACAGCCACCATATCTACCTATTATTACATTTCCATAGCCATTCTGAGATGTATTGCCATGCAACTTCCATCGTTCCATTATTACGACACACATCAATATCGTCATATTGCTTTGCATGATCATATAGCTAACATAGTATTTGTGGCTCAACCACCGTTCATTATTTTTTATACATGTTACTCTAGATCATTGCACGTCCTTGTACATCGCCAGAGGCATTCATATAGAGTCATATTTTGTTTTAGTATTGAGTTGTAAATTTTGTGTGTTGTAAGTAAATAGATGTGTGATGATCATGATACTCATTATTAGAGCATTGCCCCAACTGAGGAAAGGATGATGGAGGCTACGATTCCCCCACAAGTCAGGATAAGACTCCGGATGAAAAATAAAAAGAGAGAGGCCAAAAGAGCCCACAAAAAAAGAAGCCAAAGAGCCAAAAACGAAAAGAGAAAATAAAAAAGGAAAATGAGAGAAAAACACAAAAGGGGGCCATTTGTCCACACTTGTGCTTCAAAGTAGCACCATATGTTTCATATAGAGAGTCTCATATGCTTTCACTTTCACATAACTAGTGGGAATTTTTCATTATAGAACTTGGCTCGTATATTTCAATGATGGGATTCCTCCAATGCCCGAGGTCTTCATGAGCAAGCAAGTTGGATGCACACCCACTTAGTTTTATTTTTGAGCTTTCATACACTTATAGCTCTTAGTGCTTCCGTTGAATGGAAATCCCTACTCCTTGCATTGACATCAATTGATGGGCATCTCCATAGCTTGCTTATTAGCCTCGCCGATGTGAAACTTTCTCCTTTTTTGTCTTCTACATATCATCTCCATCACTATATTCTATTCGATCCATAGTGCTATATCAATGGCTCGTGCTCATGTATTGCATGAGAGTTGAAAATGATGAGCGTGTTAAAAAGTATGAACCAATTGCTTGGCTAACACTGGGGTAGTGCATGATTTATACTTTGTGTTAAGAAGATGGAGCATGATAAGGCTATATGATTTTGTAGCGATAGCATTATTTAGCATTGATATTTTGAAAGGCATGATTGTTTGTTGGTCTGCCTTACTTTTTTTATGTCAAACTATAGACTATTGCTTTGAATCATTCGAATCTCAATATTCATGCCACAAAAGAAAGATTACATGATGAACATGTTATGTAGCATTCCACATCAAAAATTTTGTTTTTATCATTTACCTACTCGAGGACGAGCAGGAATTAAGCTTGGGATGATTGATATGTCCCCAACGTATATTTTTTAATTGTTCCATGCTATTATAGTACCAACCATGGATGTTATATATGCAATTATATGTCATTATATATCACCTTTTGGGACTAACATATTAACTTAGTGTGAAGTGCCAGATGCTATTATTTGCCTGTTTTTGGTTTTCAAGAATATCGATACCAAATGAAGCCTAATTGCCATGAAACTTTTTGGAGATTCTTTTCTGGATATCACAGACCCTGGAAACTTCGGGAAAGGGCCAAAAGATGAAGGAGTAGCCAACAAGGAACCAGGGCGCACCCTGGTAGCTTGTGCGTCCCACATGGAATCCATTGACCAAATTCCGCCTTTATAAATTCTCAAAAATCGGGAAACCAACAAAGATCCACCCAATATTCTTTTTCCGCCACCTCAAGCTTCTGTTCTCGCGAGATCCCATTGGGAGGCCTTTTTCGGTACTCCATCAGAGGGGGGATCGACCATGGAGGGGCTCTCTATCAACCTTGCAGCCCTTCTGATGATGTGTGAGTAGTTTACCACATACCTACGAGTCCATACCTAATAGCTAGATGGCTTCTTCTCTCTCTTTAATCTTCAATACAATGTTCTCCTTGATGTTCTTGGAGATCTATTCGATGTAATCATTTTTTGTGGTGTGTTTGTTGGGATCCGATGAATTATGAGTTTATAATCAGACTATCCATGAATATTATTGTGTCTTCTCTGAACTCTTTCATGTATTATTATTATAGCTTTGTATTTCTCTCTGATCTATTGATTTTGTTTGGCCAACTAGATTGATTTTTCTTGCAATGGAAGAGGTGCCTTGTGATGGGTTCATTCTTGCAGTGGTCTATATCCAAGTGACAGAAAGGGACAAGACACATATTTGTATTGTTGCCATTCAGGATAAAAAGATGGGGTTTATTCATGCGTGAGTTTACTTTTTCTACATCATGTCATCTTCCTTAAGTCGTTACTCCATTCTTTATGAACTTAATACTCTAGATACATGCTGGATAGAGATCGATGTGTGGAGTAGTAGATGCAGGGAGGAGTCGGTCTACTTTTCTCGGACGTGATGCCTATATACATGATCATTGCGTTGGATATCATCATGATTATTCATTTTTCTATCTATTGCCCAAGAGTTATTTGTTTACCCACCATATGATAATTTAAAGAGAGAAGCCTCCAGTAAAAACTATGGCCCCCGGGTCTATTTTTATCATATATTAAAATCCAAAAATACCTTGCTGCAATTTTCTTTTCCTTATTTTATTTTGCGTTTTATTTATCTATCTGTCGCTACGAGATTTGATCCTTGCAATTAACCTCCAAGGAATTGACAACCCCATGTTTGCGTTGGGTGCAAGTATTTGTTATTTTGTGTGTAGGTATGATGCAGCTTGAAAATGCATCGGTATTTCACCAAAGAGGAAGGGATGATACAGTACAACTATGGTAGGTATTTCCCCCAATTATGAAACCAAGGTATCAATCCAATAGGAGAACCAAGCAACACTTAAACGATACATGCACACAAAGAACAAATCCTTGCAACCCAACGGGTAAGAGGGGTTGTCAGTCCCCCCTTGGTAAAAAGATAGATTGCTGTGTATGAGATTGGATAAATAGACCTGAATAAAACGTGAAATAAAATAAATAAATAAAAAGTGTAGCAAGGTATTTCTAGATTTTTAGAATAATAGATCTCAAAACAAATGCGATGAAAAAACAGATCTGAAAGCAATATCATAAAAGATAGACCTAGGGGTCGCAGATTTCGCTAGTTGCTTCACTCGAGAAAATAGAATATGCTGGGTAAACAAATTACTATTGGGAAATTGATAGAATATCAAATAATTATGATGGTATCCCAGGCAATGATCAATATATAAGCGTCACGTGTAAGATTAGTAGACCGACTCCTACCTGCATCTACTGCTATTACTCCACACATCAACCGCTATCTAGCATTCATCTAGTGTATTAAGTTCATGGAGAAATGGAGTAATGCTATAAGAACGATGACATGATGTGGACAAGTTCTGTTCACGTAGGAATACATACCATATTTTTATCCTTAATAGCAACGATAAAAGCGTGCCTCACAGCCCCTTCTGTCACTGGAAGAGGATACCAAGATCAAACCCATCACAAAGCACCTCTTCCCATGGCAAGAAAAATCGATCTAGTTGGCCTAACTAAACAAAAGATTCAAAGAATAAATAGGAGGCTATAAATAATAATGCATATAAGAGATCAAATAAACTCAAATAATATTCATGGACATAGATCTGATCATAAAATCAAAGTTCATCGGATCCAAACAAACACACTGCAAAAAGGTTTAAATCAAATAGATCTCCAAGAGACAATTGTATTGAGAATCAAAAAGATATAAGAAGCCATCTAGCTACTGCCTACGGACCCTTAGGTCTATGGTGGACTACTCATGCATCATTGGAGAGGCACCAATGAGGATGATGAACCCCTCTGTGATGGTGTTAGATTGGATCTCCTGGTTCTGGAACTTGCGGTGGCTGGAATTGTGTTTCGTCTGCTACCCTATGGTTTCTTTCATATTTTTGAATTTATAGGGTGAAGAGGCAGTGTAGGAAACCTTCATGGGGCGCAAAACCCACCTGGGCGCGCCCAGCTGTCTTGTGGTCCCCACGGCGATCTTCTCGGGTTCTTTCTTGTCCCCCAAGGTGTCTTCTGGTCCCAAAAAATCTCCAAAAAGTTTCGTTGCATTTGGACTCCATTTGGTACAATTATTTTTCAAAGTAAAAAACCAAGCGAAAAATAGCAAGTAGCACTGGGCACTATGTCAATAGGTTAGTCCCAAAAAATGATATAAAGTTGATATAAAATGATTGTAAAACATCCAAGAATGATAATATAACAACATGGAACAATAAAAAATTATAGATACATTGGAGACGTATCAGGATCCCCAAGCTTAATTCCTGCTCGTCCTTGAGTAGGTAAATAATAAAAACAATTTTTTTTCTGTGGAATGTTGCCTAACATGTTCATCACGTATTCTTTTCTTTTGTAGCATGGATATTTTGAACTTTTAGATGGTTCAAAGCAATAGTCTATATTTGACATGATAACTTCTCTACTCAAGCATAAGCAACCACTTTTTTCAAAAATATCAACACTAAAGACAGTTATCCCAGCCCATTATACTCAATCATTGATCCATTCACGAAACATACTCGAATATTAGCTACATTCAATGCCCAAGTACGATCAAAGTGCTCGGGAGATGGAGCAGTCGAGCTCGCGGCGGGCAGGGGCTTTGGCCGCCGACAAGCAGGGGGCTACGGTGGGGGACACGGGTGTGCGAGGCAACGGGGAGGCTCTCCCACCCATGTCGGGGAGAGCTTCTCTGGCTCGATGGATAGGTTGGGGAGGGAGCTAGAGAGGTTGCGAGGCTGTTGGTGATCTAGGACGAGTGAGGGAAGGGCTATATATAGCCGGGGCGAAGATGCCAAACCGATCTCCGTCGGCCGAGTCCGGACGTGGCTTTGCCGGTTACAGCAGTCACGGGGAGGCAC
Source organism: Triticum aestivum (assembly GCF_018294505.1). NCBI lineage: Eukaryota > Viridiplantae > Streptophyta > Magnoliopsida > Poales > Poaceae > Triticum > Triticum aestivum. The sequence goes on from NC_057810.1 coordinate 248,421,416, forward strand.
GGGAAGGCGACGAGGGGGAAGCGGACGAGGCGCAGAGGCTCAAGGAGTCGAGCAAAGCTTGGGGACAAGAGGAGGAAGATGACACCCGGGAGGAAGGCAACGCTGCCCACGGGAGCACACTGTGCGTCCACGGGAGCGACTCGCCAGAGAAGAAAATGGAGGGGGAGAGGGGTCCAGGGGGAAGAGGACGTCGAGGGGAAACAAGTGGACATGCGTGGACGAGCCAAATCTTGTCGGAGCAAGCCTACCGTCGCCAACAGTGGCTAGACCACCGTTTCGGCCGGCATCCCCCGTGGTCACCACCGACAAGGCACGCTCTGGCCTCCTTCATGATGCCAGCTCGTGTCTACTTTGAAGTCCATCCAAGATAAAGCAACACTATGGTAATGAGATGAGCAAAGGCATACAGAGTACAAAGAAACAAACTTCACAAGTTTGTTGTAGTAAACTTGACCGTATCCTTGTGATCAACCTAGTTAGGTTAAGGATAAACTTGATGTCAGGGAGGTTTAGGCTAGTAAGGACTACAGTCCTGGGAATTATGAGGTCATTTGGACAAGTTCTAAGCATAGTTGCTTTGCAACTGCCATATCTGGTCCAGAAACCAAATGAGGAAGAAGCACTCACTAGGACTGTTGAATTGGGCTGAAAATGAACATGGAAGAGTTATTTGGACATACAGAGATGTTGTAAAAAATTCATACCATTTGGAGCTTCCAAAGTGGTACTTGTCTCACAAACATCTCTTCTGCCCAAAATCTTGAGAAAATTCTAGGGAAATATTGGCTAGATGAAATGAGCCAAAATCTTATGGAGATAGGTTATATGGATTGGAGAAGGCTAAGGAAAAGTTTTAGCCATAATGGAGCAAGATAAAATAAACTTGCTTCACAAACTGAATATTTTGACAGAAACAAAGAATTGATCTTGGGCTCTCATAGTTCAATGGAATGAGTGGAACTTTGGTGGAGACTAATGATTGGGATATGTGAGAAGCTGGTAAAGTTTCATCCCATTTGGACACTCTATGAAGGTACTTCCTTCACAAAGTTGCAATCTGGTCAAAAACTTAGAAAAAATGCACAGGGAGATAGGATGAAGGGATTGAGCTGAGTTTTGGTATCCAAAGATGATTTGTCAATGTTAATCACCGTACAAAATTGCAGCTCAGATGGAACTAGGAATAAAGCACTTCCTTTACAAAATTCTAAAGGTGGCAGAAACTTGCATTGGATCATGTGCCCAATTTTTTAAACTGTGTGTCCTGAGATTTGGATGGAACTAGTGAAGATATATCATGGACAAGATCCACAAATTATTTGGGAATTTTCCCTGCTATAAAAAGGGTAGTTCCTTTAGAAAGTGGCAGAAATGGAATATTGGCTTAAAATAGAAAAAGGCAATTCCCCTTATTTAATTATGGCCAATATTTTTGCCAGAGCTTCGATTAGACATAAATTTCATCTTCACAAATTTTTATGAATTTAAGAGATGGCTAGCTATGCCTTTGGATCTTATTCCTTAGAATGACAAGAAAAAGAATAAAGCACAAATGAAAATATTGCATTGGACTTAGCAATATTTTTGTATACCCAGGGTTTAGAAAGGTAGGAGAGTCTCTAGGAACAATTGGGAGGATCAACAGATCAAGGAAAATGATGGCTCCTTTGTATTCACAAAGGGCATATTCAAATTCCAAAATTTTGGAATTAGTGTTTGAATGGGTTTGAGATGAGGCAAATATGGTCTTGCCCACTGACAAAGACATCAGCAATGTTTTGAAAGGTTGGAAATGACAAAACTTCTCAGAGTCATCCAACAAACGCAAGAGAAAGATTTGGAAAATGATAGCCAGGAAGGAATAACAGCACAAAAATTGATAAACCAATTTTGGGGCTGTTACAAACCTTCCCCCCTTAAAACGATCTCGTCCTCGAGATTCCTAGGGTTACAGAAAAGATGAAATGATGGCCATTCTGGGAAAACCCTCTGGGTGAATTTTTAACCCTTTGGTTAGATTCAAATGAGTTGGGGCACCGATAATTGGTACGCCCAGGGAGAGATATGGGCAACAAGGTTATTTCAATGGCTAGGGGCACTCGAGATCAAATTCTCGAAAAAAATGCTGGCTGCACCCTAGTGAACAGTGGTTTCACCTGCTGACATGTGGGTCCAAGGCCCACTGGCAGCCTCCTTCTTCTACCTCAAGCTTGCTACTTCTTATTCTTTGCTGCTGTTCCGCGTGGGGCTTGGCGCAACATGCATCTGGCTACTAGGGTGATGAGGACCCTAGTGCCGTAGTGCGAGGCGTGCATGGGGCCGGTGCAAAGAGCACTCACGTCGTGGGCCCACACCTTGTCGGCACTACTCGTGGATTCGCCTGCTGGACACCGGTGATTGGTCGACGAGTGGCTCTCCTAGACTTCGCTCACCGTACACCGAGGTTGGGCTATAAAGACGGCATCACGGCTCTCTTCCAACACACAAGTACAATGCCGCTCTACTACCTCTTTGGTTCTGACGAGATCGAGCCGAGCTCCTTCGGCGAGGCTGTGTTCCTGTTGGCTCTGCGGTGGTTCCTAGCTGCGATGCTGGGCATGTTGATCGGCTCGTCGATCATCCTGGTGATGTTCATCAGGAAAGATCGGGCCCGGGACAACGCGAGACTAGGTGCGGTGGCTCGAGATGAAGGAGAAGATGGTGCACTGGGTGGTCCTCCGCCACGCTTGATCCTCCATCGCTTCGTGCCGGTGGAGTTATCGCGTGATGTGGTGGATCGGTGGTGGTGATTTGCCTGCGCCACTCAAGGAAGTGACAGTGGTGGTTATTGGATTCAGATTCGGGTGAGGTGGCTGCGCCAGCTCAGGAGTCACTTGTCACGCCCAATATGCGACCCTATCCAAAAGGAACTCGAAGGTCCCACCAAGGATAGACCCGCATATTGAAACGCTTTTGCAAGGTGGATATCATTACATCAACATTACATAATAGATGGGGATACATCCATACATACAATGTCACAAGAATACAACATACAAGAACAACATCCGACTACGGATGAATCATAAACAGAAACTCAAACAATATCCACCCTGCTAGCCCAGGCTGCCGACCTGGAACCTATCCCCTGATCGAAGAAGCAGAAGAAGAACTCAACACAAGCAAGCATCGCTCTCGCGTCATGATCATCGCATAACCTGTACCTGCAACTGTTGTTGTAGTAATCTGTGAGCCACGAGGACTCAGCAATCCCATTACCATGGGTATCAAGACTAGCAAAGCTTAATGGGAAAGGAAGGGGTAAAGTGGTGAGGTTGCAGCAGCGACTAAGCATGATATGGTGGCTAACATACGCAAATGAGAGCGAGAAGATAAACAAAGGAACGGTCGTGAAGCTAGCAATGATCAAGAGGTGATCCTGAACTCCTACTTACGTCAAACATAACACAGAAACCGTGTTCACTTCCCGGACTCCGCCGAGAAGAGACCATCACGGCTACACACGCGGTTGATGCGTTTTAATTCGGATCTGGTGTCAAGTTATCTACAACCGGACATTAACAAATTCCCATCTGCCACATAACCGCGGGCACGGCTCTCGAAAGTTTAAACCCTGCAGGGGTGTCCCAACTTAGCCCATGACAAGCTCTCACGATCAACGAAGGAATAGACCTTCTCCCAGGAAGACCCGATCAGTCTTAGAATCCCGGTTTACAAGACATTTCGACAATGGTAAAACAAGACCAGCAAAGCCGCCCGATGCGCCGACAATCCCGATAGGAGCTGCACATATCTCGTTCTCAGGGCAACACCGGATAAGTCAAGCTTTGAGTAAAACCAGACTTCGAGTTTCCCCGAGGTGGCCTCGCAGGCTGCTCAGTTCGGACCAACACTTAGACAAGCACTGGCCCGGGGGGGGGCTAAAATAAAGATGACCCTTGGGTTAATTACTCCCAAGGGAAAGGTAGGTGGTGGTGAGGCAAATGGTAAAACCAAGGCTGGGCCTTGCTGGACAAGTTTTATTCAAAGCGAACTGTCAGGGGGGTCCCATAAATCACCCGACTGCGTTAGGAACGCAAAATCCGGGAACATAACACCGGTATGACGGAAACTAGGGCGGCAAGAGTGGAACAAAACACCAGGCATAAGGCCGAGCCTTCCACCCTTTACCAAATATATAGATGCATTAATAATATAAGAGATATTGTGATATCCCAACATAAACCCTGTCCACCATGGAGAAATCTTCAACTTCACCTGCAACTAGCAACGCTATAAGAGGGGCTAAGCAAAGCGGTAACATAGCCAAACAACGGTTTGCATAGGAAAGGTGTCAAAGGTTAGAGGTTCATTGCAATATGGGATGGCTTGATAAACAGGTAATAGGTAGCGCAGCATAGCGATAGAACGAAGCAACTAGCATAGCAATGATAGTAGTGAGATCCAGGGTAGCGGTCATCTTGCCTGAAATCCTGCAAGGAAGAAGAACGAGTCCATGAAGAAGATGAAGCCACGAAGACGAACCACACGTAGACGAACGCATCCTCACGATCGCAACAAAACGGGAACTATCGAGAAGAAGCACACAACATGGTAAACACACCACACATAGACAAGACATGATGCACAACAAGCATGATGCATGACAAAGCTAGATGAGGCTACTCATGGCAAGAGGTGATGCAAACAAGAACAACACATCAAGGCAAGTTTAAATGAGGCCGGGAACAACATATAACAATTCCGGTAAGTCCTCATATGCAAATTTCGAAATTGGTCCAGAACTGAATAAACATTATGTTCAAGTTGTTAAACAGCAAGTTAAGATGCACCAATATGATCTACACGAGATTCTAGTCAAGTTACATATAAAGTTCATTAGATTTGGAGCTACGGCCTAGAACATATGAGCAAAACAAGTTAAACATGGCATTGATGCAAAATGCATACAAACATCAAGCAAACACACCAAAACAAGAATGCAACATGGTAATATGAAACTACATGCAAAATCAAGCAAGTTTGATATAGAGCACACTCAAAACGGAGCAACGGTTCAACACATGCACACTATACAAGTTATAGCAACAATCTGTCCAAAACAGCAACTAGGCATCTTGCAAGCATCAAAACAACATGCTACAGCACCCCAACATAATAACAAAAGGCATGGGCATGAAGTACAGGTAAAGCATAACAAAACATGAACACTGAGCTATCTCCAGAAACAACTAGAGCATGCTCAAAAACACATGGAAAGATTGCAAATAATAACAGTTTCAGACTTATCACGAAATAACATCAGGTTGCAATGTTTAGAGATATCAAACAACATGTTACAGGAACATATCATGGCAAAAAAAGGCATGGCATGAATCTACTAATAGCATAGATCAAAAGACCCTTATTGAACATGAGCCAAAAAGGCACGGAAAATATGATGGCACCCATGTAAACATGGCAAGTTATATGACAGATTCAAATATGGCAGAAACAACAATAAGTAGGCATGTTGGTTTGCTTGAACCACTCAGTACAGAGCAATACATGGCATGGCAAGGAAACCAACAGTAGGAAGGCATATTTGTGAAGCTAAGCATGGCAAGAACAAGTTCATAGGATGCATGGATCACTAGTAAACCATCATGGAAACATTGAACTTAATGTTAACAGGCTGACATCAACATTTTCAAGAAATTTTGGAGCAAGATATGAACATGTTCCAGCAGGCTATAATTGCAACCAAGGGCATGAATGGATAGAGCATGACATTTAGATCAAAACATGTTTATAGAGCATCTCCAGATTATGCATAGCATGATTAGTAGAAGCATGTTAACATAGCAACAAAATATAACAGAATCTGTCAGGAAAACAGCAACAGCAACTACCCTACTTCACAAGCTTGATACACTCAGCACACAACTCACAAAAATACATGGTTGGCACCTCTGAAAAGATGGCATAGCATAGATCAAAACACATGTAGAGCTCATACTCATAGGATGCACACATCAATCATGGCAAAAATGATAAATGAGCAAGTTATAACAGTTTTAGCAGATTAACATCAACATGCACTCTTCCAACAGCATTTCGGGCATCAAGATGAGCTCAAATGAAAATGACGCAATGGAATGAAATGAAGTACTCGTCGAGACAAACAATTTGACATATTATACGCACGAAACGGAGCTACGGATGCAGAGATACAGCATGATGAACATGGCAAGATAATGTTAGAAAACGGGGACTTAGTGGATTTCAACCTCGCGGGGGTCAACGCGGATCGGGTCGGGACGAAGTGGATCCGGGCGCGGGCCCGCGGATCGGGCCGGGGCGGACCCGGACGGCAGAGGCGGCGGTTCTCCGGCGAGGTTGTCGCCGGTGGGGGCGGCGGATCCGGCCGGGCTCGGGCTACCGCGGCCGCATCTGGCGATGGGCAGCGGCGGCGCAACTGCGGGGCGGCGCTGGGGCGAAGATGGCGCGCGGGCGGCGCGGCAGAGAGGCGGCCGGCGGGCGGCGCACGCGGCGAGCTCGCCGGCGGCCGGCGGGCGGCGCACGCGGCGAGCTCGCCGGCGGGCGGCGGCGCGGCGAGGCGCTCGGGGAGGCGGCGCTGGGCACGGGCGCCCGCGGGGTCGGCGAGGAGGCTACGCTCCGGCGAGGCGGCGAGGCGATGGCGAGGTGCGGCGGCGGCGAGGCGCAGATCCGGGCGGCGGCGGCGGTCCGGCGAGGCCCGGGAGGCGGACGGTGGCGGGGGCGCGTGGCGGCGCGCCGGAGGCGGACGGGGGCGCGGAGCGGCACGCGCGGGCCTGGGCGGGCCGCGGCGGCGGGGAGGAGGCCGGAGGCCACGTGGCGCGCTCCCGTTGGCCACGGGAGGTGGCAGCGCTGACATGGAGGCACGGGATTGGCCGGGTGACGTGGCGGCGGTGGTGGACACGTCCGACGCGGAGGCGGACATGTCCGGCGGCGGGGAGGAGCGGGGCTAGGGTTTCATCTGCGCGAAAATCTGGGTGGGAGCACATATTTATAGGTAGAGGGAGCTAGGAGAGTCCAAATGAGGAGCGGTTTTTGGTCACGCGATCGTGATCGAATGACTGAGAGCATGGAGGGGAGTTTGCTGGGCTTTGGGCCACTTTGGAAGGGGTGTTGGGCTGCACACAAAAGAGGCTTTACGGTTACCCGGTTAACTGTTGGAGTACCAAACGACCTCCAAATGGCACGAAACTTGACAGGCGGTCTACCGGTGCTATACCAAGGCCGCTTGGCAAACCTCGGGCCATTCCGAGAAAGTTTAACACCCGCACACAAAAAGAGAGAAGAGGGGGACGCCGGATGACATAGGAGTGCCGGATTGCAAAACGGACAACGGGGAAAATGCTCGGATGCATGAGACGAACACGTATGCGAATGCAATGCACATGATGACATGATAAAATGCAGATGATGACATGGCAAAGTGCAACACACAAGAAAATGACATGGCAACGACGACGAATAACTGGCAGACACCTAGTGCATCGAATCCGGGGCGTTACATCACTCTAGGGCACGAGGAGAAATTTCGCGAATAGCCCCGCGAAAAAGTAGGTGTCGCGGTAGAACCGGAGTTGAAATCTGTATTGGGGTAGTTGTACTGGATCGAGTGAAATAAAGCTGGTACTATTCCTCCGGAAATGAAATTGGGGCTAATGAAAAAGAATTAGGGACGAGAAATGGCGAGATATAAATGCCTCTTCGAGGCTCTGGGTCTGAAAATCTGGCACATGGGGTATAGACAGATAGAGCTAGGGATGCGACTTACCATTCCCCCGAGTACTGCTCAAATGTACTCGTGGGTGAACTTGGTATGCGTGCAGGATGCAGTGCAATCGAAACTAACAAACAGACAGATGGAACTTACCAACAAAGGAAAACCACATCAGACAAATCACACTAAGGTGTTTTAATGCTAGTGGGTATATGTACTCCTAGTATACACATACCTACACCAGCGTGCATTTATTATAGACTCGGGACGAGTCAATGTTGTTAGTGTATGTGCTCTACTGATTAAAATCTTTGTTAGAAACACATTGCCAACCCTGTCAAACATTTCTGCCTCATAGAGGGACAAGCAAGAGCAAAACAAAAAGCAAGAACCATACATAAAACACAACATACGAGTTACAATATTACAAGCATACAACAAAGAACAAACGTGCTACATGCTAAATGAAACAACTCACTCCGGGATACATGGTTCTATCCTCATATTGGGGATGAACCGACAGACAGACCTACTCGCAGAACAACCTGACTGCCTGGCTGAGGTCATGCAGAGGACTGGTGTCGGTGTCAAAACCAGCGGATCTCGGGTAGGGGGTCCCGAACTATGCGTCTAGGCGGATGGTAACACGAGACAAGGGATATGATGTTTTTACCCAGGTTCGGGCCCTCTCGATGGAGGTAAAACCCTATTCCTGCTTGATTGATATTGATGATATGGGTAGTACAAGAGTAGATCTACCACGAGATCAGAGAGTCTAAACCCTAGAAGCTAGCCTATGGTATGATTGTTGTTCCCCCTGCGAACTAAAACCCTTTGGTTTATATAGGCACCGAAGAGGGTTAGGGTTACACAGAGTCAGTTACAATGGTAGGAGATCTACATATCCAAATCGCCAAGCTTGCCTTCCACGCCAAGGAAAGTCCCATCCGGACACGGGACGAAGTCTTCAATCTTGTATCTTCATAGTCCAGGAGTCCGGCCAAAGGTGATAGTTCGGCTATCCGGACACCCCCTAATCCGGGACTCCCTCAGTAGCCCCCGAACCAGGCTTCAATGGCGATGAGTCCGGCACGTAGATTGTCTTCGGCATTGCAAGGCGGGTTCTTCTCCAAATCTTGTGTACCTGTTGAACAGTGTCTGGCTTCCTGTGAATATTGCGCTCCTTGGCTTCCACGCCCAATAATGGCCGTCTTCCACGTGTTGAACGAATGCGAAAAGTCAGGGTATTTTTACATTTACCCCCCTAGCTGCGTAAATGAGCTGCCTATAAAAGAGACGAGGATCTAGATCCGAATCACACTATCCTCCCTTCGCGAGCATTCATCAGAGCGCATCTGACAGAAATCCACTCCATCATGGACAGTCGACGCGGCTCCTCCTCTCGCCCTCCCAGCCCTCGGCCTGGAGATTGGGAGAGATGCTCCGTCCCGTACAGCGAGTTAGTGACGCTCCAAACCAAGGGATTTCTTCCCGCAGCCTTCATGGTTCCGGTTCGAGCCGGACTCACCACCTATAAGGGCGGAAAACAAGTGGAGAGCGTCCCCAGCCCCTCCAAAGGAGAGCGGGTATGCCTTGTCTCTTATTTGATAAGAGGGCTTGGATTTCCAATTCATCCATTTCTCCAGGGGCTCCTGGAGTTCTATGGCCTCCAGTTGCACAACCTTACGCCTGCCTCCATTTTGCATATTGCGGGCTTTGTGGGCCTTTGCGAGCTGGTTTTGGGCATCGAGCCTCATTTTGCGCTGTGGAAGAAGCTGTTCTGCCTTGTGCCCCGTTCTCAAGAGGGGTCGATATATCAAGTGGGCGGAGCCGAACTATGGCGCATCGCCGGGACCGGATATCTATCCGGAACCCCGAAGAAGGCGTCCGAAGACTGGCCTTCGGAATGGTTTTATATAGAAAATGTCCCCCTGCCGGACCCTATTCGGATCGGCCTCCCTAAGTTCAATAACGCTCCTTTGAAGAAATGCCTAAGCTGGCATCCACGGAGCCCTCAGAAGGAAAATGATAGGGACATCCTTTACCTGATGAGCCGAATTAGGCTGTTTGCTCATTCCAGACTGACCATGATCGGGGTCATGGACACATGCATTATGCGGGGGGTGCAGCCGCTCCAGTACAGAGGCCGGGATCGGTCGTCGATCTGATGAAGATCTTGTCCGCATTGTACAAGGGAGAAGAGGAGGAATTTCTCCGTGTCAATCCGCAGGGCGGATTTTCTATGAATAATCCTCCAAGCTGGGTAAGCGGACCTTTATTTTTGCCTATCCGATCCATACTCCCATAGTCAAGTATCTCATTTTGTGATTTCGGCGCAGGAACTACGCCGGGCCGTAAAGGATATAAACAGCCCGCCTCCACAACCCGAGGATCCGGAACGGTTCCTCGATCCGGCCTCCCAAGAGGATCCGAACATATCAGTGGAGCTGATCGACGGGGTATTTCACCAACTGAGCATCGATAATGCATTGGTCGCCATTACGGCTGATTACCCCGGAATACTTCCCGCTTCGCAGGTAACTGAGACCGAAGTCCCAATACTTTGAAAATGACCCATCCATGCGTGTTTTTGATCACCGTATACCAATGGTGTTTCTTAGGGGGCGCCCTTGAGGCGGAGGGCCGAGCCCGCGGCGGCTAGCTAACAAGGGGCAGCACGGCCCAGCAGGCTAAAAAGAAGTGCGGTCCGGATCGAAACTCCGGCGCAACGGTATGGCGCGTCACCTTACTCCCCGGCCTTATTCCCAGGAGGCATACTAATGCTCGTGCCCTTTCAGGAAGAAGAGCGCTCGCTGGACTATATCCGGAGAGGTTGCCAATCGATCCTCCGCTCGCCAGGCTCCAAAGCCAGGTCCAGAAGTGGAGGCGAACACGGGGCGTGCGTCGGATGTTCCTCCGACAGAGGATGCCGACAGGTTATCTGCCACCAATTCCGAGGTGGAGAGTGCCATGAATCACAGGCGCTGTCAGACAGTTCTTCGTAACGCGTGTTTCTCCCCAGAGGCATTGGATGCCTTTAATTCGGGAGATGCGCACCTCCGTGCCGCCCAAAATGGTCTAGCTAGAGCCACGGAGCAGTATGTAAAAGACATACGGGTGAGAAAATTTGACAGTTATATGTGCCAGTAGCCCCCGAGACTTGAAATAGTTAGAATAACTAATTTAAGGATCATTTATTGTGCAGGATCTTACAAAAAAGAATACCCACCAGTCCCAGGAGCTGGAGGAGTGCAAAGCCCAACTTGAGGCCGCACTAGCCATAGCGGGGGAAGCCAAAGAGACCCCCTCTAGTAATATATGCTTCAAAAGATAAGTAATTTGTGAAGTGCGGCGTGTATATAAGTCTGACAATAATATTGCAGATGGCGCCGGGATAGATCCGGACAAGCAACAGCTCATGCGCCGGTTAAAGGCCGGCGAGAATATGCTTACAAGGGTGAGGCAGGAGAAAAATAATCTCCAAGATGCCAATACCTAGCTGGGTGAGGAACTAAAGGATGTTCGTGCCCAGCTATCTGACTCCGTTAAGGAGAATCGGCGGCTTCGACGCGGCATTTTTAGTATGTGCTTGAACGAACTTTGAAAAAGAGTTCGGCGAGGAAGTCGACTAACAGAGTTATGTCTATAGGTACGCTCACAGGCCGTCCTACAGAGGAAATGCTCGGTTCTACGGGTGACCTTCTTCCCGAGCTCTTGCAACTGCACGAACGAGTTCGATAGGTGATGAAAGGCATCGCCCAGGCCTTGTGGCCATCTGTCTCCCTGCCTGAAGGCCTTGGAGAGCTTGCAGAGACACTACAAGAAATATGTCAACTTATGACCACCACTATTGGTCACTGAAAGGTCACAAATTTCCATTTATGACCTTTTTGTGACCAAAAACAGAAGGTCAAAAGCTGGCCGTCGTAAACTGACTATAGCGAACTTTCTTCTGGAATGGTCAAAGACGTTTACGACCAAAATATTCCTACTTTGGCGTTTTGGTCACTAGCAACCTCACCCAAGCCACGTAGGCATCCAGCGTGGCAAGCTGATGTGTCACAAGATTCAGCCCGGTCCGATTCGATTTTCTACATGGGCCGAGCCCAACAATTCAACCTTTTATATTATTATTTTTCTGTCAATTCTTGTGGGCTACTTGGGCCAAGCCTAGTATTTCAGCTTCTTTGTTTTTGAGCCTTGGCCTTCTTACAATCAATTGATTTTCTATTTTCAATAATTATATTTTGGAGCTGGTCCCACTAGTCAGAAGGGTCCCACAAGTCATAATGCCATACATGAGTCCCACATGTCAGAAATTTCAAAATTGCTCAGATTATATTCATAAGTGGGTCCCACTGGTGAAGTTTCCATATCTTCTCAACATACATAACTGCTATTTCAAAGAGGACAGAACAAACATAGTTCATCAAATAACACTACATAGCCTTTTACAATCCGTTACAATATTACACTTTACAGTCTACTACAGAGCCAAAAGAATGGCTTCACTGCTTCGCACTTGGCTTCACGGCTTCACACTCAGAAAAATTAGGACTGCAGTTCCTGTAAAAGAGTTAACATAAAGGAAAAAAATTAGGCTTGGAGCTCCTGAAAAAGAGTGAACGCATGAAGGAAAACAAGTAAGAAAACTATACAGGAAAACAAGTAGAGTGTATTGAGCACAATATGAACACTAGCATCTAGCATACTAGTTTCCGCAAAGAAAGAACACTCGACATCCAACATCTGAAGACATTGCAATGATTTCTAAGCACATCTAGCATACTAGTTTCCGCAAAGAGCATAAGCAAGCATGATACCATATCAATTGCATCACATCAACCAAATTATTCAGGATCATAAGCATGCAATTAAATTTGTGCTACTGCTGCTGTTATAAAACTACTGAACCAAGCTGCCTGCCATGTAAACAAGCATCCATTCATGTATTCCAACAGAACAGAACCCATGTGATGATAACAGCAGGAATTTGTAACTAGCATCCCTTAAGCACCATCAAGAGTATTTAGGGGCTCATCAACAGAACCCATGATGCAACAGGAATCCATAGTACTATTCAGCTAGAGTACGCATTTAGGGTGTTTAAACCCAGCAGCAGCAGGAACTTAAAAGGTACTACTGGTAACAATAAGATACTATGGTATCAATCAAGAAGCTAATATAAGGAGACGGCAGGGTAAATTCAGCTGGTGCGTTTCACTTGGGTATCCCTTTCTCTTGCTGGCCAGTGCAGTGCTTCATGGGTCCCTAGGTTTCAGCTTCTTCTTGGTCCTCGTCTGAAAATATAAAGTGTTGAAACAGAGTTAAGTTGGTAGCCACAAGTGATTCAAATCTCTAGGAGTGGGTTATCAATCCATTGCACACACTGCTGCGGAATCGGGAGATCGACGATCGATTCAAGACACCAGAATATGGAGAGCAGTACACAACACAAATATAACTGAAGGAGACATAAGAACATATATACAGAGTTGTAGTAGTTATCTCTGTCAGCATCAGATTGATGCAAAACACTAGTGAGTTGACTTGGCACATTGACTTTGAAACCAAACATCATGAATTGGTTATGCTAATCATCGACAAGCACCAGATCAGATTCTCTCAATGTACTTAGTGAGCAGCCACGCAAGAGAAATATCATTGACAGGCGACATAAAACAAGCGCTATACTGGCTTTCGGTGGTACCTTTGTTCGGCTGTAAGGATTGGTGCGGAGAGTGGGAACTCCTCGGTGCAGGGCACTTCCTCGGGCCACCCGTAGACAGTGGTTGATGAAGAGAACACAAGCTGCAGAGATGAAATGAAAGCAGTTTATTAGCATTCAGATCAGATGATGATGACAATCATTCGATTCGGTGTACTTAATCATATGCCTATACTTGTTCCTTCACCAAGTTACCAGCATAATTAATTTGTGCTAGTGGGCTGCAAATCTACTACATTTTATTGTGTAATGTCAGTCAGTTTGTGTAGCAGAACTGCTAACAATGAACCGAGCAAGTGCATATATACTGATCATGAGCACGACCGATTTTTTAATCAGACTACCTTTGTAAGTACCATGCATCGATCTCTGTCTACTTAATAATGGCAAGTGTAATTAATGGCCAGTGCTGCCAGTATTGAATGTACCACATCAGCAAGCATTACATAGTACTACTATGTAATTGATATGAAAAAGAAGATGCATCTCCCATGTTCAGCAATCAAGATCAACCATGAAGTTTCTACTACTCCTACATCATTTTAGCTAATCATTTAAGATGATCATTTAAGATGCTAATGTTTACTTGTCAAGTACAGTTATTGTTACTCTAAGATTTTAGCTAAGCAAATATAAAGATAAGAAGACACTTTGCCACCAATATTTTGTGACATCTGTAGAATTCGTACCTCATAAACATGCATGAAAAGTCTATCTCAAAGAAGTATACATACTGATCATGTTTAATTAATGGCCAGCAGCACAAAACAACCAATTATATTGCCTTACAAGTACTAGCAGAAAAAACCTCTAATAACCAGGCAGAGACCATCATAAGCAGCAGGATCGCACGAAGAAACCAGAATATGCAAGCTCCATCCACACATATGCAAGCTACGAGACTACAGTGTCGGGACAAATCTAACTGAAAGTAGCACGTTCCACACATATGCAAGGTGAATCAATTGTTCTGGAGCAGTGAAGAGGATGGGTGGGGTGGGGTGCTCACTTGGGGCCGGTGCAGCCCATGGTGGTGCCGAGGCCTCCATTGAGCTTGAGCACCACGAGCTTGTCGAGCAGCACCTTCATGGCGTCGAGATCTGCAGCACACACACACGATCCAGCGTTTAGCGTCCACAACCACAGACAGACACAAACAGTGACTGAACATTCGAATCGAATCCGAATCGACCACAGGAAAAAGCATCTCAGATGAGATGGTACCTTCGGGAGGGGGCACGAGGGTGTCGTAGGGAACCACCAACTCATCGGTGGGGGTCTGGATCTTGCTCCACTCGATCTGCTCCGCCTCGCCGCTGCAGAACAGACACAGAGAGCACAGCACCGCTGTCAGAAACCACCCACCCACCCACGCGTGAGCGAGCGAGCATACGCAAGGAGGAATCGGGAGGGAGATTCGCATTATTACCTGAGGTAGCGCGAGACGAGGATGATGAACCCGGCCTTCTCGTTCTCGCTGCGTCGTCACCGACAAAAAGAGTAGAAACAACAGGTGAGCGGGAGCGGAGTGGGCGCCTACTGGCCGCTAGATCCGGGGGAGGGAAGGGGGATGGGTCGGGCGGGGCACCTGATCTCGCCGACCTTGGCGACGGCGTCGCGGAGGTTGTCGATCTAGGATTCGGCGGCGACGGTGGTGGCGGCCATCGTGATCCAGGCGGAGAGGAGCGACGCTGCTGCTTCGGGGGAAGAGGGCAGGACGGGAGATCCAGAGGGAGGGAGTGGGGTTGGGGGCGGCGGCGCGTCGAGATCCACAGGGAGCAGTGGGGTGGGGGCGGCGGCGCGTCGAGATCCAGAGGGAGGGAGTTGGGTTGGGGGCGGCGGCGCGTCGAGATCCAGAAGGAGTGGTGTGCGGGGCGCTAGGGTTCGCTGCACGGGCAGAGAGAGGAGTGGTGGGTTTTTTTTGGTTAGCTCGCGGTGGGTGGGTGAGACCGTGAAAGGGTGAGGTGCAGGCCGTTGGATCCAGGAGGATCCGACGGTGATTAATCTACGATCTGCGTGAGAGGCCCTGGACCAATCAGAACGCAGTATACAAGTATGATATTTTGACCATTTAAATTGGTCGCAATTGACTAAAAGTAAGGTGCTAAATTATGTTAGCTATTTTATTATGACCTGAAAATTTGAAGAAAAAAAAACTTCTCATTGTGTCAGCAAATTTGACTATAGTTTTCAGGAATAATCATTAATTGAAATAAGACAAATATTTTTTTAAACAGTTATGAGAAATGAGTTCTTTTAAATCACTTTACATTTTTCGAGTGCCCAAAAGGAGGTTTTTTCGTGAAGGACCTCCAAAATAATTGTTGCAAAATTGGACCAAATCATTTTTCTAAAATACTAGGACATATTTAATGCACAGTTGACCAAATGGTTGGGTGTAAAAAGTTTTGATCCACCTCTGGTGAAAAAGACAAATTCCAGCCGATTCAGTTGGAAGCGGGTCAAATTTGAACTGTAGTTGCCTTCTAGTTTGCTCTTTATTTTTTCCAAAAATCATTTCTAGTTACATAAGTACCTATTTAATCAGAGAAACACCAAAAAAATTTCAAGATTCAACCACTAGCTAGGAACGGTCATTCCCGCCATTTTGACCGCATTTTGAAACGGGCATAAAAAATTCAAAAAAAATCAAAAAATTGGAAAACCTTCACATTCTGTCATTATATGTGGACAAGTTTCCAGGAAAAATAACAAACTTGTAATACGGCAATTATTTTAAAAAAGTGTTCTCAGAAACGAGCTATCAAGTATGGAGATCAATGGCTTTCAAGCCAAATGATCAATCTTATGGCCACATTCATGGCATAGTTTGTTCAAATGATCTCATATTGTGCACAAGGGTGCATATTAGAATGGAAAACAATGTTGCCTAAGGAAGTTTTCATTTTCTTTGGACGAAAAAACCATTTTTCGTTTTGTGAGTGCCCGAAAGGAGGTTTTTTTGTGAAGGAACTATCAAATAATTGTTGCAAAATTGGACCAAATCATTTTTCTAAAATACTAGGACATATTTAATGCACAATTGACCAAATGGTTGGGTGTAAAAAGTTTTGATCCACCTCTGGTGAAAAAGACAAATTTCAGCCGATTCAGTTGGAAGCGGGTCAAATTTGAAGTGTAGTTGCCTTCTAGTTTGCTATTTATTTTTTCCAAAAATAATTTCTAGTTACATAAGTATCTATTTAATCATAGAAACACCAAAAAAATTCCAAGATTCAACCTCTAGCTAGGAACGGTCATTCCCGCCGTTTTGACCGCATTTTGAAACGGGCATAAAAAATTCAAAAAAATCAAAAAATTGGAAAACCTTCGCATTGTGTCATTATATGTGGACAAGTTTCCAGGAAAAATAACAAACTTGTAATACGGCAATTATTTTAAAAAAGTGTTCTCAGAAACGAGCTATCAAGTGTGGAGATCAATGGCTTTCAAGCCAAATGATCAATCTTATGGCCACATTCATGGCATAGTTTGTTCAAATGATCTCATATTGTGCACAAGGGTGCATATTACAATGGCAAACAATGTTGCCTAAGGAAGTTTTCATTTTCTTTGGACGAAAAAACCATTTTTCATTTTCTGAGTGCCCGAAAGGAGGTTTTTTTGTGAAGGAACTACCAAATAATTGTTGCAAAATTGGACCAAATCATTTTTATAAAATACTAGGACATATTTAATGCACAATTGACCAAATGGTTGGGTGTAAAAAGTTTTGATCCACCTCTGGTGAAAAAGACAAATTCCAGCCGATTCAGCTCGAAGCGGGTCAAATTTGAACTGCAGCTCCCTCATAGTTTTCTATTTATTTTTTCCAAAAATCATTTCTAGTTACATAAGTATCTATTTAATCATAGAAACACCAAAAAAATTCCAAGATTCAACTTCTAGCTAGGAACGGTCATTCCCGCCGTTTTGACCGCATTTTGAAACGGGCATAAAAAATTCAAAAAAATCAAAAAATTGGAAAACCTTCGCATTGTGTCATTATATGTTGACAAGTTTCCAGGAAAAATAACAAACTTGTAATACGGCAATTTTTTTAAAAAAGTGTTCTCAGAAACGAGCTATCAAGTGTGGAGATCAATGGCTTTCAAGCCAAATGACCAATCTTATGGCCACATTCATGGCATAGTTTGTTCAATGATCTCATATTGTGCACAAGGGTGCATATTACAATGGCAAACAATGTTGCCTAAGGAAGTTTTCATTTTCTTTGGACGAATAAACCATTTTTCATTTTCCGAGTGCTCGAAAGGAGGTTTTTTTGTGAAGGAACTACCAAATAATTATTGCAAAATTGGACCAAATCATTTTTCTAAAATACTAGGCCATATTTAATGCACAATTGACCTGATGGTTGGGTGAAAAAAGTTTTGATCCACCTCTCGTGAAAAAGACAAATTGCCGCCGATTTAGTTGTGAGCGGGTCAAATTTGAACTGCAGCTGCCTCATAGTTTGTTATTTATTTTTTCCAAAAATCATTTATAGTTACATAAGGACCTATTTAATCATAGAAACACCAAAAAAATTCCAAGATTCAACCACTAGCTAAGAACAGTCAAGCCCGCCATTTTGACCGCATTTTGAAACGGGCATAAAAATTCAAAAAGAATCAAAAAATTGGAAAACCTTCGCATTGTGTCATTATATGTGACCAAGTTTCCAGGAAAAATAATAAACTTGTAATACGGTATTTATTTTAAAAAAGTGTTCTCAGAAAGGAGGTATCAAGTGTGAAGATTCATGGCTTTCAAGCCAAATGATCAATCTTATGGCCACATTCATGGCATAGTTTGTTCAAATGATCTCATATTGTGCACAAGGGTGCATATCGGAATAGAAAACAATGTTGCCTAAGGAAGTTTTCATTTTCGTTGGACGAAAAAACCATTTTCCATTTTTCGAGTGCCCGAAAGGAGGTTTTTTTGTGAAGGAACTACCAAATAATTGTTGCAAAATTGGACCAAATCATTTTTATAAAATACTAGGCCATATCTAATGCACAATTGACAAAATGGTTTGGTGTAAATTTTTTTGATCCACCTCTCGTGAAAAAGACAAATTTCTGCCGATTCAGTTGGAAGCGGGTCAAATTTGAACTGTAGCTGCCTCATAGTTTGCTATTTATTTTTTCCAAAAATCATTTCTAGTTACATAAGGACCTATTTAATCATAGAAACACCAAAAAAATTCCAAGATTCAACCACTAGCTAGGAACGGTCAAGCCCGCCGTTTTGACCGCATTTTGAAGCGGGCATAAAAAATTCAAAAAAAATCAAAAATTTGGGAAACCTTCCCATTGTGTCATCATACGTGGCCAAGTTTCCAGGAAAAATAATAAACTTGTAATACGACAATTATTTTAAAAAAGTGTTCTCAGAAACGAGCTATCATGTGTGGAGATCAATGGCTTTCAAGCTAAATGATCAATCTTATGGCCACATTCATGGCATAGTTTGTTCAAATGGTCTCATATTGTGCACAAGGGTGCATATTGGAATGGCAAATAATTTTTCCTAAGGAAGTTTTCATTTTCGTTGGACGAAAAAACCATTTTCCATTTTTCGAGTGCCCGAAAGGAGGTTTTTTTGTGAAGGAACTACCAAATAATTGTTGCAAAATTGGACCAAATCATTTTTATAAAATACTAGGCCATATCTAATGCACAATTGACAAAATGGTTTGGTGTAAATTTTTTTGATCCACCTCTCGTGAAAAAGACAAATTTCTGCCGATTCAGTTGGAAGCGGGTCAAATTTGAACTGCAGCTGCCTCATGGTTTGCTATTTATTTTTTCCAAAAATCATTTCTAGTTACATAAGGACCTACTTAATCATAAATACATGGTTTGGTGGCGATACGTCGAGGTTTGGGCGGTGGCTGAGGGCCCCCACTCTAGAGCGCGTAAACTCGCATGCCCGCCGCGTGGTCATCGCGTGACCGTGGCGTTGCCATGTGTTCTGGGAGGCCTAGGCATGTCTAGTGGGTTGTGCACTCCCCAGGTTGGTGCTAGGAAGAAAATTACAACATAAGATTCTCACGAGGAGACCAATCGATGCTCAAACATGAATTAGCAGCCAAGTGTTTGATTAGCGGTACGGGAAATGTACGTGGCTAATGGGCGTGAGTTTTGGCTGAGGATGATCAGTTACTAAGAAGACCGTCTTCACAAATTTTAAGCTCAAAAGGAGGAGCCTAGGTGGTACTTACTTTGCAAACCACCACACTGGACATAAATACGAATGTTGAAGCTCGGCTCAAAATAATGAAGGGATTGAGCTGCCATTTGGTGGAGGATGGTTATTGGGGCATAGGAAAGCACTGTAGAAAATGGATACTATTTGGACATGCCAAAGTGGTACTTCCTTCACAAACTGTTACTCTGAACAGAATAGGAAAATGAATATTTTTGAATTATTTTTGAACTAGGCAAGGAAGTTTTTTACATATTTGACGAAGATATGACCCAAAGAATTGATGAGTTTTTTTTGGGAATTTTGGGAATGACAGAAATATAGGTTGCTTCACAACCTAGGGCAAAAACTGCCACATGGACATGCCACATAGGCAAAACTGATGAGGTGGCGCCTAGTCATAGCAATAAGTACCAATGCATCCACGTTCACAACCTCATGACTATTTATATTGGTCGTAATCAGGTAGAAATAAGGCCATTGGCGCCTCTTGTCTACTTTATGACCATTTGGTGTAAGCAATTTCAGGGTTTGAGCCCTTCCAAGCGAAATGGCCGTGAATTTACGACCAATTCAGCTGGGGTCACTAAGAGAAGGTCATAAGTTGACATATTTCTTGTAGTGAGAGGCTTCAGGGAGCGCGGCAGCGCTTCCGCTTATGGAAGATATCAGCCTGCCGTCAAGGCGCCAGGGAGGCCTGGGCCATGGTGAAGACGCGGTACACGAAGGCTGACCCAAACCACATGGTCAAGGTCGGACCTGCGGGGCCCGATGGGAAGGAGATCCCTGTGAGCTTAGTGTATGGCCAAGTAGAATTGGCCGCAAAGTATTCTCAACAGGACTGTAAGCCAGACAGCCTGCTAGATGGCATTGAAGAGGAATATGCCCAGTCAACTTGACTATGTAATTTAAGATGACATGTAAAATGCCTTCTAGCCGGATTGTAGATCGTTTGTCATAGCGGACCTTTTCGCTTCAACCTCGGGACCCAATAGTCCGGAGTGTGTCTGAATACCCTCGCGGTTATATAAGAACCAGGGCATGCGTGGAGACTAGGCGTAGGGGTCATTAGTGCTTTATCAGACAACTGCCCAACTAGTTATGTTATATTACATGGTTTGTAAGAAACATCTTCCAGGGAGAATAGTTCCGTTAGGGGTTCCTTTCCCTGGGAGGCATGCCCTAAAGTGCATGTCCAGACTGCGAAAAAAGCAGTAAAACATCTGGGGGCAGATAAATAAATAGGTAAGAAATCGTGTTTTAGTTCACCGATCGTATATTCCCTTAAGAACGCTAGCTTTCTGCTTCACCCAGTCTGAGGGACACATCCGGCTGACCCGACAGTAACAATCGCAGAGGTGCTCCCTTTACCGCCTAGCCGAACAATCAGGAACGTAGGGGTAAGCACAGGAGCCAGGCAACCCAGCTTGGCCAAAACTTAAGTCATATCGGTGCATAGAATGGTGAATAAAAGGTACATGCGGAATGTGACACATGTGTTGGGCATGAAGCCCGTATAAATAAGCTTCTGTTAAAGAAGCCCCCAGGTATAATGAGTGCGGATAGTGCGTCAAGTGCATGCGAACAACGCGCGAACAAGCTTTCAAAGGCTGTAATAGGAAAGGGGGGAGAAGGAGAGAAACAGAAGACAGCTAATATGTAAAATATAGACGGAGGAAGGAGACGAACTCAGAATCCGGCGCTAGGCGTAGAATCTTCGGAGACGGGCTGCGTTCCATGGGTTCGGCTCGAGTCGGTTATCCGATGCATCTCGCAGACGGTATGCTCCACCGGTCAGGACTTGGTCGATGATAAAGGGACCTTCCAATTTGGGCTTGAGTTTGTTCTTTTTCTTGTCCGGCAAGCGTAGAACGAACTTGCCAACGCTGTAAGTTTTGTCCCGTACTTCTCTGCTTTGATATCTTCGAGCTTGCTGTTGATAGAATGCGGAACAGGCTTTTGCCACGTCACGCTCCTCCTCCAATGCGTCCAACCTGTCCTACCAATCGAGCTCGGCTTTTTTTAAAGAATGGTGTAAATCCGGTGGTGCGATTCAGAGTGGTCCGCAGCCCTCTACCCAGTGCGTGTTAGATTCCTTAAGGGACCGCACTAATCGGGGTTTGATGCCGCTCATGATTAGACCATTTGCTCGCTAGAGTTGACCGTTAGTTTGAGGGTGATAGACTGAAGCATATTCGAGTTTGATGCCCATGTTTTCGCACCAGAGTTTAACCTCGTCGGCCGTAAAGTTCGTGCCGTTTTCAGTGATGATGCTATAGGGGACGCCATAACGGTGTACGACCCCTGATATGAAGTCTATCAACGGTCCGGATTCGGCCGTCTTAACAGGCTTGGCCTCTATCCATTTGGTGAACTTATCCACCCTGACCAGTAGGTATCTTTGCTTGTGGGTTCCTCCTTTAAGGGGTCCAACCATGTCAAGCCCCCAGACCGTGGAGGGCCAGGTTATGGGTATAGTTTTGAGGGCGGTGGGTGGCATGTGGCTTTGATTAGCAAAGAGCTGGCAACCGACGCATCGTTGGACTAAGTCCTGAGCATCTGCCCGGGCCGTCGGCCAATAAAATCCTGTACGGAAGGCCTTGCCTACAAGGGCCCGGGCTGCGGCGTGGTGCCCGCCGAGTCTGGCATGAATTTCAACCAGAAGGTTCCGCTCTTCCTCTTCGGAGATACACCTTTGAATGACTCCGGTTGTGGTTTTCTTGTAAAGCTCTCCCTCATGGACCTTATAGGCTTTAGACCGCAGAGGAAATGAGGAAGTTCCTGCCTCGTTTTGGTCCTCGGGAAGTTCCTTCCTGGTTAGGTAGGCTAGGAATGGTTCCGTCCACGGGGCAATGACTGCCATTATTACATGGGCTGAGGATGTTACTTCGTTGGCAGAACCACTAATTGTGTCAGAATGTTCGGTGTCGGGCAGTGCGGTTGGGTCCGGGTTATTATTTCCGGATTCCCCCTCCCATAGTACGGATGGCTTGAACAGCCTCTCTAGGAAGATGTTGGGATGGACGGCATCACGCTTTGCGCCAATGTGTGCCAATACGTCTGCTGCCTGGTTGTTATCCCGGGCTATATGGTGAAATTCGAGCCCCTCAAACCGAGCTGACATTTTTAGGACGGTGTTGTGATAAGCTACCATTTTCTGATCCTTGGCATCGAAGTCTCCATTTATTTGGGATATCGCGAGGTTCGAAACTCCGCGCACCTCTAGGCGTTGAATGCCCATGGAGACTGCCATCCGGAGGCCATGTAGGAGGGCCTCGTATTCAGCTGCGTTGTTGGAGTCCGTATACATTATCTGGAGTACGTATTGAACCGTATCTCCGGTTGGGGATGTCAGGACGACGCCAGCCCCCAGACCAGCCAACATTTTGGAGCCGTCGAAGTGCATGATCCAGTTGGAACATGCGCCGTACTCTTTAGGGAGTTCGGCTTCAGTCCATTCGGCGATGAAGTCGGCCAAAACTTGCGACTTAATAGCTCGCCGTGGCTTATAGGTTATGTCGAACGGGAGGAGCTCAATGGCCCATTTGGCAATCCGGCCCGTCGCGTCGCGGTTGTTTGTAATGTCATTAAGAGGTACTTTGGAGGCTATTGTTATCAAAAACTCTTGAAAGTAGTGTCGCAGCTTCCGGGATGCCATGAACACCGCGTACGCTATCATCTGATAATGCGGGTACCGTGACTTGCATGGAGTCAGGACAGTGGACACGTAGTAAACTGGTTTTTGAAGGGGGAACTTGTTTCCGTCCGTTTCTCGTTCGACAACGAGCACCGCGCTTGCCACTTGATGAGTTGCCGCGATATATAATAGCATTGGTTCGCCTATGTTGGGCGCGGCCAGGACCGGGTTTGTTGCCAATATGGCTTTTATTTCTTCGATTCCGGCCGTGGCGGCATCCGTCCACTCGAAGTGTTCGGTGCGTCGGAGGAGACGATAAAGGGGTAATGCCTTTTCTCCTAAATGGGAGATAAAGCGGCTTAAAGCCGCCACACATCCTGTCAATTTTTGTACTTGTTTGAGGTCCTTTGGGATATCCAATTGTGACAGAGCTCGGATCTTGGCTGGGTTTGCTTCAATTCCTCTACCGGATACAATGAAGCCCAAGAGCTTTCCGGCTGGTACGCCGAAAACACATTTTTCCGGGTTAAGCTTGATGTCATATGTTCGGAGATTATCGAACATGAGCCTCAAATCGTCTACTAGAGTTTCGACCTGCTTGGTTTTGACGACCACATCGTCTATGTATGCCTCCACTGTTTTGCCGATCTGGTTTGCCAGACATGTCTGAATCATGCGCTGATATGTTGCGCCGGCGTTTTTTATCCCAAAGGGCATTGTGTTGAAGCAGAATGGGCCGTATGGGGTGATGAATGCCTTTGCAGCCTGGTCGGGCTCTGCCATCTTAATTTGGTGGTAGCCAGAGTATGCGTCGAGGAAACATAATGAATCATGTCCTGCGGTAGCATCGATAATTTGATCAATGCGGGGGAGGGGGAAGGGATCCTTTGGGCAAGCCTTGTTGAGGTCTTTAAAATCAACGCATAGGTGCCAGGATTTGTCCTTCTTTGGTACCATCACCAGGTTTGCTAGCCAGTCCGGATGTTTTATATCTCTGATGAATCCGGCCTCCAATAGTTTGGCTAGCTCCTCTCCAATGGCATGTCTCTTGGGTTCGGAGAAACGCCGAAGAGCTTGTTTGACTGGCTTGAATCCTTTTAGGATGTTTGGGCTGTGCTCGGCCAGCCGGCGTGGGATTCCTGGCATGTCTGAAGTGTGCCAGGCAAAAATGTCCCAATTTTCGCGTAGGAATTCTCGTAGCGCGGCGTCTACATCAGGGTTTAATTGTGCCCCAATGGAGGCCGTTTTTGTAGGGTCCGTTGGATGGACTTGGAATTTGACTATTTCGTCCGCCGGTTTAAAGGAGGTGGACTTGGATCTCTTATCGAGTAGGACATCGTCCCTATTCACTATGGAGCGCGGCGTAGAGAGTTCCTCGGCTGGTAGGGATTCGGATAGTGCCTCAAGGGCCAGTGCGGCTGTCTTGTTTTCGGCGCGGAGTGCTGTGTCCGGGTCACTAGCAAGAGTGATGATTCCATTGGGCCCGGGCATTTTGAGCTTCATGTACCTGTAATGGGTTATAGCTTGGAAAATTGTGAATGCCTCTCGCGCTATTAGAGCGTGATATCCACTGCTGAACAGGGCCACTTGGAACGTGACCTCTTCGGACCTGTAATTATCGGGCGTGCCGAACACCACATCTAGGGTGATTTTTCCAGTACAGCATGCTTCCCGACTGGGGATTATTCCTCTAAAGGTTGTGCTGCTTTGCTCGATGCGGCTCCAGTCTATTTCCATTTTTCAGAGGGTTTCCTTGTAAATGAGGTTCAATCCGTTGCCACCGTCCATGAGTACCTTGGTAAGGCGAAAGCCGTCCACTATTGGATTGAGGACCAATGCGGCTGGTGCTCGGGCTGTTCGGAATAAAGGTTCGTCACTGGCATTAAAGGTAATAGCCGTGTCACTCCATGGGTTTACTGTTGCTACTTGGTAGACTTCGGCAAGGATGCGGAGTGTTCGTTTCCGCATATTATTTGATGCGAAAGTCTCGAAGACTGTTAATACCATACTGGTATCCTTGGGCTGGTGCTCTGGAGTTAGAAGCTCTTCGCCACTTTTGGCCACCTGTCGTACTATCCAACATGCTCTAAGGCTATGAGTTGGAGTGGCACCCTCTGTACTATGAATTTTGCAGGGTCCATTGAGCCATCATTCTAGTACGGTTCCATGCCCTATAGAGGGTTTTTGCTTTTTGGTGTTTAACCCAGGTGTGTGGCGATAATGCGCCCTTTTATTTTGGACTGGGTTGTATTCAGGGCCGGATTGTCCCAAAATTTGATTTCAGTTTTCCAGGCACTTTCCATCACACAGTACTTTCGTACTATGGATGCCAAGTCAACGAAGCGTGTAATTTCACGACGACTTACGGCATTGAGGATTCCCTTGTCCGTGCAACTATTGCAGAAGAATGAAATTGCGTCCTCCTCGCGGCTGTCCTTTATCCTGTTCATAACCAGGAGGAATCTGGCCCAGTAATAGTGTACTGTTTCTGCAGGCTCTTGAAGCATTTGGGATAGATCGCTTATGTTTGGGTGGGCGGGTGGAATTAAATTCGGAACCCCGTCCACTTTGAGACTCAGGGGCCAAGTAGTTTCCGAACTTGGAAGCTATGGTCCTTGTATGTTGTCCAATGAATCTAGCCCGCTGCCTGACTTTAGGTTCAGGGCTTGAGTAACGTCCTCCCCTCCGCGGGGATCCGGCATGGAGGGATCGGGAATCCGGACATAGCTAGTCCTTAAGATAGAAGAAGGGTCGCCGTATTGTTCCTCTACCACAGCAATGTGGTGGGTAACCTGGGGAGAGTTAATCTCTCTCAGATCGGGTTTAGGCCCAATCTGATCGTAGTCTATAGCGACTCCCAGGGCGACGATGCGATCCAAGTGCTCGTTTAAGGAAGAGAGCTCCATCGGATCTAACTGCTCGGCGAGTTCCGAGTTAACGTGAAGATTGCTTTCGATGACCCGAGAAGTCATCGTCGGTGCGGCGGCCGAACTGGCGGTCATAAGGAAACCGCCTAGCTGGAGAGTTTGGCCGATAGCTAGAGCTCTTTTAGCAACAGTGTCGTCTTTAAAGACGGGATGAGGCATCCTTCCTGACGGCGATGGCATAGAGGAACTCTCAATGAAAGCACCAATGTCAGTGTCAAAACTGGCGGATCTCGAGTAGGGGGTCCCGAACTATGCGTCTAGGCGGATGGTAACAGGAGACAAGGGACACGATGTTTTTACCCAGGTTTGGGCCCTCTCGATGGAGGTAAAACCCTACTCCTGCCTCATTGATATTGATGATATGGGTAGTACAAGAGTAGATCTACCATGGGATCAGAGAGGCTAAACCCTAGAAGCTAGCCTTTGGTATGATTGTTGTTCCCCCTATGGACTAAAACCCTCCGGTTTATATAGGCACCGAAGAGGGTTAGGGTTACACAGAGTCGGTTACAATGGTAGGAGATCTACATATCCGTATCACCAAGCTTGCCTTCCATGCCAACGAAAGCCCCATCCGGACACGGGACGAAGTCTTCAATCTTGTATCTTCATAGTCCAGGAGTCCGGCCAAAGGTGATAGTTCGGCTATCCGGACACCCCCTAATCCGGGACTCCCTCAACTGGCCTTGCTGGGGTTCTCCTGGAAGATGAAGACTGAGCCAATCACCACCTTCATTGTCGGACACATCTATGGGTTGGGTCTCAACTGCAGGGGATGCGGCTGGAACTGATCCAAGCAAATGTTGCTGGTGAATACGGTAAAGATCCTAGTTAAAGGAGTCGAGGGTGATGATATTTGGCTTTAGCCATGGCACAAGCTGAGAGTGTCGGCGTTCTGGATATGGAGGTATCCAGACTTGCCTACATGCGGCCCATGGCATGGCTCCACTGACAGCCTGGTACGGCCCAGCTTCAGCATCAATGACTGAAGACCCTCGCGAGGGGCCAAGCCTCGCGAGGTGGACGACACCAAGACCCCCGAGGGGGTCGGCCTCTTCAGGTATGCTCCCGAGGGGCGGAGAGTTCTATGCAAGGTGCACCTCACGAGGCTCAGCTGACGTGACCCATGACGACCAAAGCCAGGCGGGCGCCAGGCGAGCGCCAGCAGGCGCAGAACCCCAGTTTCCACTTTGGTGAAAGGGAGGCGAGCCGCAGGCGCGAAGTCCTGAGGAATCAGCCAAAGGCTTCCATTCTCGTGCAACAAGACCAAGACCGGCAGGACATAGGTCATCACCGAGCCCATCGCTGCGTCACGACCAGGGGCTTTTCACAGGCGAAGACCACTTTAGTCAGGATAAGATGTACTACTTGTCCCCTTTCAAATCCAGCTGTTGTGGGAACCCTTCCCGCCTACATTTGGGAAGAGGACCAAGGCCACTATAAATAGGACTTAGCCACCACCAAAGAAGGGGATAAAATCGGGTTGAGAGCGAGGGATCAGATCCACTCTCAACCGACCACCTCACCAGCTCCCTTGAGCTCAAGAACACCTCACCTCCGGAGGCCAGTTCATCCACTGTACTAGTTCATCCTCGGCCCCTTGATCTAATCCACCAAAACGCTGGAGTAGGGTATTACACCGCAAGGTGGCCCGAACCAGGATAAACTGTTGTGTCCCTTTGTCTCTTCGAGCCCGTCGCGCGAGGCTTAGGAGGATTGTGAGTAGGCAGACTGGGTAGGATGAGATCTCTGCACGCACCCCAGAGTTCGAACCTTTCAAGTGTTTATAAAAATGGGGGGAGTTTTTATCGTCTTATGTTGCTCTCTTGCTTTCTGTTCTTGCGTTTTTCTGGAGCTCGTGACTACTGCCCTGCCCTCTAGCACCTCGTGAGCGGGGGCTAGCTGCGGTGTGCACTTTAGGGTTGATCACTTTCCCCCAGGGGCTCAAGGGTGTGACCGCCACGCGCGCCCACCTCACTGTGATCCGGCAGTTGGCTCCTCGCGAAGCACTCTAGGACAGTTCAACAGGCTCCTCACAAGAGTCAGGCCCTCTTGAGCCTGCAGTAGGCACGCCTCTTGAGGACAAATATTTCTACAGCGTCAGGGATTACTCAAGTGTCACGGAGCCAAAGGTAAGTCACGACCACCATAACACCTAAGGCTGCAGACCTAAGGGGTCACTCCGTGGCATCATTTCTAGGCATTTCACAATTATGTACATCACAAGGGGCCCCCCTGTCATTGTCAAAACCGGCGGATCTCGGGTTGGGGGTCCCTGTCACGACCGGTTTTCCGGGTATTAATTTCCAGAAAATGGCCGTTGTGCTCACCAGCCCCAGGATTACTGTTAGCTGATGAGGCACCAACTTGATACAGAAATTCCAAGCAAAATACAAAATATGTAGTACAAGACCATTCTGGCCTGTGAGTACAACAAATGGTTTCTAGTGGTTGATGGCGGAAGCGGTTTGTGGATCATCTGTGTCTATGGGACTCCATTTCCCACAGGAACAGCTGACCAGGTTAACTCCTATATTCGCGCGGCTGCTATCATCCTTGTGTAGGTTCAGGGCTATCGTCGCAACACTCCTCTCCAAGCAAGAAATCTGGCAAAGACAATAGGCAGGGACAAGCCAGTAAGTACTTTGAATGTACTCTCAAACATCATGAACACTGGGATAATACAAACAATAATCATGCACTAAAATATTCTATGATCACATCGTCAGTCATGAATAAAAATCTTTTATGCATGCAAGCAGGTTATTTATATGCAACATGAATATGCAATAATGGAGTGGGAATAAAATGCCACAGTCAGGCGTTTGTGCGACACCACATAAAGGGCTTATAAAGTAAAACTCTAAGTGGGGAGGCTACAACCTCGCGTAGCATGGGATCAAATTTATATCGCACGCTCTAAGGGGTGGCCTCGCCTCTTGGTCCCAACCGGAAACACCCATGCCCCCTGAACGGATGACTGGCTTTAATCCATGGCCATGGTACCCTCATCCCGGCCCCTCTGTACGGTGTGTGCTAGAAAGGGGTTGAAAAATTACTGAACTGCACCCTACCTGCGGCAGGGACAAGTGGTAGTACGAGACAAGTATGGGTGTTACTGGAACAAGACTCGATCTGCGGTCGACTCAGGAGGTTTATAATTTCCCTGCATGACATGTATGACAATTATAATTCAACCAATAGAATCACCACCCATTATACCTTACTATGCCATACCGGACATATCCGTCCCAACGGAGACCGGCGACAAGCTCACGCCTACCCAAGGCAGCGGCTTTCCCCGGATTCCTTTCTGGCATGCATGCAAGGCACATGAGGATGACTACCATCACAAGTATATTCATTTCCAACAGCAAGGTAATCACTAATATGCATTCATGCAAATGATCGTATCACCACATGAAATAACAAGTTCTCCGAAATAAGGTGGTGTTATAATCGTGTCAACTAACACACCAAAATATTATGCCAGGGTTCAGAATGCTTGCCTTCAAGTTGGGGAGGGGTGAGGTGCTCCCCAAAACTTTTGAAAGCTTTCTCCTCTCTCCAAAAATCCTATTTAAAATATTTTTGAATCAATCTATAGTTTCAAAAACAGTACCAAAAAGTTGTCTAATTTTTTTTAAAATAAATCTTAAAATAAACTAGACAACATTTGAGAGAGGTAGGAAAAAGAATCAATTCATTTGGAATTATATTTAAAAAGTTATAGACAGTCAAAGTTTTGGTCAAAATATGTTTTTAAAATAAAACAGAAAAAAGGAAAAACGTTTCGAACTGACCACGTCAAAGGCGTATTTCGTTTTTACGCCTCCACTTATCCAGCGTGGACCGCGCGGGGAGTCACTGACAGTGGGTCCAGGGGGCCCACTAGTCAGGTTTAACTAGTCTCCACTCCCTCCTCTTCCTCTGGCCGAGCAGAGGCGGGACTTCGGCGATCGTCGCCGGCGAACGGCGGTTCCTTGCGGGGAGCTGAGCGCGGGGATGGATCCGTGGATCTAGGGCGGTCCTTCCGGTGGTTGTAGGGTCGTCGGGGGTGGAGGGAATCGCTGTCGACGAGCTTCGCGGCAGCCGGTGGCTTCAGGAGCAGAGTGGTCTTGGGGCTACGGTGGCTCTCCGTTACGGCCGGGGTGTTGGGTGGCTTCGCAAGATGAAGGGGAGTTGGTTGGTGGTGTTGGGAGGGCCGGGGAGGCTCTGGTTGTGCTGAACCGGGCCGAGAGGCGGCGGTGGCCAAGCTGGCCGGAGACGGGGAAGGTGGCCTTTCCCGGTTTGATTGCTGGCCAAGGGGGGGGGGGTCCTAGGGAGGTGGCTTGAGACTGCCTGAGTGCTGGGACAAGCTCGGGGCTTCTTAAATAGGTGATCAGGGTCGGTTCCGACGGTGGCCGCGGATAAGATCGCCGACGACCGCCATTCTGTAGCTAGGGTGACGTGGCGGCGACGTGTGCTAGAGGACGAGGCTGCGGATGAGCTTGAGCTGCTCCAGGGGGCAGCTGGAGAGCGCTAGTGGTGCGGGCGGCACCGTCCATGGCAGGAGCGGACGCGGCCGCAGGCGTGCCGCCAAGAGGCTTGCTGTGGCGACGCTGCAGGGGGCGAGGAGGCGGTCGGTGCTTCTGCCGTGATGCGACGAGAGGGAGAGGATCAGGATGAGCTCGGGGAAACTTATCCAGGGGGCGTGCTGGCTCGGACGTGAGCACGTGCAAAACGCGTGCCCTGCTCGCGCTCCGGGCGTGCACGACACTCGTTCGACGAAATGCCAGGGCGACCAAAATTGCTAAAGAGCCAATGCAAATACACAGGACTGGGTTAGAGACAGTTAGAATGCTACTAGACAACTTGGTTTGGACGAGTGGGGAGTTCACAACACAAAACCTTCAACCATGCCAAATCTGTCTATGCACACAGGGTGTTTGACAAAATGCCAGAGGCATCTAGGCAGTACTTGGGGTGGTCAAATCTTCCAGAGTGGGGTCTCTTTAGATGAATGAGAGGGTAGTGAGGTTAGTTTGCCAAATGTAGAAACTTGTTAGTGCAAGTTTTGCAAAACTTCAATTCTGGACAGGGGGTAAATGGCATCATTACTTGTGACGCCTCGAGACCGATGCTTCAGTTGCCCTTCCATTTATTTTAGTTGTTGACGTGTGTTTATTATGTTTGTTGCATTATCATAATTGTTTTGCATATTTCATTCCTATATGTTATGCCATGATCATATTGAGTGCCTTGTCATTTTTGCTTCTTGCATCATGTTCATATTTTATTATATTGTTTGTGCCACATTTGTTTGTTTGCCACGTTCATATCACTTTGTCATATGCTATATGTTGTGATATTGCATTTGCATCATGATCATATTTATCATGTGCATATTTGTTGTATGTTTCTCATCTTTTTGAACTCCTTCTCCTCATCTTCCTTGCTGTTCCAACTTGCCCTTCCAGCTAAACCATCATCAAGCGCAACACCCCATCACTAGCTTCTTCCTTTCAATTGTCACACATTTATTGCAAGTGGCATCTTCTTGTCCCAGTAAAATGTTCATTTATTTTCTGTAAATCCTAAACCATGTCAACAACCTCTGTGTCAATTTTCATCTCTTTTGGGTTTGATTTGGTTGGGTTCAAAAATGACTCAAGTTTGAATTTAATTCAAACTTGAATTATTTTTCTATCTATAAAATTTCCAAGCCAATTTATTAAAATGGTGCATCATTCAAGCATTCCTGAGATATTTGTATTCCAGCCTACTCCCTCTCCAAAGTCCCTGTGATTTTTCTCTTTGTTTTCTGCCTCAAGAAATTCGAAAAACAGAAATTGGAGAAGGGAGAGAGAGCAGCAGCAGCCCAGCTTCCAGCGACCAGCAGCTTCAGAGCCCAACCCAGCCGCGCGCAGCATCAGTAGCCCACAACCCAGCCTAGCCTTCCTGCTGGTAATTTCTCTCCAGTTCAACCCTTCGGCCCCACATGTCATCCTCTTCCCCTCACCTTTTCTTCCACCTCACGTCCTCCCTCTCTCTCACAGTAACTTTGCAAACGAGGCACACATGGCCAGCGTGTCACACCCACGCCGAGCCACGCCTCGCCCCTATAAGAAGCCCAGCACCAGCCCTAGGGTTTCCCCTCTCCTTCCTCCGCCGCCGCCAGGTGAGATCCATGCCTCCAAAGCCGTCGCCCCTTCCACCCGAGAGCGCTGGAGCACTTCCATGGCTCCACCGCAGCCATAGCCTTCCTCCGTCGCCGTCTTCGTTCTGGGTCGACTCGAATACGGCGTCTTCTTCGACTACAAGCAGACCAGGAGCCAAATGGGGACAGGGATGACGCGATCGTCTTCTTCCACGACGTCCTCTTCTTCCTCTACTTCGCCTTCTTCTTTTGCGGCCGATTTGCATCCCCTTCGTTTCTGGCCGTCTCCGACCACCTCGCGTCAATCCAGGTGCACCGCGTGCCTGTGGTGAGCACGCTCTTCCCACGCATCACTTTCCCCCCTCATTTCCTCCCCGTCTCGCGTGAATCGACCAGAGCCCGAGGCACTTCGGCCATGGTATGGTCTCCGGTGAAGTTTCGGTGACCCTCTGCTCGGGTGTTGGCACTTAGGCCCGCAGGGTCCTGTAGATGCGTTCTAGTTTGAGGATCCTCTCGTTTTCCTGCTATACCCGATCCACCGTAGCAGCCCGAGGCGCACCACCGCGGAACCCCATCGCCAGCCAGGAATCCATCCACTTCCCGTTGCATGCTTGGTACGAATGGTTCGCCCCGTTGCGTAGCTTCCATCCGTGCCCTCCGTCGCGTGTTTTGGTTGCCGGAACAGCTCCGACGAGCTCCTCCGTCGTCCTATGACCCCCAGTGCCGACACTTCCTCTGTTCTGCTCTTGCCTGAGCACACGCACGCTCACGACTCCGGCAAGAAGCACTGCTCGCTCACATGCTCCCACGCAGTTTCCACACCCTCACCTTTTTCCGCACCCCCGCTGTCGGTCTGTGGTCGCGAAGGTCGCCCTCTTGCTCACCGGTGTCGTCACCCAGTTCCTCTGTGTTCCACGAAGAAGAAGGCCTGGCCTTTGATTCGGTTCAAGTTCACGCGCGCCCTAGTATTGCACCAAAAAGTAGCAGCATCGCATTGGTCAGAGCTCTGCTCCTCCATCCAGGAGGTCGTGGGTTCGAGTCCCAGGCACGGCACCCTCTTTTTCTCTGTTCTTTAATTTCTTTTGCACACACCACAGCTACATGGGCCAAATCCTCATCTGGGCCGCTGCACAGTGATGCTTCGGGCCCGTGCATATTTTTTTCCAGTCTGTGAATTTTAGCATTTTCCAATGCATTCTTATTTACTAAAATGCCATCGTCTTGCATTGCTCATATATAAATAATCGTGCATCGGATTAAAATGAGTTAAACATGTAAAATGCTTGAAATTACATGTACTTTCATAATATCCCACTTTCATCCATGTTTGAAATGTTTAAAATGCTGTTTGTTTTAAATTTGCTTAAATGCTGTGCTAAAATGATTTATTTCATAACTAAATAACCGTAGCTCAGACTTAAATAAACTTTATATGTACATGGGCTAGAAAATGCATAGATTAACATGGTGTACTTTGTTTTACTGTTTAACAATTCTAAAATTGTGTATAGTGCAGAATAGTAGCAAATTCATAAATTGCATATGGGGTTTTTCCGGAATTGTTGGTTGCAATTTCCGTCCTCATTTAAAATGCCTAGATACGTAGTTTTGTTGTGCATCAACTCTTGCCATGTTAACAACATTTAATCTTGTCATGCATCATGCTTGGTTGTGCATCATGCCATGTCTATGTGTTTTGTGTTTACCTTGTTGTTTGCTTCTTTCCGGTTGTGCTCCTTCTTGTTAGTTCCTGTTTTGTTGTGATCCTGAGGATTCGTTCGTCTACGCTTGGTTCGTCTTCGTGGCTTCATCTTCTTCATGGACTCGTTCTTCTTCCTAGCGGGATTTCAGGCAAGATGACCGTCACCTTGGATCTCATTACTATCATTGCGATGCTAGTTGCTTCGTTCTATCGCTATGCCGCGCTACCTATCACTTGTTCTTCAAGCCTCCCAAATTGCCACGTCAGCCTCTAACCTTTTCACCCTTCCTAGCAAACCATTGCTTGGCTATGTTACCGCTTTTGCTCAGCCCCTCTTATAGCGTTGTTAGTTGCAGGTGAAGTTGAAGATTTCTCCATGGTGGACATGATTATGTTGGGATATCACAATATCTCTTATTTAATTAATGCATCTATATACTTGGTAAAGGGTGGAAGGCTCGGCCTTATGCCTGGTGTTTTGTTCCACTCTTGCCGCCCTAGTATCCGTCATATCGGTATTATGTTCCCGGATTTTGCGTTCCTTACGCGGTTGGGTGATTTATGGGACCCCCTTGACAGTTCGCTTTGAATAAAACTCCTCCTGCAAGGCCCAACCTTGGTTTTACCATTTGCCTCACCACCACCTATACCTTTCCCTTGAGTCGGCCAACTCGAGGGTCATCTTTATTTTAGCCCCCCCGGGCCAGTGCTTCTCTAAGTGCTGGTCCGAACCGAGCGACGTCCGGTGCCCCGTGGGCAACCAGGGTCTATGCCAACCCGATGTCTTGCTCATCCGGTGTGCCCTGAGAACGAGATATGTGCAGCTCCTATCGGGATTTGTCGGCACAGCGGGCGGTCTTGCTGGTCTTGTTTTACCATCGTCGAAATGTCTTGTAAACCGGGATTCCGAGACTGATCGGGTCTTCCTGGGAGAAGGAATATCCTTCGTTGATCGCGAGAGCGTATCATGGGCTAAGTTGGGACACCCCTGCAGGGTTTTAAACTATCGAGAGCCGTGTCCGCGGTTATGTGGCAGATGGGAATTTGTTAATGTTCGGTTGTAGATAACTTGACACCAGATCCGAATTAAAATGCATCAACCGCGTGCGTAGCCGTGATGGTCTCTTCTCGGCGGAGTCCGGGAAGTGAACACGATTTTGGGTTATGTTTGACGTAAGTAGGAGTTCAGGATCACCTCTTCATCATTGCTAGCTTCACGACCGTTCCGTTCTTTTTCTTCTCGCTCTTATTTGCGTATGTTAGCCACCATATATGCGTAGTCGCTGCTGCAACCTCACCACTTTACTCCTTCCTTTCCCATTAAGATTTGCTAGTCTTGATACCCATGGTAATGGAATTGCCGGGTCCTCGTGGCTCACAGATTACTACAACAACAGTGGCAGGTACAGGTTATGTGATGATCATGACGCAAGAGCGATGTTACTTGTTTTGGAGTTCATCTTCTGCTTCTTCTTTGATCAGGGGATAGGTTCCAGGTCGGCAGCCTGGGCTAGCAGGGTGGATGTCGTTTGAGTTTCTGTTTGTGTTTCATCCGTAGTCGGATGATGCTCTTATGTAAGATGATGTTGTATTCGTGTGGCATTGTATGCCTTTTGTATGTATCCCCACCTATCATGTAATGTTGATGTAATGATATCCACCTTGCAAAAGCGTTTCAATACGCGGTTCTATCCTTGGTGGGACCTTCGAGTCTCTTTAGGATAGTATCGCATATTGGGCGTGACAAGTTGGTATCAGAGCCTCGACTGACCATAGGAGCCCCCTTGATTGATCGTGTAGTTTGGCCGTTGTTGAGTCTAGAAGAAAACTATTTTCGGATTCTAGTTATATCGGAGAGTAGGAATTCATTTTACTCCTCAACCCCTTCGTCGCTCTGGTGAGGAATCTTGACGTAGGTGTTTTGTATTACTCCTCTTCCCCTTCATAATTTTCTTTAAGATCACGCAGTTGCTTTTCCGATCGTTGGTTCTCAGCTCATTTCATCCGGTGCATTTTCTCGTCAAGACGATTTGACCCTCTTTTTTTTGCAAGCTCAATCCTCAGTTGTTTTCTTTTTCCCACCCGCCCACCCCTTTTCTTCTTAGAGCCGGAGTCCGTAATCGAGTATCCAGTCTTTGCTTTCTTTCCTCAATGATCTCAACCGGTGTTTTATCTTAGAGTTATTCGTCGGTTCGCCCTTCCAAGTTACCTTTGTTTTTCCCGCCCTCCCACCCTTTTTCTTCCCGGAGTATGAATCTCTTTCGACCATCAATTTCATTTGTGCGGAACCCCTTCAGTCTTCCCTCATTTATTTCAACCGGTGAATTCTCGTCTCGTTCGTCATTCTTCATCCCTTTCTTTTTCCGATGGACACAATTCAAGTTTTTCGGTGTTGATCGTATTCTTTTCCTTGACCAAAGTGTTTTCCCCTTGCTCGTTCCTCTTCTCGCCATTCTATTATCCCGGAGTGTTGGAGACACCTCAGAAGATTCATGTTTGCATTCCAATATTTTAAAGTTGTCACCTCATTCAAATCTTTCAATCGTTCCGGTGCATCATCTCTCTCTCCAACGATCCTTTTCCCAACGGTGTTTTTCTCTTTAGTGGGCCCTAACCCACAGGTCTTTTCCCAGGATCTTACCTGACTCTTCTAATTTCCCGGAGTTATTCTCAATTCTTTTCAAGTGTGATGTAAGAATGGATCCCATCAGTCACATGCCTTCTCCAAGATCTCATTTAAATTATTTTCATTGTTGGCTCAACCTCTTCGCTTTTCGTTCTCCCGGAGTATCTCAACAATTTTCGTGTTCTTTCTCGTCGTCATTCTCAAATTTTGAAGACCGAAGAAGAGTTTTTCCTCTATATCTTGTCCATTCGCGGTTCTAGTTTCATGTTATCCTCGTGAATTATTCCACTTGTCAGATATTCTTTTCTCAACCATCCGGAGTATGTCAGAAGTTGTTTTCCCGTTTCTTTTCACCGGAGGCCATCATTTCAGAAGAATTCCTCGTCCTCACATTTCAGTTAACATTATCCAATTATCCCGGTGCTTTGTTCAAGTGTTCTTTAATCAGCTCATGATCTCTTTGTTCTTTTGCATCTAAATCCCCTCTAGCATATTGGTTCTTCTAATTCTTCCCGATGATACATTCTCTTTCATCAATCATTTTCTAATCCTACCGGTGGTTCATGAAGACTTTCTCATGTTTTGTCCTGTATCCCCCTTAATCTTTTTCAACAAGAATAAGTAGTATGTAAAATCCATTGTTTGTCATCAATTTAATTTGATGAAGGGTAAGCATACAATAAATCTTATTCTTATTTCATCCAAGTGAGTAATCCCTTCCTTCCGAGTTTGTTCTTGATGAATAAATTCTAGTTCCAAGTGTTTTCATCTTTTCTTCTCCGGAGTTCAAATTTCCTCGGCAATTTCGTCGGAACCTCCATCTAAATCACCGCAAGGCTTTAATCTTATCACTTTCATCCTTAATTTTATCTCGTCATCCTTTTGTTACCGGAGTTCTTATGGTGGTTCATAAGGATTTAATTCATTCTTCACGTGTTCATCAAGATTCTTTTGGAGGAGCTCAAGTATCTTTCCTTCTTTCCTCTCGAAGTGCAATTAATTCTCCGTAGTCTTTTGAAATGGAGTTTTGCATTTCTTCATTCTTCTCAGCTATTTAATCTTTTCCGCTTGTGGTCGGTGATCACCTCGTAATTTTGAGATGTTATCGATAAGTCCACAACAAGCAATTCTTTTGTTGGTGAATTTCCAACAACTCCGTTCAATCCTTCCTTGCAAGGATCCCTCTCAACTTAATTGTGGTAGGAGATGTCTTCTTCTTCTTCGTTCTTTTCATTCTACTCTTTCAATTCCTCCGGTGGCATTGTGTTGTTCCTCAAGTCAAGTACCGTTCCATCTTCTCAAGTTCGTGTTCTATTCTTTCCATGTTCAGCAAGAGTGGTGCCTAAATTCTTTAGTTCTTATTCCTTTCTAACCGGAGTGGTTCCAAAGTCTATCTTATTCCTTGAGCTTTTGATTCTTGTCATAATCACCGTCTCTCTTTTCTACATGAGGGCTCTCGACTTTGTTCATCTTCTCACTTATATTCTCGTTTCACCTTATCCTCTTTCTCTTCCGTCTCGTTCTTAAGATCTCGGGATGAGATCTTCTGTTAGTGGAGGAGTGTTGTGACGCCCCGAGACCTATGCTTCAGTTGCCCTTCCATTTATTTTAGTTGTTGACGTGTGTTTATTATGTTTGTTGCATTATCATAATTGTTTTGCACATTTCATTCCTATATGTTATGCCATGATCATATTGAGTGCCTTGTCATTTTTGCATCTTGCATCATGTTCATATTTTATTATATTGTTTGTGCCACCTTTGTTTGTTTGCCACGTTCATATCACTTTGTTATATGCTATATGTTGTGATATTGCATTTGCATCATGATCATATTTATCATGTGCATATTTGTTGTATGTTTGTCATCTTTTTGAACTCCTTCTCCTCATCTTCCTTGCTGTTCCAACTTGCCCTCCCAGCTAAACCATCATCAAGCGCAACACCCCATCACTAGCTTCTTCCTTTCAATTGTCACACTTTTATTGCAAGTGGCATCTTCTTGTCCCAGTAAAATGTTCATTTATTTTCTGTAAATCCTACACCATGTCAACAACCTCTGTGTCAATTTTCATCTCTTTTGGGTTTTATTTGGTTGGGTTCAAAAATGACTCAAGTTTGAATTTAATTCAAACTTGAATTATTTTTCTATCTATAAAATTTCCAAGCCAATTTATTAAAATGGTGCATAATTCAAGCATTCCTGAGATATTTGTATTCCAGCCTACTCCCTCTCCAAAGTCCCTGTGATTTTTCTCTTTGTTTTCTGCCTCAAGAAATTCGAAAAACAGAAATTGGAGAAGGGAGAGAGAGCAACAGCAGCCCAGCTTCCAGCGACCAGCAGCTTCAGAGCCCAACCCAGCCGCGCGCAGCATCAGTAGCCCACAACCCAGCCTAGCCTTCCTGCTGGTAATTTCTCTACAGTTCAACCCTTCGGCCCCACATGTCATCCTCTTCCCCTCACCTTTTCTTCCACCTCACGTCCTCCCTCTCTCTCACAGTAACTTTGCAAACGAGGCACACATGGCCAGCGCGTCACACCCTCGCCGAGCCATGCCTCGCCCCTATAAGAAGCCCAGCACCAGCCCTAGGGTTTCCCCTCTCCTTCCTCCGCCGCCGCCAGGTGAGATCCATGCCTCCAAAGCCGTCGCCCCTTCCACCCGAGAGCGCCGGAGCACTTCCATGGCTCCACCGCAGCCATAGCCTTCCTCCATTGCCGTCTTCGTTCTGGGTCGACTCAAATACGACGTCTTCTTCGACTACAAGCAGACCAGGAGCCAGATGGGGACAGGGATGAAACGATCGTCTTCTTCCACGACGTCCTCTTCTTCCTCTACTTCGTCTTCTTCTCCTGCGGCCGATCTGCATCCCCTTCGTTTCTGGCCGTCTCCGACCACCTCGCGTCAATCCAGGCGCACCGCGTGCCTGTGGTGAGCACGTTCTTCCCACGCATCACTTTTCCCCCTCATTTCCTCCCCGTCTCGCGTGAATCGACCGGAGCCCGAGGCACTTCGGCCATGGTATGGTCTCCGGTGAAGTTTCGGTGACCCTCTGCTTGGGTGTTGGCACTTAGGCCCGCAGGGTCCTGTAGATGCGTTCTAGTTTGAGGATCCTCTCGTTTGCCTGCTATAGCCGATCCACCGTAGCAGCCCGAGGCGCACCACCGCGGAACCATATCGTCGGCGAGGAATCCGTCCACTTCCTGTTGCATGCTTGGTACGAATGGGTTCGCCCCATTGCGTAGCTTCCATCCGTGCCCTCCCTCGCGTGTTTTGGTTGTCGGAACAGCTCCGACGAGCTCCTCCATCGTCCTATGACCCCCAGCGCCGGCACTTCCTCTGTTCTGCTCTTGCCTGAGCATGCACATGCTCACGACTCCGGCAAGAAGCAGCCGCTCGCTCACATGCTCCCACGCAGTTTCCACATCCTCACCTATTTCCGCACCCCCGCTGTCGGCCTGTGGTCGTGAAGGTTGCCGTCTTGCTCGCCGGCGTCGTCAGCCAGTTCCTCTATGATCCACGAAGAAGAAGGCCCGGCCTTTGATTCGGTTCAAGTTCACGCACGCCCTTGTATTGCACCAAAAAGTAGCAACATCGCATTGGTCAGCGCTCTGCTCCTCCATCTAGAGGTCGTGGGTTCGAGTCCCAGGCGCGGCACCCTCTTTTTCTCTGTTCTTTAATTTCTTTTGCACACACCACAGCTACATGGGCCAAATCCTCATCTGGGCCGCTGCACAGTGCTGCTTCGGGCCCGTGCATATTTTTTTCCAGTCTGTGTATTTTAGCATTTTCCAATGCATTCTTATTTACTGAAATGCCATCATCTTGCATTGCTCATATATAAATAACCGTGCATCGGATTAAAATGAGTTAAACATGTAAAATGCTTGAAATTACATGTACTTTCATAAGATCCCACTTTCATCCATGTTTGAAATGTTTAAAATGCTGTTTGTTTTAAATTTGCTTAAATGCCATGCTAAAATGATTTACTTCATAACTAAATAACCGTAGCTCGGACTTAAATAAACTTTATATGTAAATGGGCTACAAAAATGCATAGATTAACATGGTGCACTTTGTTTTACTGTTTAACAACTCTAAAATTGTGTATAGGGCAGAACAGTAGCAAATTCATAAATTGCATATGGGGTTTTTCTGGAATTGTTGGTTGTAATTTCCGTCCTCATTTAAAATGCCTAGATAGGTAGTTTTGTTGTGCATCAACTCTTGCCATATTAACAACATTTAATCTTGTCACGCATCATGCTTGGTTGTGCATCATGCCATGTCTATGTGTTGTGTGTTTACCTTGTTCTTTGCTTCTTTCTGGTTGTGCTCCTTCTCGTGAGTTCCTGTTTTGTTGCAATCGTGAGGATTCGTTCGTCTACGCTTGGTTCATCTTCGTGGCTTCATCTTCTTCATGGACTCGTTCTTCTTCCTAGCGGGATTTCAGGCAACATGACTGTCACCTTGGATCTCATTACTATCATTGCTATGCTAGTTGCTTCATTCTATCGCTATGCCGCGCTACCTATCACTTGTTCTTCAAGCCTCCCAAATTGCCATGTCAGCCTCTAACCTTTTCAACTTTCTAGCAAACCATTGCTTGGCTATAGCTTTTGCTCAGCCCCTCTTATAGCGTTGTTAGTTGCACGTGAAGTTGAAGATTTCTCCATGGTGGACATGATTATGTTGGGATATCACAATATCTCTTATTTAATTAATGCATCTATATACTTGGTAAAGGGTGGAAGGCTCGGCCTTATGCCTGGTGTTTTGTGCCACTCTTGCCGCCCTAGTTTCCGTCATATCGGTATTATGTTCCCAGATTTTGCGTTCCTTACGTGGTTGGGTGATTTATGGGACCCCCTTGACAGTTCGCTTTGAATAAAACTCCTCCAGCAAGGCCGAACCTTGGTTTTACCATTTGCCTCACCACCACCTATACCTTTCCCTTGGGTCGGCCAACCCGAGGGTCATCTTTATTTTAGCCCCCCCCCAGGCCAGTGCTTCTCTAAGTGCTGGTCCGAACCGAGTGATGTCCGGCGCCCCCTGGGCAACCGGGGTCTTTGCCAACCCGACGTCTTGCTCATCCGGTGTGCCCTGAGAACGAGATATGTGCAGCTCCTATCGGGATTTGTCGGCACAGCGGGCGGTCTTGCTGGTCTTGGTTTACCATTGTCGAAATGTCTTGTAAACCGGGATTCCGAGACTGATCGGGTCTTCCTGGGAGAAGGAATATCCTTCGTTGATTGTGAGAGCTTATCATGGGCTATGTTGGAATACCCCTGCAGGGTTTTAAACTTTCGAGAGTCGTGCCCACGGTTATGTGGCAGATGGGAATTTTTTAATGTCCGGTTGTAGATAACTTGACACCAGATCCGAATTAAAATGCATCAACTGCGTGTGTAGCCGTGATGGTCTCTTCTCGGCGGAGTCCGGGAAGTGAACACGGTTTTGGGTTATGTTTGACGTAAGTAGGAGTTCAGGATCACCTCCTGATCATTGCTAGCTTCACAACCGTTCCATTGTTTCTCTTCTCGCTCTTATTTGCGTATGTTAGCCACCATATATGCTTAGTCGCTGCTGCAACCTCACCACTTTACCCCTTCCTTTCCCATTAAGCTTTGCTAGTCTTGATACCCATGGTAATGGAATTGCCGAGTCCTCGTGGCTCACAGATTACTACAACAACAGTTGCAGGTACAGGTTATGCGATGATCATGACGCGAGAGCGATGTTACTTGTTTTGGAGTTCTTCTTCTGCTTCTTCTTCGATCAGGGGATAGGTTCCAGGTCGGCAGCCTGGGCTAGCAGGGTGGATGTCGTTTGAGTTTCTGTTTGTGTTTCATCCGTAGTCGGATGATGCTCTTATGTAAGATGATGTTGTATTCGTGTGGCATTGTATGACTTTTGTATGTATCCCCATCTATCATGTAATGTTGATGTAATGATATCCACCTTGCAAAAGCGTTTCAATATGCGGTTCTATCCTTGGTGGGACCTTCGAGTCTCTTTAGGATAGTATCGCATATTGGGCGTGACATTACATGAACCAAAAATGCCCCAAAGGGTGCATGCTCCCGGACTTAGGGGTTTTGTTGGACTGACTACAAGCAGGAGAAAGCACAAGGTCACTAGAGCAAAAATAATTTGGGTTGCAGTAGAAATCACAAGGCTGGACCAGAATGAAAAGGAGGTTGATTCACTCAATTATTCCAAAGAACATCACTAGGTTTTTGCATAAAGTTGAATTGCATGCTACCACTGACATCCCATAATTTTGGTGGAGGCTTTAAAGAAATATTTAAATAGGCTGTAGTGCAAATTTGCCGACTGGACCAGATTTGAAAATATGGTGTAGAGCTCAAAATCTCCAAGGAACAGAAGATA
The DNA here is from genome assembly GCF_018294505.1 of Triticum aestivum. Classification (NCBI taxonomy): domain Eukaryota; kingdom Viridiplantae; phylum Streptophyta; class Magnoliopsida; order Poales; family Poaceae; genus Triticum; species Triticum aestivum. The sequence goes on from NC_057810.1 coordinate 248,464,536, forward strand.
TTTTTGCATAAAAGTGATTTAAAAACATCGCATGACATCTCCAAATTTTGGTTGGAATTTTAAATAAATTTATCAAAGGGTTGTAGTTCAAATGGTACCCTAAAACCATGGGAGACTATTTTTAAAGAAATAAAGATCAGGAAAATTATTATATAATTAATTCCTCTAATGAAAAGAAAAGTTTTTCTTGAGAGGGTACACAAGTCCAACAAAACATTTGGAAAGTTTTCACTTGGGGTAAAAACTCCATAATAACCAAGAGAAGAATGGTTCTGAAATCAAAAGAAATTCCAGAAATTAAAAGTTTAAGTTTCATGGCAAAATTTTAATTAACAAAACAAGGTTAAAATTTTGGGGTGTCACAACACTACCCCCCTTAAAAAAATCTTGTCCTCGAGATTTTGTAAAAGCTGTTTTAATAAAACAAAATATATGCATTAAAAATGCGGCTACAAAGAGAGGGCAATACGTGGTGTAAAACCACAGTGTGGAATACTGGCGTTGCGTGAAAAAAAATCTATGAGAGATTTCTACGCTGGATATAGTAAATTTAGAATAAATTCTAAATTTAAAAAAATACGCTGGCCGTACCCGAGAGGACGGTGCTCTCTCTGGCTGACAGGTGGACCCAGGGTCCACTGTCAGTCTCTTCTTCTTCCTCTGGTTCTCTCTTCTTCCTCTCTCCCGCGCGCTTTCCCGTGCTTTCTCCACCGGCGATGCCTAGCGCGTAGGGCATCTAGGCCGTACTGCGGTAGTGCGTGGTGTGCTAGCTGCCGGTGCAGCGTGCACTCACCTCGCCGGCTAGTGCGTTGTCGGCACTGCTCGCGGATTCGCCTCCGAACACCGGCGGTCGAGCGACGAGCGGCGCTGGTGACCTCGCCCACCGTGCACCGATCTCGAGCTATAAAACGACCGGGGTGCTCTTTTCTTCTTCCTCACACCTGACCTCGGTTTTCCTTCTCCTTCCTTCTCCTCTGTTTGCATTTGCCGAAGCTCGAGGCGAGGCTCTAATGGCGGAGGTGGTGCCGGACTGGTATGTGATCTTGGTGTGCGGAGGGCTGGCAGCGGTGCTGGGGCTCTCCGTGCTCCTGTGCGCGATGATCCTCGATGATCGTCGCGATGCTGCCGCTCGGGTGTTGGCTCTCCACGGTGGCGGTGATCACGAGGAGTAGGTGGGGTGTGTCAGGTGCTGACTGTTGTCGGGAGGTGTTCAACTAGATGCAACACGGTTGCGAGTTTTTTTTGCAAGCAGTGTGTGTGTTCGAGTGATTGTGGTTGTAAGTCTGCTGCCGTGGTGCTGCGTGAATAAGAAAATCCCATGTCGTGAGAAGGCATATGATGCAGTAGCTCTGGGAAAAGAAATCTTACTCCAGGGTTTTTGTAAGGGGAATCGGTTAATTTAAAGGAAAAAATAAACCACGACAAAAACTACTCACATTAGTAGAAACCAAATAACTGACTCGTCGCACAAACTCAGGGTACCATGCATAAGTTAAAACACACAAATAAAAGTTGCAATAATAAACGTAGTAGTAACGTCTAAAATGGAAACGGTAACTGGACGGGGTCCCGAGAAAACGTCTCTGGTACTGGGACACACTCCTCTTCTATCGGGGGAAGTGGATTGACCAGTCGATGAATGCGTCTCCCTTGGTCGGGTGTTAGTGATCTGCCGATGGCAATCTGAGGATTCAAATCTGCGAGGCTCTGGAGATAACCCATCACACCTTGGGTTAAACGCTCTTGAGCGATGACGTACTGGACAAGGTTGGCCAGTACTGGGTCTCTCTCAATTCGTCCACCGGGAAAAGATGTTACTTCTCCGGGTGCTGCATGGCTCGGAAAGTAATAATACCCTCGTTCGCTGGCATAGGGTACCGCGAATCGAAGGCGAGCAAGCGCTTCGTACGCAGCAGCTTCTATGGCCATATGTGGGGTCGGCATAGATTTCCCCATGAAGGAGACCTCCGTTGGGTCTTGGTTTGAGTTACAGGAGGGATGTGCATTGCTGCCCAATATCTCGAGGTGGACTGGGTGATTCTCGATTTGAACAGCTTGTACTGGGGTGGCTGGGTAGAACCCATAGTACTGTAGGTAAAGTCCCAAAATATTTTGACAAAACTACCTGGGGTTACATCTGGGGTTCTCAGATAAATACTAGGGCTTGGCATGGCAAGAAATGGTTGTGAGGATGGTGCACAAGGTGAGGGGTGCTTGGCAAGGTCACGAGGTGGCCTTTTTATAGCACTGGAGCTGGGTCATTTTACCGTGGTGAAAGGTAATGAATTTTCCAGTTCACCTCCAAGGGTTGGGGTCAAATCCACATATACAGATATCTCACTAAAGTGACGTATCACTGTGGGGGTCGACGGGGTGGTTTTTGGTAGCTATGCCCGGGGTAGAAAATTACACTGCATGCTGACATACCCATGCAAGGTTACTATTTAAAACAGAGGCACAACAACGGGCTGCGTTTATTTATAAGATCACAAGATTATAAAGCGAGGATACACTGAGACTCGACACTACTCGAGTGACTTAGTCTACCTCGTTTATATCCAGGCGGGCGTGCCTTGTGGATGTCGAGGCCTCTCCTCGGGTCTCACTGTCGGGATTAGCTGGAGGGGGTTGAGGGGCTGCACGCTCGGGGTAGCGATGATGACCATCTCGGGGATTGTTGGCCACAACCCCGTTGGAGTGTGCTCCCAAGAGGCGACGAAGCACTTCTGGGGTCATCAAAGCACCTTGGCCGACGGCTGGGGCAGACCTCAGGGACTCGATCGGGTGTCTGAACAGCACGACTGGGTTGTCGGCGTCGGGCTCGTCCTCTCTCTCGCCGGGGCTCGACGAACCAGCTCTCCACGAGCTGCGATCAGATCAATGGTGATTTGATCGAACAATTCCTCTAGTGCACCTACATAGCGCACTAGGTGCAACAATGCAGGATCCGTCTCGTGATCTCCATTGGCAACTTGGGGTGGTCTACCATACCCTTCACGTCTGGGGTAGTAGTAGAACGAGCGACATTTAACTCTGGGCAACAAGTGCCGGAGTTGAACTATAGCCTCTCGCGCTGCTAGTTGGACGGCTTGTGGCTCAAAGGAAGTTGTCCTTCTGGTGAACCTATAGGGGCGTTCTGGCAACAGACCCCTATCGTAGATGTGCACAATGGCCCAGAATTGACGGCTCTCGCCGCTCATGGGTCCTTGGTACACAACATATTCTGGGGGCTCTTCTAACGCATAGGCACGTCGGGTGAGGTTTGCGAGTATGGTCACAAAGCCTCCAAGGTTGGTTGTTGTGGTCTCATTGTGCACGACGGGGCCAGGCATTATTTCTTGGTTTGGGGTAGAGGCTGTGTTGTGCTAGGTTGGGGCTGGCGTGCCCTTTTTATAGAAAAAGGGGTCGAAGCCTTCCTTCGCACGCTTGCGAATGAGACATCTTGGGTGCTGGTCACTGGTGCGTGATCGACAGGCTAGGTTGATAGGTTGGGCACCGACTGCCAAAAGGTGTTGGATCACTATGTGGCTATCTTACACGGGAAGCTTGGCCGGGGTTTGGTTAAGGTCTGGTGGGTTGGTTATCCTAGGTTTATTGACCTGGCTAAAATAGGATTAGCCAATGGTCAGCCTGGCTCTGATACCAAGTTTGTCACGACCGGTTTTCCGGGTATTAATTTCCAGAAAATGGCCGTTGTGCTCACCAGCCCCAGGATTACTGTTAGCTGATGAGGCACCAACTTGATACAAAAATTCCAAGCAAAATACAAAATATGTAGTACAAGACCATTCTGGCCTGTGAGTACAACCAATGGTTTCTAGTGGTTGATGGCGGAAGCGGTTTGTGGATCATCTGTGTCTATGGGACTCCATTTCCCACAAGAACAACTGACCAGGTTAACTCCTATCTTCGCGCGGTTTCTATCATCCTTGTGTAGGTTCAGGGCTGTCGTCACAACACTCCTCTCCAAGCAAGAAATCTGGCCAAGACAATAGCCAGGGACAAGCCAGTGAGTACTTTGAATGTACTCACAAACATCATGAACACCGGGATAATACAAACAATAATCATGCACTGAAATATTCTATGATCACATCGTCAGTCATAAATAAAAAATCTTTTATGCATGCAAGCAGGTTATTTATATGCAACATTAATATGTAACGATGGAGTGGGAATAAAATGACACAGTCGGGTGTCTGTGCGATACCACATAAAGGTCTTATAAAGTAAATAAATAACAAGTAATGCCACAGTCGGGCGCCTCAGCGACACCACATAAAGGGCTTAATAAGTAAATAAATAACAAGCAATGCCACAGTCAGGCGTCTCAGCGACACCACATAAAGGGCTTATAAAGTAAATAAATAACAAGCAATGCCAAAGTCGGGCGTCTCAGCGACACCACATACATGGCTTATAAGGTAAATAATTAGCAAGCAATGCCACAGTCGGGCATCTCAGCGACACCACATACAGGGCTTATAAGGTAAATAATTAACAAGCAATGCCACAGTCGGGCGTCTCAGCGACACCACATAAAGGGCTTATAAAGTAAATAATCACAATGAATATCTAGGAGATAGAACCATCCCAGGGATATTTAATAATTCAAATAATATAATGGGTTAGTCCATAATAAAAATAAACATAATTATCACAAGTCATCAGTCATGATCCACGTTCTGGTTTAGTAGTTTCTCCTTCGAAGACCGACACTAAGACCGACACTTGACCCACCCCAGACTGTAGTCCTTATCCATGGACACGGCTATTCGAATAGATTTAATCTCTGCAGAGGGTGTACTCTTTACCCACGAGTAACGGATTCCTTTATTCCATCAGGACTAATTTCGTCTACGGTCTTTTAATTGAAAACACACCTGACTTGCACACACCAGCTTAACTTACCGGTGTCTGGAATCACCCACGACACCTGTCAAGCAAAACTCTAAGTGGGGAGGCTACAACCTCGCATAGCATGGGATCAAATTTATATCGCGCGCTCTAAGGGGTGGCCTCCCCTCTCGGTCCCAACCGGAAACACCCATGCCCCCTAACCGGATGACTGGCTTTAATCCATGGCCATGGTACCGTCATCCCGGCCCCTCTGTATGGTGTGTGCTAGAAAGGGGTTGACAAATTACTAAACCGCACCCTACCTGCGGCAGGGACAAGTGGTAGTACGAGACAAGTATGGGGGTTACTGGAACAAGACTCGATCTACGGTCGACTCAGGAGGTTTATAATTTCCCTGCATGACATGTATGACAATTATATTTCAACCAACAGAATCACCACCCATTATACCTTACTATGCCATACCGGACATAACCGTCCTGACGGAGACCGGTGACAAGCTCACGCCTACCCAAGGCAGCGGCTTTCCCCAGATTCCTTTCCGGCATGCATGCAAGGCACATGAGGATGACTACCATCACAAATATATTCATTTCCAACAGCAAGGAAATCACTAATATGCATTCATGCAAATGATCCTATCACCACATGAAATAACAAGTTCTCCAAAATAAGGTGGTGTTATAATCGTGTCAACTAACACACCAAAAATATTATGCCAGGGTTCAAAATGCTTGCCTTCAAGTTGTGGAGGGGTGAGGTGCTCCCCAATACTTTTGAAAGCTTTCTCCTCTCTCCAAAAATCCTATTTAAAATATTTTTGAATCAATCTATAGTTTCAAAAACAGTACCAAAAAGTTGTCTGAATTTTTTTGAAATAAATCTTAGAATAAACTAGACAACATTTGAGAGAGGTAGGAAAAAGAATCAATTCATTTGGAGTTATATTTAAAAAGTTATAGACAGTCAAAGTTTTGGTCAAAATCTGTTTTTAAAATAAAACAGAAAAAAGGAAAAACGTTTTGAACTGACCATGTCGAAGGCATATTTCGTTTTTACGCCTCCACTTATCCAGCGTAGACCGCGCGGGGAGTCGCTGACAGTGGGTCCACGGGGCCCACTAGTCAGGTTTGACTAGTCTCCACTCCCTCCTCTTCCTCTGCCCGAGCAGAGGCTTACTCCGGCGATCGTCGCCGGCGAACGGCGGTTCCTTCCGGGGAGCTGAGGGCGGGGATGGATCCGTGGATCTAGGGCGGTCCTTCCGGTGGTTGTAGGGTCGTCGGGGGTGGAGGGAATCGACGTCGACGAGCTTCGCGGCGGCAGGTGGCTTCGGGAACAGAGTGGTCTTGGGGCTACGGTGGCTCTCCGTCGCGGCCGGGGTGTTGGGTGGCTTCGCAAGACGAAGGGGAGTCGGTTGGTGGTGTTGGGAGGGCCAGGGAGGCTCTGGTTGTGCTGAACGGGGCCAGGAGGCGGCGGTGGCCAAGCTGGCCGGAGACAGGGAAGGTGGACTTCCCGGTTCGATTGCTGGCCAAGGGGGGGGGTCCTAGGGAGGTGGCTTGAGACTGCTTGACTGCTGGGACGAGCTTGGGGCTTCTTAAATAGGCGATCGGGGTCGGTTCCAACGGTGGCCGTTGATAAGATCACCGGCGACCGCCATTCTGTAGCTAGGGCGACGTGGCGGCGACGTGTGCTAGAGGACGAGGTTGCTGATGAGCTTGAGCTGCTCCAGGGGGCAGCTGGCAAGCGCCAGTGGTGCGGGTGGCGCCGTCCGTGGCAGGGGCAGACGCGGCCGCAGGCGTGCCGCCAAGAGGCTTGCTGTGGCGACGCTGCAGGGGGCGAGGGGGCGGTTGGGGCTTCTGGCATGATGCGGCGAGAGGGAGAGGATCAGGATGAGCTCGGGGAAACTTATCCAGGGGGCGTGCTGGCTCGGACACGAGCACGTGCAAAACACGCGCCCTGCTCGTGCTCCGGGCGTGCACGGCACTCGTTCGACGAAATGCCAGGGCGACCAAAATTGCTAGAGAGCCAATGCAAATCCACAGGCCTAGGTTAGAGACAGTTAGAATGCTACTAGACAACTTGGTTTGGACAAGGGGGAAGTTCACAACACAAAACCTTCAACCATGCCAAATCTGTCTATGCACACAGGGTGTTTGACAAAATGCCAGAGGCATCTAGGCAGTACTTGGGGTGGTCAAATCTTCCAGAGTGGGGTCTCTTTAGATGAATGAGAGGGTAGTGAGGTTAGTTTGCCAAATGTAGAAACTTGTTAGTGCAAGTTTTGCAAAAATGGCATCATTACATGAACCAAAAATGGCCCAAAGGGTGCATGCTCCTGGACTTAGGGGTTTTGTAGGATTGACTACAAGCAGGAGAAAGCACAAGGTCACTAGAGCAAAAATAATTAGGGTTGCAGTAGAAATCACAAGGCTGGACCAGAATGAAAAGGAGGTTGATTCGCTCAATTTTTCCAAAGAACATCACTAGGTTTTTGCATAAAGTTATATTGCATGCTACCACTGACATCCCATAATTTTGGTGGAGGCTTTAAAGAAATATTTAAATAGGCTGTAGTGCAAGTTTGCCCACTGGACCAGATTTGAAAATATGGTGTAGAGCTCAAAATCTCCAAGGAAGAGAAGATATTTTTGCATAAAAGTGATTTAAAAACATCGCATGACATCTCCAAATTTTGGTTGGAATTTTAAATAAATTTATCAAAGGGTTGTAGTTCAAATGGTACCCTAAAACCATGGGTGACCATTTTTAAAGAAATAAAGTTCAGGAAAATTATTATATAATTAATTCCTCTGATGAAAAGAAAAGTTTTTCTTGAGAGGGTACACAAGTCCAACAAAACATTTGGAAAGTTTTCACTTGGGGTAAAAACTCCATAATAACCAAGAGAAGAATGGTTCTGAATCAAAAGAAATTCCAGAAATTAAAAGTTTAATTTTCATGGCAAAATTTTAATTAACAAAACAAGGTTAAAATTTTGGGGTGTCACAGTCCCGATCTGTGTGTCTTAGGCTGATGGTAACAGGAAGCAAGGGACACAATGTTTACCCAGGTTCGGGCCATCTCGATGGAGGTAAAACCCTACTTCCTGCTTGATTAATATTGAAGATATGAGTAGTACAAGAGTAGATCTACCACGAGATCCTAGAGGCTAAACCCTTAGAGCTAGAATATGATGGTATGATTGTAATTGTGATCGGCCTTCTAAGGACAAACCTCTCCGGTTTATATAGACATCGGAGAGGGCTAGGGTTTACATGGAGTCAGTTACAAGGAAGGAAACACAATATCCGTATCGCCAAGCTTGTCTTCCACGCAAAGGAGAGTCCCATCCGGACACGGGCCGAAGTCTTGGTTCTTGCATCTTCACGCTTCAATAGTCCGGACGGTATATATAGTCCTGCTGTCCGGATACCCCCTAATCCAGGACTCCCTCAGTAGCCCCTGAACCAGGCTTTAATGACGCTGAGTCCGGCGTGCAGTCTTGTCTTCGGCATTGCCAGGCGGGTTCCTTCTCCGAATACTCCAAAGTAATTATCGAACACTCAAACCGTGTCTGGATCTGCAAGACGATCTTCACATACCACTGTAGGGAACATAGCGTAAATCTGATCTGCTGGCAATCTTCGTACGTCATGCCCTTGCATCGTGGCTTGGTCCAACACGAACTGGCGTTTCTTGCCCCACCTCGACTCGCGTTGCGAGGCGGTTTTATTGGCACATCCTGCCAAAGCAGAGATCGTGTTCCTCTTATTACGGGATTTTCCATCAATATGGGTGTGCGTAACCCCACGACGAACGTTGGTATGACTCCGTGTATTTTTGGATAAGTCTCAAGTGGTCACGCTGAGGACTCTTGATATTCACCCCCTTTATAAAGGGGTCAAGGCCTATGCCTCTCTTACACCTCCCTCGCACCTTCTTGCACCTCGAGCTCCAACACCCATGACGTAAGCTCCAACACCCCAGATCCTCCAATATGTCCGGATCAAACCCTAAAGGCTGGTGGGTGGCCTCCTCGATCCAAGAGGAGGACATTACGAGGCTTAGGGAGGTCAGATACCTGACCGCTGATATCCAGCACAGGCTTCCTGCTCCAGGGCAGGTTATCCCTACACTAGAGCCCAATGAGAGCATTGTGTTTGTCCCTCACTTCCTCCGCGGCCTAGGCCTCACCCTCGACCCCTTTGTGAGGGGGCTCATGTTCTACTACGGGTTGGATTTTCATGATCTGGCTCCGGACGCTATCCTCCATATCTCGTCGTTCATTATTTTGTGCGAGGCTTTTCTCCACGTCACCGCACACTTCGGCATATGGCTCAAGTCCTTCAATGTGAAGCCGAAGATGATCGTGGGGAGACATGCAAAGTGCGGAGGTGCCATAATAAGCAGGAACGCCGATGCCCCATGGCCAGAGGGTTCTTTCCTGAAAGTATCCGATGTATGGCAACAGAGGTGGTTTTATGTTACAACTCCCAGAGGCACAAAGTGGGTAACCGCCCCCGAGTTCCGCTCGGGCCCTCCGTCACAAATGGCGTCGTGGAACGATGTAGGACGGAATTGGGGGCACGCTGGCGATGTACCCGTACTGCAGAATCGCATCCAGGAGCTTCTCGAGAGGGACATAAATCTTATCAGCATAATTCTAGTGATGGTAATCCGACGGATGTTGCCGTACAAACGTCGGCCTCTCCGGATGTGGGAGTTCAATCCGGAGGGTCCGCGGACTATTAAGCATGTCTTCAGCCTGAAGCTTGAAGGGATGTGTAAATTATTCTTCGGACCATAAGTAAAGTGTCCGGACACCACCGAGGATGCGGGCCTAAGCTGCAATCGCCTAGATGCCCAAGTAAGTAACCTTTAAAGCCGGACACTTCATTTATATTTGTCATTATTCTGAAAACCCTCCGTGGCCAGGAATGGCTCAACAAGGCGGAGAGAATCAGGTGTCCGGCGCCACTTCTTGAAGGCTCTCCTGGTCCAACCATTGCCAAGATGCTTGGCCGGGTGCTCAGCAAAATGCCCTCAGGGAAAGGCGAAGGAAAGGGGAGTGAAGACGAGCTTCACACACTATGCATCCAAACCGGGGGGATCGTTACCTCCCCTAAGGAGGATAGTCGGGGAGGGGAGGCTAAAGCCTCCTCCCCGCGTGCGAAGTAGAGGGCCGCCTCCGAAAACTTGGAGACGGAGATGCCCAAGCAAGGGAAGAAGGTATTACCAGGGGGCTCTGCCGCGACGGGCACCCTCACCGCGTCGTGCCCACCAATGGGCCAGCCCTCCACCGAGTTGTAAGTTAATCATTAATTCGAAGGTACGGTGTTTCTCTGAGATCCCTAACCAGGATTCGTCTTTTGCAGTCTAGCTGGCAGCTCTTCTCAACAGAGTTCATCTTCGGGGGATCTTCCTCCGGAGATGATGGAGAGCGAGACCCCACCCACTTCTCCGCCTCATGAAGCGGGTGACACTGAGGTGTCGTCACGGAGGAGTCTGGTTCTGCCGAAGCCGGAAGCTAATACGTCAGCCGCCCTAAGCCAGGAGCGTTTGGCTCCCACGGGAGGCGATGAGGAGGGTCCGGCGCAGTTTTGTGTTCGGCCGGACGTACTAATAGGTCTTCTGGAGTGAGTTGCACTCTCGGAGGAGCACCGCTCATTAATGAGCGCGGTGCTTAAGAAGATTTGCTTCGCTACAAGCGGTTTGAATGAGGCATTTACGAGCCTGCTCAAAGGCTTTGAGGTATGTAGTAAAAATGCACTATTTTTTGGCTATAAGGCACACGCTAGGTGTGCTCCATATGGATAGTAGCCCATGATACTCTGGTTGCCCGCCATAGTTGGCAAACGGGGGATCATATAGTAATGGCTGCGTTGTACATGTGTGCAGGTGTCTAAGGATCCGACAGCCGATCGGTCTGTTGAAGTTGCCGAACTAAGGAGGCAAATCGGATCTATCGATGCTGATATCACGCTGGTGCACAAGCGGCAGGACGAGTCATAGGGTATGTGCTCTGCTTCCCTTATTATGTTGTATAGGAAAATGTGAGAGGGGCATAATATTGATGCAATGTGTTTGTACTTCAGATGTGTTGCTGTTGTGGATGCCCTGAGGGCGGAACTTGCTCAGGCCAAGGAACAAGCTCGGGCTAGCAATGCGACTGCCCTAAAGGCGGCCGGAGAATTGAGAGCCGAACAGGCCGCTCATCGCCGAAGCGAGGAAAAGATAGCCGAAATGGCTGTGGAGTTGAAAAATGCCGCCGACCGGTATGTACTCCTTGAAAAGGAGAATAAGGCTAGCTCGGCCGAGCTGGACAAGGCACTTAATGCCACCAAGGAGATGCGGACCGAGATCCGCGGTATGCGGGAGGAGCTCCAATAGGCCAACAAAATCGTGGCTGGGGGCTCCTACTTACTGCGGATGAAGTTTTTAGATCCGAAGTATGCTCCCCTGGATGGACGCTATAGTCCTGCCGACGCATATGCGGACTTGGCGAATAGTACAGCTGACGCTGCCAAGTTCTTCTAGGATCAAGGTGATAAGTAAGTGGAGAATCTTTTCTAGTCGCATTTCAATGCTCCCACTCGCCCGCTGCCATTAAATGAGAGGATGGCCGCTGTGGCGGAGCTCCTAGGCTGTCCGGGCTTGCAATGCGGTCTGTAATAGACCATCTTTGGCCGAAGGGGCCTAAGCCAGACAGTTACTTTGGTTTCGTGCAACAATTCCTTGGGGTCGTGCCTCGGATCGGCGCCATGAGGAGGTCGGCGTGCATAGAGGGTGCACGAATGGCTCTTGCCCACGTTAAAGCCTATTGGACGGATATGGAGGCCACCATTATAGAGACCCAGGATCCGGTAGGAGGCCAATATCCGGCCAAGCACTACTTGGCGCAGGGCACAGGAGGTGCCCGTCTAATAGAGGCGCAGTGCTCGAAGAATGTCTTGTTCGAGTGATGAATCGAATCATTGTAAAACACAATGTTTATTTTGATTAAGAGGCTATAATTATACGGTTTGCCTAAAAACATGATTGTGTCCCCTGTGCGGCCGTATATATATATATATATATATATATATATATATATATATAGGAAAATCCATCCTACCACCTGGGGGTAGTTACCCCACATGTCTCATATAGTACCATGTGGTACCTTATATACTACTTTATCATTCTAAATATGTTCACATACTATATATAAGATATTTCAAAATAAGTTACATGAAAAAATTGCATATGAGCCCATAGTTTTTGTTATATTTATGAAATACGTACATATCTGCACGTAAAAAAGAGTATGCTTAAAATATGGTATATACTACCTAAAAAGTAGTATATATACTACCTAAACATCATTATATACTACATACTACACGTACATATTCTCAATTTTGACAGATACTACATACAACATACAAAACTCAAGTGATGGTAACTACCACTGGTGGTAGATAAAATTTGTCCTATATATATATATGTATATATGTAATCCGATAGTTAACAGTCGTTGGCTTCAGCCCCCACGCATACAATGTGGGGGTGTTCGGGAAAAATATTCTTAATCACACTTGATCCAACGTCTGGGTCCATTAAGGAGGTGATCGCACGTCGAACTATGCAACCGGACTATATAACTGTAACACTTTCGCTTAGCCACGGGAGTCTAACGGTGGGGCTACTATGTAGCCCCTTGTACCTTCGCGTACATCTGGATACGAGCGCGTATGTACATCGCCGGGAAACGGCCCTTCGTGAATGTGGAGGAATCCTAAAGATTCCGGTGAGTCTTTGAGTGGTTGAACAGTCTCTCGCTGTATCATGACAGTCAGTTTTCGGCTTTCTCTACTGAGGTGCTCATCCGGAATAACCAGGGCACAATTGCAGCAGTTCTCCTTTGGCCACTGTCGGTGTCAAAACCGGTAGATCTCGGGTAGGGGGTCCTGAACTGTGCGTCTAGGCGGATGGTAACAGGAGACAAGGGACACGATGTTTTTACCCAGGTTCGGGCCCTCTAGGTGGAGGTAAAACCCTACTCCTGCTTGATTAATATTGATGATATGGGTAGTACAAGAGTAGATCTACCACGAGATGAAAGAGGCTAAACCCTAGAAGCTAGCCTATGGTATGATTGTTGTTCATCCTACGGACTAAAACCCTCCAGTTTATATAGACACCGGAGAGGGCTAGGGTTACACAGAGTCGGTTACAATGGTAGGAGATCTACATATCCGCATCGCCAAGCTTGCCTTCCACGCCAAGGAAAGTCCCATCCGGACACGGGACGAAGTCTTCAATCTTGTATCTTCATAGTCCAGGAGTCCGGCCAACGGTGATAGTTCGGCTATCCGGACACCCCCTAATCCGGGACTCCCTCAGTAGCCCCCGAACCAGGCTTCAATGATGACGAGTCCGGCGCGTTGATTGTCTTCGGCATTGCAAGGCGGGTTCTTCTCCAAATTCCATATACTTGTCGAATAGTGTCCGGCTTCTTATAAATGTTGCGCTCCTTGGCTTCCACGCCCAATAATGGCCATCTTCCACGTGTCGAACGAATGCGAAAAGCCAGGGTATCTTTACATTTACCCCCTAGCTGCGCAAATGAGCCGCCTATAAAAGAGACGGGGATCTAGATCCGAATCACACCATCCTCCCTCCGCGAGCATTCATCGAAGCGCCTCTGACAAAAATCCATTCCATCATGGACAGTCGACGCGGCTCCTCCTCTCGCGCTCCCAGCCCTCAGCCTGGAGATTGGGAGAGATGCTCAGTCCCGCACAGTGAGTTAGTGATGTTCCAAACCAAGGGATTTCTTCCCCCAGCCTTTATGGTTCCGGTTCGAGCCGGACTCGCCACCTACAAGGGCGGAAAGCAGGCGGAGAGCGTCCCCGATCCTTCCAAAGGAGTGCAGGTATGCTTCGTCTCTTATCTGATAAGAGGGCTCGGATTTCCAATTCATCCATTTCTCCGGGGGCTCCTGGAGTTCTATGGCCTCCAGTTGCACAACCTTACGCCTACCTCCATTCTGCATATTTCGGGCTTCGTGGCCCTTTGCGAGTTGTTTTTGGGCATCGAGGCTCATTTCGCACTGTGGAAGAGATTGTTTTGCCTTGTACCCCGTTCTCATGAGGGGTCAACATATCAAGTGGGTGTAGCCGAACTATGGCGCATCGCCGGGACCGGATATCTATCCGGAACCCCGAAGAAGGCATCCGAAGACTGGCCCTCGAAATGGTTTTATATGGAAGACGTCCCGCTGCCGGATCCTGTCCGGATCGGCCTCCCGGAGTTCAGTAATGCTCCTTTGAAGAAACGCCTAAGCTGGCTTCCACGGAGCCCCCAGAGGGAAAGTGACAGGGATGTCCTCTACCTGATGAGCCGAATAAGGTTACTAGCTCATTCCGGACTGACCATGATCGGAGTCATGGCCACATGCATTATGCGGGGGGTGCAGCCGCTCCAGTATAGGGGCCACCCCATGTGGGATTTCAACGGGGAGGATGATGCCACCCGTCATGGCCGTAAGCGGCCGAGATCGGTCGCCGATCTGGTGAAGATCTTGTCCGGCCTGTATAAAGGGGAAAAGGAGGATTTTCTCTGTGTTAATCCACTAAACGGATTTTCTATGAACAATCCTCGAAGTTGGGTAAGCGGACATTTCTTTTTGCCTATCTGATCCCCACTCCCATGGTTAAGTATCTCATTTTGGGATTTTGACGCAGGAACTGCGCCGGGCTGTAGAGGATATACACAGCCCGCCTCCACAACCCGAGGATCCGGAACAGTCCCTCGATCCGGCCTCCGAAGAGGATCCAGACATAAAGGTGGAGCTGATCGATGGGGTGTTCCACCAACTTAGCATCGACAATGCTTTGGTCGCCATTACGGCTGACTACCCCGGAATATTTCGAGCTTGCCAGGTAACTGTGACCGAAGTCCTGATACCATGACCCATCCGTGCTTATTTCTGATCACCGCATACCAATGGTGTTCCACAGGAGGTGCCTTTGAGGCGGGAAGCCGAGCCCGCGGCGGCTGGCCAACAAGGGGCAGTTCGGCCCAGCAGGCAGAAAAGAAGTGCGGTGCGGATCGAGACGTCGCCGCAACGGTATGGCGCGCCATCGTGTTTCAAGGAAAGATTCCTGGAAGGCATACTAACGTTCGTGATCTTTTCAGGAAAAAGAGCGCTCGCCGGACTGTGTCCGGAGAGGTTGCCAATCGAGCCTCCGCCAACCAGGCTCCAACGCCAGGTCCGGAGGGGGAGGCAAACACAAGGCGCGCGTCAGATGCTCCTCCAACGGAGGATGCCGACAGATTGTCCGCCACCAAATCTGAGGTGGAGAGTGCCATGAATCACAGGCGCCGCCGGACAATTCTTCGTGACGCATGTTTCCCCCAAGAGGCATTGAATGCCTTTAATTCGGGAGATGCGCACCTCCGTGCCGCTCAAGATGGTCTAGCCAGAGCCACGGAGCAGTATGTGAAAGACATACAGGTGAGGGATTTTGACAGTTACATATGTCAGTAGCCCCCGAGACTTAAAATAGTTAGAATAACTGATTTAAGGATCATTTGTTATGCAGGATCTTACAGAAAAGAATACCCAACTGTCCCAGGAGCTTCAAGAGTGCAAGGACCAACTTGAGGCCGCACTAGCAGCGACAGGGGAAGCCACAGAGACCCCCTCTGGTAATATACGCTTTAAAAGAGAAGTAGTTTGCGAAGTGCGGCGTGTGTATAAGTTTGACAATAAGCAGATGGTGCCGGGGTAGATCCGGACAAGCAACAGCTCCTGCGCCGATTAAAGGCCGGCGAGAATGTGCTTACAAGGGTGCGGCAAGAGAAAAATAACCTCCAAGATGCCAACACCCAGCTGGGCGAGGAACTAAAAGATGTTCGTGCCCAGCTGTTTGACTCTGTTAAGGAGAATCGGCGGCTTCGTCGCGGCATTTTCAGTAAGTGCTTGAACGAACCTTAAAAAAGAGTTCAGCGAGGAAGTCGACTAACAGAAATATGCCTGTAGGTATGCTCACAGGTCGTCCTGCAGAGGAAATGCCCGGTTCAACAGGTGACCTACTTCCCGAGCTGTTGCAACTGCACGAATGAGTTCGGCAAGTGATGAGAGGCGTCGCCCAGGCCTTGTGGCCGTCCATCTCCCTACCCGAAGGCCTTGGAGAGCTTGCAGAGAAGCTTCAGGGAGCACGGCGGCGCTTCCGGCTATGGAAGATATCGGCCTACCGTCAAGGCGCCAGGGAGGCATGGGCCATGGTGAAGACGCGGTACACGAAGGCTGACCCAAACCACATGGCCGAGGTCGGACCTATGGGGCCCGATGGGAAGGAGATCCATGTGAGCTTAGTGTACGGCCAAGTAGAGTTGGCCGCAAAGTATTCCCAGCGAGACTGTAAACTAGACAGCCTATTAGATGGTATTAAAGAGGAATACAATCAGTCAATTTGACTATGTAATTTAAAATGACATGTAAAATGCCTTCTAGCCAAACTGTAGATCGTTTGTCATAGCGGACCTTTTCGCTTCAACCTCGGGACCCAACAGTCCAGAGTGTGTCCGAATACCCTCGCGATTATATAAAAAACCGGGGCACGCGTGGAGACCAGGCGTAGGGGTCATTAGTGCTTTATCAGACAAGTGCCCAACTAGTTATGTTATATTACATGGTTAGTAAGAAACATCTTCCAGGGAGAATAGTTCCGTTAGGGGTTCCTTTCCCTGGGAGGCATGCCCTAAAGTGCATGTCCGGACTGCGAAAAAAGCAGGAAAGCATCTGGGGGCAGATAAATAAATAGGTAAGAAATCGTCTTTTAGTTCACCGACCGAACATTCCCTTAAGAACGCTAGCTTTCGGCTTCACCCAGTCTGAGGTACACATCCGGCTGACCCGGCAGTAACAATCGCAGAGGTGCTCCCTTTACCACCTAACCGAACAATCGGGAACGTAGGAGTAAGCACAGGAGCCAGGCAACCCAGCTTGGCCAAAACTTAAGTCATATCGATGCATATAATGGTGAATAAAAGGTACATGCGGAAGTGTGACACATGTGTTGGGCATAAAGCCCGTATAAATAAGCTTCTGTTAAAGAAGCCCCCAGGTATAATGAGCACGAGTAGCACGTCAAGTGCATGCGAACAATGTGCAGACGAGCCTCCAAATGCTTTAAGAAAAAAGGAGGGAGAAGGAGAGAAATAAAAGACAGCTAAAGTATAAAATGTAGATGGAGGAAGGAGACGAACTCAGAGTCTGGCGCTAGGCGTAGAATCTTTGGAGACGGGCTGCGTTCCATGGGTTCGGCTCGAGTCGGTTATCCGATGCGTTTCGCAGATGGTACGCTCCGCCGGTCAGGACCTTGTCGATGATGAAGGGACCTTCCCATTTGGGCTTGAGTTTGTCCTTTTTCTTGTCCGGTAGGCGTAGAACTAGTTCGCCAACATTGTACGTTTTGGCCCGTACTTCTCTGCTTTGATATCTTCGAGCCTGCTGTTGATAGAATGCGGAACGAGCTTTTGCCACGACGCGCTCCTCCTCTAAGGCGTCCAAACTGTCCTGCTGATCCAGCTCGGCTTCTCTTTCTTCATACATGCGCACGCGAGGTGAGTCATGAATTATGTCGCAGGGCAAAACTGCCTCTGCGCCGTATACCATAAAAAATAGTGTGAATCCGGTAGTGCGATTCGGTGTGGTCCGCAGCCCCCAGAGTACGGAGTCGAGCTCCTCTACCCAGTGAGTGTTAGATTCCTTGAGGGACCGCACTAGTCTGGGTTTAATGCCGCTCATGATTAGACCATTTGCTCGCTCGACTTGACCGTTGGTTTGAGGGTGATAGACTGAAGCGTAGTCGAGCTTGATGCCCATGTTTTTGCACCAGAGTTTAACCTCGTCGGCTGTGAAGTTTGTGCCGTTATCAGTGAAGATGCTATGGGGGACGCTGTAACGGTGTACTACCCCTGATATGCAGTCTATCACGGGTCCGGATTCGGCCGTCTTAACTGGCTTGGCCTATATCCATTTGGTGAATTTATCCACCATGACCAACAGGTATTTTTGCTTGTGGGTTCCTCCTTTAAGGGGTCCAACCATTTCAAGCCCCCAGACCGCAAACGGCCGGGTGATGGGTATAGTTTTCAGGGTGGTGGGTGGCATTTCGCTTTGATTATCAAAGAGCTGGCAACCGACGCATCATTGGACTAAGTCCTGAGCGTCTGCCCGGGCCGTCGGCCAATAAAATCCTGTATGGAAGGCCTTGCCTACAAGGGCCCAGGCTGCGGCGTGGTGCCCACCGAGTCCGGCATGAATTTCAGCCAGAAGATTTCGCCCTTTCTCTTTGGAGATACACCTTTGAAGGACTCCGGTTGTGCTTTTCTTATAAAGCTCTCCCTCATGGACCTTATAGGCTTTAGATCGCCGTACTATGCAGCGGGCCTCGTTTTGGTCCTCGGGAAGTTCCTGCCTAGTTAAGTAGGCTAGGAATGGTTTGGTCCACGGGGCAATGACTGCCATTCTTTCGTGGGCTGAAGGTGTTATTTCATTGGCAGAACCACCGATTGTGTCAGAATGTTCGGTGTCGGGCGGTGCGGTTGGGTCCGGATTGTTGTTTCCGGACTCCCCTTCCCATAGTACAGATGGCTTGAAAAGCCGCTCCAGGAAGATGTTGGGAGGGACGGCATCGCGCTTTGCGCCGATGCGTGCCAATACGTTCGCCGCCTGGTTATTATCCCGGGCTATATGGTGAAATTTGAGCCCTTCAAACCGAGCTGACATTTTTAGGACGGCGTTACTATAAGCTACCATTTTAGGATCCTTGGCGTCGAAGTCTCCATTTATTTGGGATATCGCGAGGTTCGAATCCTCGCGCACCTCTAGGCGTTTAATGCCCATGGAGACCGCCATCCGGAGGCCAGGTAGAAGGGCCTCGTATTCGGCTGCGTTGTTGGAGTCTGTGTACATTATCTGGAGTACGTATTGGACTGTGTCTCCGGTTGGGGACGTCAGGACGACACCAGCCCCCAGGCCGGCCAACATTTTGGAGCCGTCGAAGTGCATGATCCAATTGGAATATGCGCCATACTCTTTAGGGAGTTCGGCTTCAGTCCATTCGGCGATGAAGTCAACCAAAACTTGCGACTTGATAGCTCGTCGTGGTTTATAGGTTATCTAGACTGGGAGGACCTTGATGGCCCATTTGGCAATCTGGCCCGTTGCGTCGCGGTTGTTTATAATGTCATTAAGAGGTACTTCGGAGGCTACTGTTATCGAACACTCTTGGAAGTAGTGTCGCAGCTTCCGGGATGCCATGAACACCGCGTACGCTATCTTTTGAAAATGTGGATACCGGGACTTGCATGGAGTTAGGACAGTGGACACATAGTAAACTGGTTTTTGAAGGGGGAATTTGTGTCCGTTCGTTTCTCGTTCGAAGACGAGCACCGCGCTTACAACTTGATGTGTTGCGGCGATATATAATAACATTGGTTCGCCCATATTGGGCGCGGCTAGGACCCGATTTGTTGCCAATATGGCTTTTATTTCTTCGAGTCCGGCCGTGGAGGCATCCGTCCACTCGAAGTGTTCGGTCCGCCGGAGGAGGCGATAAAGGGGTAATGCCTTTTCTCCCAAACGGGAGATAAAGTGGCTTAGAGCCGCCACGCATCCAGTCAATTTTTGTATTTGTTTGAGGTCTTTTGGAATATCCAATTGTGACAGAGCTCGGATCTTGGCTGGGTTTGCTTCAATTCCTCTACCGGATTGTCAGGACCCCGACTCGATGCCACATCGATCTAGCATGTAACACCTCATATCGCACGGTATCCCCACGGGTGTCGCCTTACCTTTGCCCGGGACCGTTTGCGCATTTTGGCACACGTATATGATGGTGTCGCTAGCATCCATATGATAAAGAGCCTGGGCTGACATGGCTAGTCGTAAACCCAAAGTGGCACTAACTTACAGGGACAGGCATTCAGGACCCAGCATCGAACGTGTCGGTCATCAGCGAGTGAATCCAGGCTGTAGCACTGGGCTAACAGGACTACGGTGAACCGGGCTGTAGCGGGCTAGCAGGACTCCGGTATTCATCGCGTGACATTTCCCCGAAGGGACAGACACAGGATCGAAGAAGGACACATGCCGGCCAGCCTAAGTGTTCCGGAGCAGTAGCAAGCTACCAGGGCTCAGTGGAAGCACTAGGAGACATTTCCCGGTAAGAGAGGCTACTAAGAATAAACAACTAGATAGTCAGATCCCACACATAGCAATACACATTACACGTACGCATAACATGCAGGTATGTGCTGTACAACATGGCATCACAGCATAACTCAACAACTCATATAGATAAAGGCTCAGAAGAGCCGTCATAGCAATTATTGCAAACAGGGGTCACTAGACCCATCATACAGAGCATACAAGCAACAAGCGGAAGCATTACATGTCTGGGTACAGACATCTACAAATGAAAAAGGCTGAAGAGCCTGACTATCTACAACATCCGATCAAGATCGTAGCTGAGGTACTAGCTACTAGTCGAAGTCCATGAGAACCCTAGTAAGACCGAAGTCTCCGCTGCAAAAACATAAATAAAGCAACATGAGTACAAAGGTACTCAGCAAGACTTACATCAGATCCTATCATACATGCATTTGTATCAAGAGGGTAATGTGGGGTTTAGTTGCAGCAAGCCAGCTTTGACTCTGTGGCTATCCTATTCTACGACTACCAGAAACTCTTGAGGTGAAACAACGAACACGAGTCCACTAATCACCATACAATACACTACTATGGATTCATCCCCGTCTCCCTACGAGAAGGCCATCCATAGCACTCACACTTGTCTTGAGCATTTTATAGTATCCACTTCAAGTTGTCTATGTACCATGTAAGCATCCAAGAAGTCCATAACCGCGGACCCGGCTATTCGAATAGATCATGTTAACCCTGCAGGGGTGTACTTCTTCACACACGCTCTCGCCACTTACCGCCATGTACACGTCATGTACCTCGGCAACCTTCAAGCGGAAGCCTGGCGAGGGTGTCGGCCACGACCTGACTAACCACACAAGACTCTAGTCCAGGTTTATCGCCTATTCGGGTTCCATCCGCAAGGAGATCCGGCCGGGGTGTCGCTCACGGCCCCAAACGATGTGAGCAGGGTTCCCGAGCCCACCAACCGGGTGCCACTCGGTACACCGTGCCACGTGTGCCTAGTCTGTCCCAAGCCCACCCTGCCGGGTGCCACTTGGTAGAAAAATAGCACTACCTACAAACACCAGAAACTAGTTGCGACTCCTGGACAGAGACCAAGTTGGTTAATAAGTCGAGAGGGGCACTTAAGCATTCCAATGTGTGGTAGTATCGAGTCATTGGACAACATACATAGAACTCAGTGCTTAAGGACGGTTCCAGCGAGACAACCCACCATGTACTCCTACATGGCCTCTCACCGCTACCTTTACCAAATCGTGTTCACACACTTCACTCTCAGCATCAGAACATATCGTGACACTCCAATTCATTCCCAATGAATCAGACCTGACACAACTCTAAGCAATAGCAGGCATAGCATGGTAGGAACACATCAGTGGCTTCAATCAACTCCTACACATGCTAGTGGGTTTCAACTATTTACTGTGGCAATGACAGGTCATGCAGAGGAATGGGTTCAACTACCGCAGCACAAAGTAGCAGATGAATCGTTGTTGTCCTAATGCAATAACTGAGAGCAGGAGCGAGAGAGTAGGGTTTTATCGAAATGAACAAGGGGGGTTGCTTGCCTGGTAAATCAACAAGGGAGGCACTGCTTCACAGACAGGTACTCTGGAACGTCTCCGGAGCAGGACCTATCGAGAAGGAACGGTGCCGGCAATCAATACACAATCATATGCAACAATATGATGCATGAACATGGCATGTAGATGTGATGCTGTTGAGCTAATGCAACTAGTGTTCAATTGGTTTGAAGTCCATTTGAACCAAAGGTTCAAATGCATTTCTAAATTAGGTCTCTTATATATGCCATAATGTGTTTTCCCATATTCAGCATGTATAAGTTGGTTTTTCATGCATGAAACTAGTTCAGATGGAAAGGTTGCATTTTTCTGATAATTTTTCATATATAAATTATTTTAATCTGAGCTACGGTTGAATTGATATGAATTTTTGAAGTTTAAATCAATTTCTGGAATTTCCTGATTTAATTAAATCCAGAATTTATATACTGCGCCAGCATGACGTCAGCACGACGTCAGCGGGTCAACGCGGCTGTCCAGGGTCAAACCTGACGTGTGGGACCCACACGTCAGTGACACTGGGGTTAACCCCGAGTCAAACCCGGGCTGACTAGCTTTGACTAAACCCTGGGCCCACTGGTCAGCGTCAGTAGGTGGGGGATTAGTGACTAATTAGCTAAGCCACGTCAGCCCGCCGGAGTTCTGGCCGGCGGCGACCATTAGCGCGGCGGCGACTCGCCGGACTTGCGTTACAGACGGCGTTTGATCGCGCGAAGACCACCGGGGCGTAGCCCGTCTTCGTCCGCAACCAGGGGAGCTGATGGGGGGCTGCGGGGGCGCCGGAGCTCGCCGGAGCGAAGCTCGGGGCGGCGGCCGGAGTTCGGGCGCAAGCGGGATCGGGCTGCGGGGCACAGGGAGGCCACCCGAGGGGCCCGGCGGCACCCTCGTGGCACCAGGAGCGCGAAGGGAGGCTTGGTTTGGGCGGAGGCGGGCCGAGACGGCGGCGGCGACATGGACGGCGGCGAAAGGCTTCGGCCGTGGTGGGGAGCGGCGCTACGGCGTGGATACGAGGGGGAGAAGAAAGGGGAACGGCGGCGGAGCTCACCGCGATCACGCAGAGCAGCACAGCGGGGTCGGGGAAGACCTGGTGACGGCGAATCGACGTCGGCGGACGGCGGAGCCCGAGGAGGAAGACGAGGGCGATAGCGGCGATGGAGGCCGTCCGGAGGTGCGTGGCTTGACGAGGAGGTAGAGGGGGTCGAGGCGGAGCTGGGAAGCGTCTCAGGGAGGCGAGGGGAGGCCGGTGGCCGTGGTGGTTCTCGTCGGCGGCGGCGGCCGCGTTCGGTGGAAGTGAGGGGGAGCCAGAGGAGGGGATAAGCATGGGGGGGAGGAGGAATGAGAGGGCCTGGGGTGCGTGGCCGTCTCCGTGGCATTGGGAGGGAGTCCGGGGAAGCAGGAGGTGGCTAGCAGGGGGGGAGGTGGCGCGCGCGCGTGCCGGCGAACGTCGGGCACACGCCCTCGTCCTTCTGTCCGAGGAGGGAGACGACAGAAGGCAGCGGGGAGGTGGGCTGGCCGCCAGCTGGAGATGGGCCAGGTAAGTGGCCCAGGTAAGTCTCTCTCCCCTTTTCTGTTTTCTTTTCTAATTTTCTGACATTTGTTTGATTTAATAAATATATTAAATCATTTAATTTTATTATGCCAATTTTTGTAGGGGCTAATGGTATTATTCCAGAGCTCTTTTATAATTGGCATAATTTTTGGACCATATTTCATATATATAGAAATATCTTTCCAATGCAAATATTTATCGAATTAATCCAAATGGCCAAAATAAATGTCCATGAGCTCCTAAAAATATTGTTTTGATTTTTATCTCTATCCAATATTTTCAGAGGGCAACATGAGCATTTTCTTGGACCCTTTTGGAGAAATTTTTATTTGGGTCATTTTCAAAAAATGATTCTGAGGTTTCCATCAATCCTCATTTCAAATTTAAATGAAATTTAAATATGATGCACAAATAGCTAGCTAGTCTAAGTCATACCAGACTAGGGATGTGACAACTCGCCCCCACTTGAAAGAATCTCGTCTCGAGATTCAGGGGTCGACGGAAAGAAAGCGGGGTACTCCAGTCGAAGACGATCTTCTCGCTCCCAGGTAGCCTCTCTCTCGGAATGATGAGACCACTGAACTTTGAGAAACTTGATGTTCTGACGTCGGGTAACACGCTCCGCTTGATCAAGAATGCGAACCGGGTACTCTCGGTATGTGAGGTTATCTTGGAGATCAAGCGTTTCGTGGTCCACTCCGCGGATGGGATCCGAGAAGCAACGCCTGAGTTGAGAGACGTGGAAGACATCATGAACTCGAGAAAGATGTGGGGGTAGTTCCAACTGGTAGGCAACCTCTCCTCGTTTAGCGAGAATACGAAAAGGACCAATGTAACGAGGAGCCAACTTGCCCTTGATACCGAAACGATGGGTACCCTTCAAAGGAGTAACCCGAAGGTAAGCTTGGTCGCCAATTTCATAAGTCATATCCTTATGATGACGATCGTACTGGCTCTTCTGACGAGACTGGGCTGTTTTCAAATTCTCACGAATGATGCGAACTTGCTCTTCTGCCTCCCGGATCATATCCGGTCCAAAGAATTGTCTTTCACCGGTTTCTGACCAGTTCAAAGGTGTTCGACATCTTCGTCCATAGAGAACCTCAAAAGGAGCTTGCTTGAGGCTGGATTGGTAGCTATTGTTATAAGCAAACTCGGCGAAAGGAAGACATTTCTCCCAATCCATACCGAATGAGATAACGCAAGCTCTGAGCATGTCTTCGAGAATTTGATTGACCCGTTCCACCTGGCCACTCGACTGAGGGTGGAAAGCGGTACTGAAAGAAAGATGGGTTCCCATGGCAGTTTGGAAACTCTCCCAGAAATGAGAAGTGAAAAGACTGCCACGGTCTGAATTGATCTCTAGTGGAACACCATGCAGTGACACTATTCGAGAAATATATAAGTCAGCAAGCTGACTAGCAGTGATATTTTCTCGAACAGGAAGGAAGTGAGCCACTTTGGAAAGACGATCAACGACTACGAAGATAGCGTTATTCCCTCTTTTGGTCCTGGGAAAGCCGGTAATGAAGTCCATACCAACTTTATCCCATTTCCATTCAGGAATAGCTAAAGGCTGAAGGGTGCCAGCAGGTCTTTGATGCTCTGCCTTAACGCGACGACAAACGTCACATTTAGCAATGAACTCAGCGATTTCTCTTTTCATCCTAGTCCACCAGAACCTCTGGCGTAGGTCCTGATACATCTTAGTACTACCGGGATGAATCGTGAGAGGGGATTCATGCGCCTCCTTAAGAATCAATTGTCGCAGATGTTGATTCTTGGGAACCACCAAGCGATTCTCAAAGAAAACAACACCACGATCATCCATAGAGAAACATCCACCAACTCCCTTCTTAATGTTTCTCTTAATGCGAATAACCCCCCTATCAAACTTCTGGTCAGAGATGATCTGATCCTCAAGGGTAGGTTTCGCCACCAAGGTAGAAAGGAATCCGCGAGGAGCAATGTGAAGGTTAAGCTTACAGAATTCCTCATGGAGAAGTGGTTGGCCTTGCTGCAACATGAGATTGTTGCAATAGGATTTACGACTTAGAGCATCAGCCATGACATTGGCTTTGCCTGGGGTGTAGGTAATCCCTAGATCATAATCTGTGATTAACTCCAACCAACGTCTTTGCCTAAGGTTCAGATCCGGTTGGGTGAAGATATACTTGAGACTCTGGTGATCGGTGTAGATCTCGCAACGTTTACCAAGGAGGTAATGTCGCCAGGTCTTGAGTGCATGGACTACGGCTGCAAGCTCTAGATCATGTGTAGGATAATTCTCCTCATGTGGATGCAACTGTCGGGATGCATAGGCAATCACATGACGACCCTGCATAAGGATGCAACCTAGTCCCTGTCGTGAGGCGTCGCAGTAGATAATAAAGTCTTTAGTGAAATCCGGTGGCACAAGTATGGGAGCAGAAGTCAGGCGTCTTTTCAGTTCCTGAAAACTGTACTCACACTGTGGGGACCACTCGAACTTTTTATCTTTCTTGAGAAGTTCCGTGAGGGGTTTGGCTACTTTGGAGAAGTTTTCAACAAAGCGGCGACAATAGCTGGCTAGACCAAGGAAACTCCTAACTTGTTTAACGGTCTCAGGTGGAGTCCAATCGAGAACGGCTTGAACTCTCTCGGGATTGACAGCAATGCCCTTACCAGAGATTACGTGGCCTAGGTAGGTCACTTCTGGCAACCAAAATTCACACTTGGAGAACTTGGCATAAAGGCGGTGCTCTCTGAGTTTTTCTAACACAAGTCTAAGATGTTCGGCATGCTCTTCCTCGTTCTTCGAGTAAATAAGAATATCATCGAGGTAAACCACGACGAACTTATCTAAGTACTCCATGAAGATCGAGTTCATCAGGCGGGAGAATGTGGCTGGGGCGTTGGTTAGGCCAAAGGACATGACGGTGTACTCGTACTGACCATAACGAGTAACAAAAGCTGTCTTGGGAATGTCCCCATTTCTGATCTTGATTTGATGGTAGCCTAACCTTAAATCCATCTTGGAAAAGACTGAGGATCCAGCGAGCTGATCATACAGGTCGTTGATCCTGGGAAGCGGATACTTGTTCTTTATCGTGACCAAATTAACGGGACGATAATCTACAACCATCCGGTCCGTACCGTCTTTCTTCTTGACGAAGAGGACGGGGCAAGCCCAAGGAGAAGAACTAGGACGGATGAAACCCTTTTGCAAGGACTCATCGAGTTGTTTCTTAAGCTCGGCTAGTTCTAGGGGTGCCATCTTGTAAGGTCTCCGGGAGATTGGAGCTGTTCCTGGGATAAGATCTATGACGAACTCTACATCTCTGTCAGGGGGAACACCTGGCAGTTCCTCTGGAAAGACATCCGGAAAGTCACGGACTACCGGGATATCTTCAAGGTCTGGAAGAGGGCTGGCATTAAGAGAATAGAGCTGACGCTTTGCAACTCTAGTGGAGACGGTGACTATCTTGCCAGATGGGTGTGTAAGTTGAACAGATCTTGTGTAACAATCAATCTTGGCATGATGAGCTGTCATCCAGTCCATACCCAAGATGATGTTAATATCTGAGGACTTGAGGGCTACAAGTGATGCAAGGAATACAAGTCTGTCAACAAGGATTTCGTTACCATGGCTTACACTAGAGGTTTGCCATTTGGATCCAGGAGTTTGAATAAGTAGTGGAGAGGGCATATCACAAAATGACATGTCGTGCAAGCGAGCATAGCCTTCAGAAATGAAGGAGTGAGATGCTCCAGTATCGAATAGAACTGATGCTGGGTGACAATTGACGAGGAGTGTGCTAAGAACGACATCTGGATCATCATGAGCGTCTTTAGCTGAGACGTGATGCACACGTCCACGTTCAGTAGGGGCTGACTTGACACTGATCATCTTGCGTGATGGCTTAATACAGCCAACAGTCTTCTCGGGCTGGGGTGGAGCATAACTAGTCTGAGAGCAGTCACGTGCATAGTGTCCTGGCTTCCCGCATGTGAAGCAAGTCCCTGAGGTTGGACGTGGACCCGCACTGACAAACGGTCTACCAGTAGGCCCGGGTGGAACATACGACTGAGCTGGAGAAGGCACCACGTAGGATGGCCTCGGTGCATATCCGGAAGGAAGAGCGGAGTTTGGAACCCAAATCCGGCGCTTCTGGGAGCTAGAGCCAGAGGAGGATCCCAAATCACGGGTGTGCTTACGAGACTCCTCGTAAGTGAGCTGAGCTGTCTCTGCATTGATGGCTTTGTTCACAAGGGCTTGGAATGTATCACAATGATGCAGGTGGAGATCACGACGCAACTTGGGGTTGAGACCCTTCCGGAACCTAGCTTGCTTCTTGGCGTCCGTGGACACTTCTTCTGTGGCATAACGGGCGAGGTTCTCAAACTCTCTGCTATAAGCATCAACAGCCATCTTACTCTGGGTGAAACTACAGAACTCTTCTCTCTTGCGATCAAGAAGGGCCTGGGGAATGTGATGCTCACGAAAAGACTCAGTGAAATCCTTCCAGGTAGGAATCTGGCCGGCTGGAAGCAAAGTCTCATAGTTCTGCCACCAAAGACTAGCAGGACCTTCCAGGTGGTATGTGGCATAAGTGACCTTGTCATCTTCAGCTACGTTCGCAGAACGCAGCTTATGGGTGATGCTACGGAGCCAGTCATCTGCATCGAGTGGCTCGATGGAATGATGAAAAGTAGGTGGGTGCAAGCGAATGAAATCATGAATGGTAGCAGACCCTTTGAACTGATGTGCGGTGTTCTCC
This sequence comes from Triticum aestivum, assembly GCF_018294505.1. Lineage (NCBI taxonomy): Eukaryota > Viridiplantae > Streptophyta > Magnoliopsida > Poales > Poaceae > Triticum > Triticum aestivum. The sequence continues at coordinate 248,492,511 of NC_057810.1, forward strand.
TCGATACGTGCCAACAAACGATTAGACTCACGCTTGTTCCTCTCCATCTCTAGCATGAACTCTGTCAACGAAGGCTGGTCGGGAGGATCCTCATTCCTACCATCTCCGTGGTTCTGGCTACGAGCAATAGAACTTGATGACATCCTGAGAAACGAAACCCAGGGACGAAATCAACATCAATCTATAGGCTATAGAATGTAGGACAAGGGATTAGTATCACTCGAACTTCTAGGGAAATTCCGGCAGCATAACGACAGTAAAATGCTCAGAATGAAACATCCTACTAAAAATGGGGTGGTAACATACTCATCATTATCACTCAAGGTTCGGAGGTAGTACTAAACAGACTACACCGGAAATACTCAAAATTGGGGTATGACTCTGATCAACCAATCCTATGGGACTACGGAGTAGTAACACGTGATCCTGATAGACGGAAGAGAAGCCTAGTTCCTTAATCCCGTCGGAAAAATAGGATGACTCAGATCAGAAGGCCATGAGGTAAAGGAGTAAAAAGAGCCTTACGTTCCAACCCACAATCAATTCCCTTACATAACTAAATATTTTCTAGACTCAACTTCGACCAGTATGGCTTGGTAAACCTACAGGCAGTGAAGCTCTGATACCAAAGCTGTCAGGACCCCGACTCGATGCCACATCGATCTAGCATGTAACACCTCATATCGCTTTGCGGCCTCACGCACAGTATCCCCACGGGTGTCGCCTTACCTTTGCCCGGGACCGTTTGCGCATTTTGGCACACGTATATGATGGTGTCGCTAGCATCCATATGATAAAGAGCCCGGGCTGACATGGCTAGTCGTAAACCCAAAGTGGCACTAACTTACAGGGACAGGCATTCATGACCCAGCATCGAACGTGTCGGTCATCAGCGAGTGAATCCAGGCTGTAGCACTGGGCTAACAGGACTCCGGTGAACCGGGCTGTAGCGGGCTAGCAGGACTCCGGTATTCATCGCGTGACATTTCCCCGAAGGGACAGACACAGGATCGAAGAAGGACACATGCCGGCCAGCCTAAGTGTTCCGGAGCAGTAGCAAGCTACCAGGGCTCAGTGGAAGCACTAGGAGACATTTCCCGGTAAGAGAGGCTACTAAGAATAAACAACTAGATAGTCAGATCCCACACATAGCAATACACATTACACGTACGCATAACATGCAGGTATGTGCTGTACAACATGGCATCACAGCATAACTCAACAACTCATATAGATAAAGGCTCAGAAGAGCCGTCATAGCAATTATTGCAAACAGGGGTCACTAGACCCATCATACAGAGCATACAAGCAACAAGCGGAAGCGTTACATGTCTGGGTACAGACATCTACAAATGAAAAAGGCTGAAGAGCCTGACTATCTACAACAACCGATCAAGATCGTAGCTGAGGTACTAGCTACTAGTCGAAGTCCATGAGAACCCTAGTAAGACCGAAGTCTCCGCTGCAAAAACATAAATAAAGCAACATGAGTACAAAGGTACTCAGCAAGACTTACATCAGATCCTATCATACATGCATTTGTATCAAGAGGGTAATGTGGGGTTTAGTTGCAGCAAGCCAGCTTTGACTCTGTGGCTATCCTATTCTACGACTACCAGAAACTCTTGAGGTGAAACAACGAACACGAGTCCACTAATCACCATACAATACACTACTATGGATTCATCCCCGTCTCCCTACGAGAAGGCCATCCATAGCACTCACACTTGTCTTGAGCATTTTATAGTATCCACTTCAAGTTGTCTATGTACCATGTAAGCATCCAAGAAGTCCATAACCGCGGACCCGGCTATTCGAATAGATCATGTTAACCCTGCAGGGGTGTACTTCTTCACACACGCTCTCGCCACTTACCGCCATGTACACGTCATGTACCTCGGCAACCTTCAAGCGGAAGCCTGGCGAGGGTGTCGGCCACGACCTGACTAACCACACAAGACTCTAGTCCAGGTTTATCGCCTATTCGGGTTCCATCCGCAAGGAGATCCGGCCGGGGTGTCGCTCACGGCCCCAAACGATGTGAGCAGGGTTCCCGAGCCCACCAACCGGGTGCCACTCGGTACACCGTGCCACGTGTGCCTAGTCTGTCCCAAGCCCACCCTGCCGGGTGCCACTTGGTAGAAAAATAGCACTACCTACAAACACCAGAAACTAGTTGCGACTCCTGGACAGAGACCAAGTTCGTTAATAAGTCGAGAGGGGCACTTAAGCATTCCAATGTGTGGTAGTATCGAGTCATTGGACAAAATACATAGAACTCAGTGCTTAAGGACGGTTCCAGCGAGACAACCCACCATGTACTCCTACATGGCCACTCACCGCTACCTTTACCAAATCGTGTTCACACACTTCACTCTCAGCATCAGAACATATCGTGACACTCCAATTCATTCCCAATGAATCAGACCTGACACAACTCTAAGCAATAGCAGGCATAGCATGGTAGGAACACATCAGTGGCTTCAATCAACTCCTACACATGCTAGTGGGTTTCAACTATTTACTGTGGCAATGACAGGTCATGCAGAGGAATGGGTTCAGCTACCGCAGCACAAAGTAGCAGATGAATCGTTGTTGTCCTAATGCAATAACTGAGAGCAGGAGCGAGAGAGTAGGGTTTTATCGAAATGAACAAGGGGGGTTGCTTGCCTGGTAAATCAACAAGGGAGGCACTGCTTCACAGACAGGTACTCTGGAACGTCTCCGGAGCAGGACCTATCGAGAAGGAACGGTGCCGGCAATCAATACACAATCATATGCAACAATATGATGCATGAACATGGCATGTAGATGTGATGCTGTTGAGCTAATGCAACAAGTGTTCAATTGGTTTGAAGTCCATTTGAACCAAAGGTTCAAATGCATTTCTAAATTAGGTCTCTTATATATGCCATAATGTGTTTTCCCATATTCAGCATGTATAAGTTGGTTTTTCATGCATGAAACTAGTTCAGATGGAAAGGTTGCATTTTCTGATAATTTTTCATATATAAATTATTTTAATCTGAGCTATGGTTGAATTGATATGAATTTTTGAAGTTTAAAACAATTTCTGGAATTTCCTGATTTAATTAAATCCAGAATTTATATACTGCGCCAGCATGACGTCAGCATGACGTCAGCGGGTCAACGTGGCTGTCCAGGGTCAAACCTGACGTGTGGGACCCACACGTCAGTGACACTGGGGTTAACCCCGAGTCAAACCCGGGCTGACTAGCTTTGACTAAACCCTGGGCCCACCGGTCAGCGTCAGTACGTGGGGGATTAGTGACTAATTAGCTAAGCCACGTCAGCCCGCCGGAGTTCTGGCCGGCGGCGACCATTAGCGCAGCGGCGACTCGCCGGACTTGCGTTACAGACGGCGTTTGATCGCGCGAAGACCACCGGGGCGTAGCCCGTCTTCGTCCGCAACCAGGGGAGCTGATGGGGGGCTGCGGGGGCGCCGGAGCTCGCCGGAGCGAAGCTCGGGGCGGCGGCCGGAGTTCGGGCGCGAGCAGGATCGGGCTGCGGGGCACATGGAGGCCACCCGAGGGGCCCGGCGGCACCCTCGTGGCACCAGGAGCGCGAAGGGAGGCTTGGTTTGGGCGGAGGTGGGCCGAGACGGCGGCGGCGACATGGACGGCGGCGAAAGGCTTCGGCCCTGGTGGGGAGCGGCGCTACGGCGTGGATACGAGGGGGAGAAGAAAGGGGAACGGCGGCGGAGCTCACCGCGATCACGCAGAGCAGCACAGCGGGGTCGGGGAAGACCTGGTGACGGCGAATCGACGTCGGCGGACGGCGGAGCCCGAGGAGGAAGACGAGGGCGATAGCGGCGATGGAGGCCGTCCGGAGGTGCGTGGCTTGACGAGGAGGTAGAGGGGGTCGAGGCGGAGCTGGGAAGCGTCTCAGGGAGGCGAGGGGAGGCCGGTGGCCGTGGTGGTTCTCGTCGGCGGCGGCGGCCGCGTTCGGTGGAAGTGAGGGGGAGCCAGAGGAGGGGATAAGCATGGGGGGAGGAGGAATGAGAGGGCCTGGGGTGCGTGGCCGTCTCCGTGGCATTGGGAGGGAGTCCGGGGAAGCAGGAGGTGGCTAGCAGGGGGGGGGAGGTGGCGCGCGCGCGTGCCGGCGAACGTCGGGCACACGCCCTCGTCCTTCTGTCCGAGGAGGGAGACGACAGAAGGCAGCGGGGAGGTGGGCTGGCCGCCAGCTGGAGATGGGCCAGGTAAGTGGCCCAGGTAAGTCTCTCTCCCCTTTTTCTGTTTTCTTTTCTAATTTTCTGACATTTGTTTGATTTAATAAATATATTAAATCATTTAATTTTATTATGCCAATTTTTGTAGGGGCTAATGGTATTATTCCAGAGCTCTTTTATAATTGGCATAATTTTTGGACCATATTTCATATATATAGAAATATCTTTCCAATGCAAATATTTATCGAATTAATCCAAATGGCCAAAATAAATGTCCATGAGCTCCTAAAAATATTGTTTTGATTTTTATCTCTATCCAATATTTTCAGAGGGCAACATGAGCATTTTCTTGGACCCTTTTGGAGAAATTTTTATTTGGGTCATTTTCAAAAAATGATTCTGAGGTTTCCATCAATCCTCATTTCAAATTTAAATGAAATTTAAATATGATGCACAAATAGCTAGCTAGTCTAAGTCATACCAGACTAGGGATGTGACACGGATACAATGAAGCCCAAGAGCTTTCCGGCTGGTACGCCGAAGGCACATTTTTCTGGATTCAGCTTAATGTCGTATGTTCGGAGATTGTCGAATGTGAGCCTCAAGTCGTCTACTAGGGTTTCGACATGCTTGGATTTGACGACCACATCATCTACGTATGCCTCCACTGTTTTGCCGATCTGGTTTGCCAGACATGTCTGAATCACGCACTGATATATTGCGCCGACGTTTTTAAGCCCGAAGGGCATTGTGTTGAAGCAGAATGGGCCGTATGGAGTGATGAATGCCGTTGCGGCTTGGTCTGGCTCTGCCATCTTAATTTGGTGGTAGCCGGAGTATGTTTCGAGGAAGCACAATGAATCATGTCCTGCGGTAGCGTCGATAATTTGATTGATGCGGGGGAGGGGAAAGGGGTCCTTTGGGCAAGCCTTGTTAAGGTCCTTGTCGGTGTCAAAACCGGCGGATCTCGGGTAGGGGGTCCCGAACTATGCGTCTAGGCGGATGGTAACAGGAGACAAGGGACATGATGTTTTACCCAGGTTCGGGCCCTCTTGATGGAGGTAAAACCCTACGTCCTGCTTGATTAATATTGATGATGTGTATTACAAGAGTGGATCTAACACGAGATCAAGGAGGCTAAACCCTAGAAGCTAGCCTATGGTATGATTGTTGTAATGGAGGTTATGTCCTACGGACTAAAGCCCTCCGGTTTATATAGACACCGGAGAGGGCTAGGGTTACACAGACTCGGTTACAATGGTAAGAGATCTACATATGCGTATTGCCAAGCTTACCTTCCACGCCAAGGAAAGTCCAATCCGGACACGGGACGAAGTCTTCAATCTTGTATCTTCATAGTCTTGGAGTCCGGCGGACGATGATAGTCCGGCTGTCCGGACACCCCCTAGTCCAGGACTCCCTTAGTAGCCCCCGAACCAGGCTTCAATGACGATAAGTCCAGCGCGTATATAGTCTTCGGCGTTGCAAGGCGGGTTCTCCTTTAAGTTCCATGTACCTGCCGAACAATGTCCGCCTTCCTTATCAATATTGCGCTTCTTGGCTTCCACGCCCAATAATGGCCTTCTTCCACGCGTCGCACGAATGCGAAAAGCCAGGGTACCTTTTATGTTTTACCCCCTAGCTGCGCAAATAATCTGCCTATAAGAGAGGCAAGAATCCAGATCCAAATCACACCATCTTCCTTCCGCGAGTACTCATCGGAGCGCTTCTGACCAAGAATCCATTCCAACATGGACCGTCGACGCGGCTCCTCTTCTCGCGCTCCCAGCCCTCCGCCAGGAGATTGGAGGAGATGCTCTGTTCCGCACAACGAGCTGGTGAAGTTCCAAGCGGAGGGATATCTCCCTCCAGCCTTCATGGTTCCGGTTCGAGCCGGGCTGGCCACCTATAAAGGTGGGAAGCAAGCGGAGGCTACCCCAAGTCCCAACAAAGGGGAGCGGGTATGCTTCGTCCCCTATCTAATAAGGGGGCTCGGATTTCCTGTACATCCGTTCCTCCGCGGGCTCCTGGAGTTCTACGGTCTCCAGCTCCATCACCTCACGCCCGCCTCTATCCTGCATATTGCGGGTTACGTAGCTGTTTGCGAGCTATTTCTGAGCGTCGAGCCCCATTTCGCGCTGTGGAAGAGGTTGTTCTGCCTTGTGCCCCGCTCTCACGAGGGGTCCATATATCAAGTGGGCGGCGCCGAAATTTGGCGCATTGCCGGGACCGGATATCCATCCGGAACCCCTAAGAAGGCGTCCGAAGACTGGCCTTCAGAATGGTTTTACATAGAAGACGCTCCGCTGTCGGACCCTGTTCGAATCGGCCTCCTGGAGTTCAGCAATGCTCCTCTGAAGAAACGCCTTAGTTGGCGTTCACGGAGCCCCCAACTGGAGGAAGACAAGAGCGTCCATTATCTGATGGGCCGGATAAGGTTACTGGCCCATTCCGGGTTGACCATGATTGGAGTCATGGCAACATGCATTATGCGGGGGGTGCAGCCACTACAATACAGGGGCCACCCCATGTGGGATTTCAACGGGGAGGACGATGCCACCCGTCATGGCTGCAAAGGGCCGGGTTCGGCCGAGGACCTGGCGAAGATCCTGTCGGGCCTGTACAAGGGAGAGAAGGAGGACTTCCTCCGGACGAACCCGTTGAATGTGTTCTCCATGAATAACCCTCGGCGTTGGGTAAGCGAACACTTAACGTGCCCAATCCCATGCTTTCAAAGTTTAGGTTTCTTATATTGTGTTTTTTGACGCAGGAGCTGCGTCGGGTTGTGGAGGACATGCGAAGTCCAGCTCCGCAACCTGAGGATCCAGAGAGATCCCAGGATCCGGCCTCCGAAGAGGATCCGGACATAAAGGTGGAGCTAATCGATGGTGTGTTCCACCAGCTCAGCATGGATAATGCTTTAGTCGCCATTACGGCTGACTACCCCGGACTATATCCGGCTTCCCAGGTGATTGTGACCGAAGTCCCGACACCATTATTTCTTCCTCGCTCATTTCTGACCCTCGCATACGATGGCGTTTTGCTGGAAGCGCCTTCAGGGCGGGAAGCCGAGCCCGCGGCGGCTGACCAACAAGGGCCAGTCTGGACCAGTAGGCGGAAGAGGAGCGCGGCGCGGACAGAAACATCGCCGCAAAGTTATAGCTCACAGTTCATTATTTGGAGCAACGTTCCTAGGAAACGTTTGAGTGCTCATGATTTTTGTAGGAGAAAAAGCGCCCGCCGGACTGCGGGCGTGGAGGTTGCCAATCCAACCTCTACCAGCCAGGCTCCAGCACCTGGTCTGGAGGGGGAGGCGAGCGCAGGGCGCGAGCCGGACACTCCTCCAACGGAGGATGCTGACAGACTGTCCGCCACCAAGTCTGAGGTGGAGAGCGCCATGAACCATAGGCGCCGTCGGACAGTATTTCATGACACATGCTTCTCCCCTGAGGCGCTGAACGCCTTTAATGCGGGGGACGCGCACCTCCGTGCTGCTCAAGATGGTTTTACCAGAGCCACGGAGCAGTATGTAAAAGACATACGGGTAAGAGAATTTAACAGTTATATATGCCAGTAGCCCCCGAGACTTAAAGTAGTTATGTTAACTGATTTAAGGATCATTTGAAACGCAGGATCTTACCGAGAAGAATACCCAACTGTCTCAGGAGCTGCAAGAGTGCAAGGCCCAACTTGAGGCCGCACTCGCTGCCGCAGGAGGAAACACAGAGACCCCTCATGGTAACACATTATTTGAAAAATATAAGTGTTGTGCGGCGTGCGCGCAAGTCTAATAATGACATTGCAGGTGCTGCCGGACAAGATCCGAACAGGCAAGAACTGCTGCGCCAGCTGAAGGCCGGCGAGAGGGTGCTGAATAGGGTGCAGCAGGAAAGGAACAAGCTCCAGGATGCCCACGCCCAGCTCGGAGAAGAGCTGAAAGGTGTTCGGGCCGAGCTGTCTGGCTCCATTAAGGAGAATCAGCGACTTCGTCGCGGCATCTATAGTAAGTGCTTGAGCGAACTCCTTTGAAAAGAAGAGTTCGGCGAGGAAGTCAATTGACAAAATATGTCTGTAGGTATACTCACAGGTCGCCCTGCGGAGGAGATGCCCGTATCGACTGGTGATCAACTTCCCGAACTGTTGCAACTCCTCGAACGAGTTCGGCAGGCGATGAGCGGCGTCGTCCAGGCTTTATGGCCGGCCCTTTCCCTGCCTGAAGGCCTTGGGGAGCTTGCGGAGAAGCTTCAGGGAATGCGGTAGTGCTTCCGTTTATGGAAGATTTCGGCCTGCCGTCAAGGTGCCAGGGAGGCCTGGGCCATGGTGAAGACGCGGTACAAGAAGGCGGATCCCAACCATATGGCCGAAGTCGGACCTATGGGGCCCGACGGGAAGAAGATCCCTGTGAGTTTAGTATACAGCCAAGTAGAGTTGGCCGCTAAATTTTCCCAACGGGACTGTAAATTGGACAACCTGTTAGACGGGATTGAGGAGGAATACAGTCAGTCAATGTGACAATGTATTTTAAAATGACATGTAAAAATGCCTTCTAGCCGGATTGTAGATCGTTTGTCTTTGCCGACCTTTTCGCTTCAACCTCGGGACCCTAGAGTCCGGAGTGTGTCCGAATACCTTCTCAGTTAAAAAACAACCGGGGCATGCATGGAGACCAGGCGTAGGGGTCATTAGTGCTTTATCAGACAAGTGCCCAACTAGTTATGTTATATTACATGGTTAGTAAGAAACATCTTCCAGGGAGAATAGTTCCGTTAGGGGTTCCTTTCCCAGGGAGGCATGCCCTAAAGTGCATGTCCGGACTGCGAAAAGAGCAGAAAAACATCTAGGGGCAGATAAATAAGTATATAAAAAAATCATCTTTCAAGTCACCGACCGAATATTCCCTTAAGAACGATAGCTTTCGGCTTCACCCAGTCTGAGGTACACATCCGGCTGACCCGGCAGTAACAATCGCAGAGGTGCTCCCTTTACCTCCTAGCCGAACAATTGGGAACGTAGGGGTAAGCACAGGAGCCAGGCAACCCAGCTTGGCCAAAACTTAAGTCATATCGATGCATATAATGGTGAATAAAAGGTACATGTGGAAGCTTGACACATGTGCTGGGCATGAAGCCCTTATAATTAGGCTTCTGATAAAGAAGCCCCCAGGTATAATGAGTGAGGATGGCACATCAAGTGTATGCGAACAATGCGCCAGTATGCCCTTAAGGGCTTTTTAGTAAAAGGGTTAAGAGAAGAAAGAGAAACAAAAGACAGCTGAAGTGTAAAAATTTGAACGGGGGAAGGGGACGAACTCTTAGTCTGGCGCTAGGCATAGAATCTTCGGAGGCGGGCTGCGTCCCATGGGTTCGGCTCGAGTCGGTTTTCCGACGCATTTCGTAGACGGTACGCTCCGCCAGTCAGGACTTGATCGATAATGAAGGGGCCCTACCATTTGGGCTTGAGCTTGTCCTTTTTCTTGTCCGGCAGGCGTAGAACTAGTTCGCCAACGTTGTAGGTCTTGGCCCGTACTTCTCTGCTTTGATATCTTCGAGCCTGCTGCTGATAGAATGCGGAACGAGCCTTGACGACGTCGCGTTCTTCCTCCAATGCGTCCAAGCTGTCCTGCCGATCCAGCTCGGCTTCTCTTTCTTCGTACATGCGCACTCGAGGTGAGTCATGAATGATGTCGCAGGGCAGAACTGCCTCTGCGCCGTATACCATAAAAAATGGTGTGAATCCGGTAGTATGGTTGGGCGTTGTCCGCAGCCCCCAGAGTACGGAGTCGAGCTCCTCTACCCAGTGCGTGTCAGATTTCGTAAGTGACCACACTAGTCTGGGTTTGATGCCGCTCATTATTAGACCATTTGCTCGTTCCACTTGACCATTGGTTTGAGGATGATAGACTGAAGCGTAATCGAGCTTAATGCCCATATTTTTGCACCATGATTTAACCTCGTCGGCCGTAAAATTCGTGCCGTTATCGGTGATGATGCTGTGGGGGACACCAAAACGGTGTACTACCCCGGAGATAAAGTCTATCACTGGTCCGGACTCTGCCGTTTTGACTGGCTTGGCCTCTATCCATTTGGTGAATTTGTCCACCATGACCAATAGGTACCTTTGCTTGTGGGTTCCTCCTTTAAGGGGTCCAACCATGTCAAGCCCCCAGACCGTGAACGGCCAGGTAATGGGTATAGTTTTGAGGGTGGTGGGTGGCATATGGCTCTGATTAGCAAAGAGCTGACAACCGACGCATCTTTGGACTAAGCCCTGAGCATCTGCCCGGGCCGTCGGCCAATAAAATCCTGTACGGAATGCCTTTCCTACAAGGGCCCAAGCTGCGGCGTGGTGTCCGCCTAGTCCGGCATGAATTTCAGCCAGAAGGTTTCGCCCTTCCTCTTCGGAGATACACCTTTGAAGGACTCCAGTTGTGCTTTTCTTATAAAGTTCTCCCTCATGGACCTTGTAGGCTTTAGATCACCGGACAATACAGCGGGCCTCATTTTGGTGTTCGGGAAGTTCCTGCCTAAGCAAGTAGGCTAGGAATGGTTCTGTCCACGGGGCGATTACTGCCATTATGTCATGGGCTGAAGGTGTTATGTCATCGGCTGAATCGCCGGTTGGTGCGGCTTTTTCCGGTTTGTTATTCCTGGACTCCTCTTCCCATAGTACGGATGGCTTGAAGAGCCGTTCCAGGAAGATGTTTGGAGGGACGGCGTCACGTTTTGCGCCGATGCGTACCAGTACATCGGCTGCTTGGTTATTATCCCGAGCTACGTGATGGAATTCAAGTCCTTCAAACCGAGCTGACATTTTTAGGACAACGTTTCGCCATTTTCGGATCCTTGGCGTCAAAGTCTCCATTTATTTGGGATATTGCAAGGTTTGAATCCCCGCGCACCTCCTTGGCGTCAAAGTCTCCATCCGGAGGCCATGTAAAAGGGCCTCGTATTCGGCTGCGTTGTTGGAGTCCGTGTACATTATCTGAAGTACGTATTGGACTGTGTCTCCGGTTGGGGACGTCAATACGACGCCAGCCCCCAATCCGGCCAACATTTTAGAGCCGTCGAAGTGCATAATCCAATTGGAGTATGCGCCGTACTCTTTAGGGAGTTCGGGTTCGGTCCATTCAGCGACAAAGTCAGCCAAAACTTGTGACTTTATAGCTCGCCGAGGTTTGTAAGTTATATCGAATGGCAAGAGCTCAATGGCCCATTTTGCAATCCTGCCCGTCGCGTCGCGGTTGTTTATAATGTCGTTGAGTGGTACTTCGGAGGCCACTGTTATCGAACACTCTTGAAAGTAGTGTCGGAGCTTCCGGGATGCCATGAACACTGCGTACGCTATCTTTTGATAGTGCGGGTAACGGGACTTGCAGGGGGTTAACACAGTGGATATGTAGTACACTGGTTTTTGAAGAGGGAATTTATGCCCTTCTGTCTCTCGTTCGACGACGAGTACCGCGCTTACAACTTGATGTGTTGCTGCGATGTATAATAACATTGGTTCTCCCAGGTTGGGCGCAGCCATGACCGGATTTGTTGCCAATATGGCTTTTATTTCTTCGAGTCCGGCAGTGGCAGCATCCGTCCACTCGAAGTGTTCGGTGTGCCTAAGGAGGCAATAGAGGGGCAATGCCTTTTCTCCTACAGGGGAGATAAAGCGGCTTAGAGCCGCCATGCATCCAGTCAATTTTTGTATTTGCTTGAGGTCTTTTGGAATATCTAACTGTGACAGAGCTCGGATCTTGGTTGGGTTTGCTTTAATTCCTCTACCGGATACAATGAAGCCCAGTAGCTTTCCGGCTGGTACGCCGAAAACGCATTTTTCCGGATTCAGCTTGATGTCATATGCTCTGATGTTGTCGAATGTGAGCCTCAAGTCGTCTACTAGAGTTTCGACGTGTTTGGTTTTGACGACTACGTCGTCTACGTATGCCTCTACTGTTTTGCCGATCTGGGTGGCCAGACATTTTGAATCATGCGCTGATATGTTGTGCCGGTGTTTTTAAGTCCGAAGGGCATCGTGTTGAAGCAGAATGGTCCATATGGAGTGATGAATGCCGTTGCGGCTTGGTTTTCTTCCGCCATCTTGATTTGATGGTAGCCGGAGTATGCGTTAAGGAAGCACAATGAATCGTGCCCTGCAGTAGCATCGATTATCTGGTCGATGCGGGGGAGGGGGAAGGGACCCTTTGGGCAGGCCTTGTTGAGGTCTTTAAAATCGACGCATAGGCGCCAGGATTTGTCCTTCTTTGGTACCATTACCAGGTTTGCTAGCCAATCCGGATGTTTGATATCTCTGATGAATCCGGCTTCCAATAGTTTGGCTAGCTCTTCTCCCATTGCCTGTCTTTTGGGTTCAGAAAATCGTCGAAGAGCCTGTTTGACTGGCTTGAATCCTTTTAGGATGTTTAGGCTGTGTTCTGCCAATCTGCGTGGGATTCCGGGCATATCCGAGGGGTGCCAGGCGAAAATGTCCCAATTTTCCCGAAGGAATTCTCACAGTGCGGCATCTACATCAGGGTTCAAATGTGCCCCGATGGAGGCCGTCTTTGTTGGGTCCATTGGATGGACCTGAAATTTTACTATTTCGTCCGCTGGTTTAAAGGAGGTGGACTTGGATCTCTTATCGAGTATCATGTTGTCCCTATTTACAGTAGAGCGCAGCGCGGTGAGTTCTTCTGCCGCTAGGACTTCGGATAGTGCCTCTAGGGCTAATGCGGCTGTCTTGTTTTCGGCGCGGAGTGCTATGCCGGGGCCAGGCATTTTGAGCTTCATGTACTCGTAATGGGGTACTGCTTGAAAAATTGTGAATGCCTCTCGTCCTAATATAGCGTGATATCCGCTGTTGAACGGGGCCACTTGGAACGTGACTTCTTCGGATCTGTAATTGTCCGGCGAGCCGAACACCACATCGAGTGTGATTTTTCTGGTGCAGCGCGCTTCCCGGCTAGGGATTATTCCTCTGAAGGTTGTGCTGCTTCGCTCAATGCGGCTCCAGTCTATTTCCATTTTTTGAAGAGTTTCCTCGTAGATGAGGTTTAGTCCGCTGCCGCCATCCATGAGGACCTTTGTAAGTCGAAAGCCGTCCACTGTTGGACTAAGTACCAGTGCGGCTGGTGCTCGGGCTGTTCGGAATTTAGGTTCGTCGCTGGCGTTGAAGGTCATGGCTGTGCACTCCATGGATTTGTTCTTGCTACTTGGTAGACTTTGGCGAGGCTGCGGATTGTTCGTTTTCGCATATTATTTGATGTGAAAGTCTCGAAGACTGTTGATACCGTACGGGTATTGTTGGAGTGGTTTTCCGGGGCTAGAAGCTCCTCGCCACTTTTGGCCACCTGCCGTAATATCCAACATGCTCGAAGGCTATGTGTTGGGACAACGCCTTCTGTACTGTGAATTTTACATGGTCCGCTAAGCCATCCCTCCAGTACGGTTCCGTGCCCTCTATGGGGTTTTTGCTTTTTGGTTTTTGTGTCAGGTGCCTGAGTGTAATGCACTCTTTTGTTGCGGACTAGGATTGTATTCGGGGCCGGATTGTCCCAAAACTTATTTTCAGTTTTCCGGGAACTCTCCATCGCACAGTACTTTCGTACTATGGACGCCAGGTCGGCGAAGCATGTAATTTCACGACGGCTGACGGCGTTCAAGATTCCCTCGTCCGTGCAATTATTGCAAAAACTTGAGATTGCGTTTTCCTCTCGGCAGTCCTTTATCCTGTCCATAACCAGGAGGAATCTGGCCCAGTAGTGATGTACTATTTCGGCGGGCTCTTGCCGGATTAGAGAGAGATCGCATATGTCTGGGCGGGTGGGTGTAATTAAGTCCGGAACCCTACCCATCTCAAGGCTCGAAGGCCGGGAAGTTTCCAAATTTGGAAGCTTGGATTTCTGGACGTTGTCCAACGAGTCCGGAACGATGCCTGACTTTAAGTTCAGTGCTCGATCGAAGTCCGTCCCTCCGCGGAAATCCGGCATGGAGGGTTCGGGAGCCCGGACATGACTAGTTTTCAATATAGGAGAAGAGTCGCCGCATTGTTCCTCTACCACTGCGACGTGGTGGGTGACCTGGGGAGAGTTAATCTCTCTCAGATCGGTTTTAAGCCCAATCTGATTGTAGTCTGTAGCGACTCCCAGGGCGGCGATGCGATCCAAGAGCTCGTTGACAGACGAGAGCTCTATTGGATCCAGCCACTCGGCAAATTCCGAGCTGACGTGAAGATTGCTTTTGACGACTTGAGAAGTCATTGTTGAAGCAGTGGCCAGACAGGCGGTCATAAGAAAACCACCTAGCCGGATAGTTTGGCCGGCGGCCAAGGCCCCTTTGGCGAAAATACCGTCCTTGAAGACGGGTGGAGGCATCCTTCCTATCGGCGACGGCACAGAGGAACTCTCAATGAAAGCACCAATGTCGGTGTCAAAACCGGCGGATCTCGGGTGGGGGGTCCCGAACTGTGTGTCTAGGCGGATGGTAACAGGAGACAAGGGACACGATGTTTTACCCAGGTTCGGGCCCTCTGATGGAGGTAGAACCCTATGTCCTGCTTGATTAATATTGATGATGTGTATTACAAGAGTGGATCTACCACGAGATCAAGGAGGCTAAACCCTAGAAGCTAGCCTATGGTATGCTTGTTGTAATGGAGGTTATGTCCTACGGACTAAAGCCCTCCGGTTTATATAGACATCGGAGAGGGCTAGGGTTACACAGAGTCGGTTACAATGGTAAGAGATCTACATATCCGTATTGCCAAGCTTGCCTTCCATGCCAAGGAAAGTCCCATCCGGACACGGGACGAAGTCTTCAATCTTGTATCTTCATAGTCTTGGAGTCCGGCGGCCGATGATAGTCCGGCTGTCCGGACACCCCCTAGTCTAGGACTCCCTCAGTCCTTGAAGTTGACACATAGGCACCAAGATTTATCCTTCTTTGGTACCATCACCAGGTTTGCTAGCCTGTCCGGATGTTTTATATCTCTGATGAATCCGGCTTCCAATAGTTTTGCTAGCTCCTCTCCCATTGCCTGTCTCTTGGGTTCGGAAAATCGCTGAAGAGCCTGTTTGACTGGCTTGAATCCTTTTAGGATATTTAGGCTGTGCTCGGCCAGCCGGCGTGGGATTCCTGGCATGTCTGAAGGGTGCCAGGCAAAAATGTCCCAATTTTACCGTAGGAATTCTCGTAGTGTGGCGTCTACATCAGGGTTTAACTATGCCCCAATGGATGTCGTCTTTGTAGCGTCCGTTGGATGGACTTGGAATTTGACAATTTCGTCCGCTGGCTTAAAAGAGGTGGACTTGGATCTCTTATCAAGTATCACATCATCCCTGTTCACCGCGGAGCACAGCGCAGTGAGTTCCTCGGCCACTAGGGCTTCGGATAGTGCCTCCAGGGCTAGTGCGGCTGTCTTATTTTCGGCGCAGAGTGCTATGTTCGGATCACTGGCAAGAGTGATGATTCCGTTGGGTCTGGGCATTTTGAGCTTCATGTAGCCGTAATGGGCTATAGCTTAAAAAATTGTGAATGCCTCTCGCCCTAATAAAGCGTGATATCCTCTACTGAACGGGGCCACTTGGAACGTGACCTCCTCGGACCTGTAATTGTTCG
The DNA here is from genome assembly GCF_018294505.1 of Triticum aestivum. Taxonomy (NCBI): domain Eukaryota; kingdom Viridiplantae; phylum Streptophyta; class Magnoliopsida; order Poales; family Poaceae; genus Triticum; species Triticum aestivum. The sequence continues at coordinate 248,508,303 of NC_057810.1, forward strand.
GCGAGCCGAACACCACATCCAGTGTAATTTTTCCTGTGTAGCGTGCTTCCCGACTAGGGATTATTCCTCTAAAGGTTGTGCTGCTTCGCTCAATGCGGCTCCAGTCTATTTCCATTTTTCGAAGGGTTTCCTTGTAAATGAGGTTTAATCCGCTGGCGCCATCCATGAGTACCTTGGTAAGGCGAAAGCCGTCCACTATTGGACTAAGGACCAATGCGGCTGGTGCTCGGGCTTTTCGGAATTTAGGTTCATCACTAGCGTTAAAGGTAATAGCCGTGTCACTCCATGGATTTATTGTTGCTACTTGGTAGACTTCGGCAAGGTTGCGGAGTGTTCATTTCCGCATATTATTTGATGCGAAAATCTCGAAGACTGTTAATACCGTACTGGTATTACTGGGCTGGTTCTCTGGAGCTAGAAGCTCTTCGCCACTTTTGGCCACCTGCCGTAGTATCCAACATGCTCGAAGGCTATGAGTTGGAGTAGCGCCCTCTGTACTATGAATTTTGCAGGGTCCATTGAGCCATCCGTCCAGTACGGTTCCGTGCCCTTTAGGGGTTTTTTACTTTTTGGTATTTAACCTAGGTGCCTGGCGATGATCCACCCTTTTATTTCGGACTAGGGTTGTATTCGGAGCCGGATTATCCCAAAATTTGGTTTCGGTTTTCCAGGCGCTCTCCATCGCACAGTACTTTCGTACTATGGACGCCAAGTCGGCAAAGCGTGTAATTTCACGACGACTTATGGCGTTTAGGATTCCCTTGTCTGTGCAATTATTGCAGAAAAGTGAAACTGCGTCTTCCTCGTGGCAGTCCTTTATCCTATCCATAACCAGGAGGAATCTGGCCCAGTAATGGTGTACTATTTCAACGGGCTCTTGCCGGATTCGGGATAGATCGCTTATGTTTGGGTGGGCGGGTGGAATTAAATTCGGAACCCCGTCCAATCTAAGACTCAAGGGCCGAAAAGTTCCCGAACTTGGAAGCTTGGGTTTTTGGATATTGTCCAATGAATCCAGCCCGCTGCCTGACTTTAGGTTCAGGAATTGATCGTCGTCCGTCCCTCCGCGGGAATCCGCCATGGAGGGGTCGAGAATCCGGACATAGCTGGTCCTTAATATAGGAGAAGGGTCACCATATTGTTCCTCCACCACAACAACGTGGTGGGTAGCCTGGGGAGAGTTGATCTCTCTCAGATCGGTTTTAGGCCCAATCTGATCGTAGTCTGTAGCGACTCCCAGGGCGGCGATGCGATCCAAGAGCTCGTTTAAGGAGGAGAGCTCCATCGGATTTAGCTGCTCGTCAAGTTCCGAGTTAACGTGAAGATTGCTTTCGATGACCCGAGAAGTCATCGTCGGTGCGGCGGCCGAACAGGCGGTCATAAGAAAACTGCCTAGCCGGAGAGTCTGGCCGGTGGCCAAAGCTCCTTTAGCAATGGTGTCGTATTTAAAGACGGGATGAGGCATCCTTCCTAACGGCAACAGCACAGAGGAACTCTCAATGAAAGCACCAATGTCGGTGTCAAAACCGGCGGATCTCGGGTAGGGGGTCCCGAACTGTGCGTCTAGGCGGATGGTAACAGGAGACAAGGGACACGATGTTTTTTCCAGGTTCGGGCCCTCTCGGTGGAGGTAAAACCCTACTCCTGCTTGATTAATATTAATGATATGGGTAGTACAAGAGTAGATCTACCACGAGATCAAAGAGGCTAAACCCTAGAAGCTAGCCTATGGTATGATTGTTGTTCGTCCTACGGACTAAAACCCTCCGGTTTATATAGACATCGGACAGGGCTAGGGTTACATAGGGTCAGTTACAATGGTAGGAGATCTACATATCCGTATCGCCAAGCTTGCCATCCACGCCAAGGAAAGTCCCATCCGGACACGGGACGAAGTCTTCAATCTTGTATCTTCATAGTCTAGGAGTCCGGCCAACGGTGATAGTTCGGCTATCCGGACACCCCCTAATCCGGGACTCCCTCAGCCGCTGAGGGGGTCCTGGACTAGGGGGTGTCCGGACAACCGGACTGTCGTCGTCAGCCGGACTGTCATCGTCAGCCGGACTCCAAGACTATGAAGATACAAGATTGAAGACTCCGTCCCGTGTCCGGATGGGACTTTCCTTGGCGTGGAAGGCAAGCTTGGCAATACGGATATGTAGATCTCCTACCATTGTAACCGAATCTGTGTAACCCTAGCCCTCTCCGGTGTCTATATAAACCGGAGGGCTTTAGTCCGTAGGACACAACAACCATTGCAACAATCATACCATAAGCTAGCTTCTAGGGCTTAGCCTCCTTGATCTCGTGGTAGATCCACTCTTGTACTACCCATATCATCAATATCAATCAAGCAGGAGTAGGGTTTTACCTCCATTGAGAGGGCCCGAACCTGGGTAAAAACATCGTGTCCCTTGTCTCCTGTTACCATCCGCCTAGACGCACAGTTCGGGACCCCCTACCCGAGATCCGCCGGTTTTGACACCGACATTGGTGCTTTCATTGAGAGTTCCTCTGTGCCGTCACCGATAGGAAGGATGCCTCCTCCTGTCTTCAAGGACGGTATTTTCACAAAGGAGCCTTGGCCGTCGGCCAAACTATCCGGCTAGGTGGTTTTCTTATGACCGCCTGTCCGGCCACCGCTTCGACAATGACCTCTCAAGTCGTCAAAAGCAATCTTCACGTTAGCTCGGAATTCACCGAGCGGCTGGATCCAATAGAGCTCTCGTCCGTGAACGAGCTCTTGGATCACATCGCCGCCCTGGGAGTCGCTACAGACTACAATCAGATTGGGCTTAAAACCGATCTGAGAGAGATTAACTCTCCCCAGGTCACCCACCACGTCGTAGTGGTAGAGGAACAATGCAGCGACTCTTCTCCTGTATTGAAAACTAGTCATGTCCGAGCTCCCGAACCCTCCATGCCGAATTCTCGCGGAGGGACGGACTTCGATCAAGCACTGAACTTAAAGTCAGGCAGCGGACCGGACTTGTTGGACAACGTCCAGCAATCCAAGCTTCCAAATTTGGAAACTTCTCGGCCTTCGAGCCTTGAGATGGGTAGGGTTCCAGACTTAATTCCACCCGCCCGCCCAGACATATGCGATCTATCTCTAATCTGGCAAGAGCCCGCTGAAATAGTACATCACTACTGGGCCAGATTCCTCCTGGTTATGGACAGGATAAAGGACTGCCGAGAGGAAAATGCAATCTCAATTTTTTGGAATAATTGCACGGACGAGGGAATCTTGAACGCCGTCAGCCATCGTGAAATTACACGCTTCGCCGACTTGGCGTCCATAGTACGAAAGTACTGTGCGATGGAGAGTTTCCGGAAAACCGAAAATAAGTTTTGGGACAATCCGGCCCCGAATACAACCCTTGTCCGCAACAAAAGGGTGCATTACACTCAGGCACCAGATACAAAAACCAAAAAGCAAAAACCCCATAAAGGGCACGGAACCGTACTGGAGGGATGGCTTAGCGGACCCTGTAAAATTCACAGTACAAAGGGCGCCATCCCAACACATAGCCTTCGAGCATGTTGGATATTACGGCAGGTGGCCAAAAGTGGCGAGGAGCTTCTAGCCCCGGAAAACCACTCCAATAATACCGGTACGGTATCAACAGTCTTCGAGACTTTCGCATCAAATAATATGCGGAAACGAACAATCCGCAGCCTCGCCGAAGTCTACCAAGTAGCAACAACAAATCCATGGAGCGACACAGCCATCACCTTCAACGCCAGCGACAAACCTAAATTCCGAACAGCCCGAGCACCAGCCGCACTGGTACTTAGTTCAATAGTGGAGGGCTTTCGACTTACAAAGGTCCTCATGGATGGCGGCAGCGGATTAAACCTCATCTACAAGGAAACTCTTCAAAAAATGGAAATAGACTGGAGCCGCATTGAGCGAAGCAGCACAACCTTCAAAGGAATAATCCCTAGCCGGGAAGCGCGCTGCACCGGAAAAATCACACTCGATGTGGTGTTCGGCTCGCTGGACAATTACAGATCCGAAGAAGTCACGTTCCAAGTGGCCCCGTTCAACAGCGGATATCACGCTATATTAGGACGAGAGGCATTCACAATTTTTCAAGCCATACCCCATTACGGGTACATGAAGCTCAAAATGTCCGGGCCCGGCGGAATAATCACTCTCGTTAGTGATCCGGACATAGCACTCCGCGCCGAAAACAAGACAGCCGCATTAGCCCTGGAGGCACTATCCGAAGCCTTAGCGGCAGAAGAACTCACCGCGCTGCGCTCTACGGTGAACAGGGATGATGTGATACTCGATAAGAGATCCAAGTCCACCTCCTTTAAACCAGCAGACGAAATAGTAAAATTCCAGGTCCATCCAACGGACCCGACAAAGACGGCCTCCATCGGGGCACAGTTGAACCCTGATGTAGACGCCGCACTACGAGAATTCCTTCGGGAAAATTGGGACATTTTCGCCTGGCACCCTTCAGATATGCCAGGAATCCCATGCAGATTGGCAGAGCATAGCCTAAATATCCTAAAAGGGTTTAAGCCGGTCAAACAGGCTCTTTGATGATTTTCCGAACCCAAAAGACAGGCAATGGGAGAAGAACTAGCCAAACTATTGGAAGCCAGATTCATCAGAGACATCAAACATCCGGATTGGCTAGCAAACCTGGTTATGGTACCAAAGAAGGACAAATCCTGGCGCCTATGTGTCGATTTCAAAGACCTCAACAAGGCCTGCCCAAAGGATCCCTTCCCCCTCCCCCGCATCGACCAAATAATCGATGCTACCACAGGGCACGATTCATTGTGCTTCCTGGACGCATACTCCGGTTACCATAAAATCAAGATGGCGGAAGCGGACCAAGCCGCAACGGCATTCATTACTCCATATGGACCATTCTGCTTCAACACGATGCCCTTCGGACTCAAAAACACTGGCGCAACATATCAGCGCATGATTCAGACATGTCTGGCTACCCAGATCGGCAAAACAGTAGAGGCATATGTAGACGACGTAGTCGTCAAAACCAAACACGTCGAAACTCTAGTAGACGATTTGAGGCTCACATTCGACAACCTCCGAGCATATGACATCAAGCTGAATCCGGAAAAATGCGTTTTCGGCGTACCAGCCGGAAAGCTCCTGGGCTTCATTGTATCCGGTAGAGGAATTGAAGCAAACCCGGCCAAGATCCGAGCTCTGTCACAGCTGGATATTCCAAAAGACCTCAAACAGATACAAAAATTGACTGGATGCGTGGCGGCTCTAAGCCGCTTTATCTCCCGCCTGGGAGAAAAGGCATTGCCCCTCTATCGCCTCCTCAGACGCACCGAACACTTCGAGTGGGAGGATGCTGCCACTACCGGACTCGAAGAAATAAAAACCATATTGGCAAAAAATCCGGTCCTGGCTGCGCCTAACCTGGGTGAACCAATGTTGTTATACATCGCGGCAACACATCAAGTTGTAAGCACGGTACTCGTCGTCGAACGAGAGACAGAAGGGCATAAATTCCCTCTTCAAAAACCAGTGTACTACGTATCCACTGTGTTAACCCCCTGCAAGTCCCGTTACCTGCACTATCAAAAGATAGCGTACGCGGTGTTCATGGCATCCCGGAAGCTCCGACACTACTTTCAAATGTGTTCGATAACAGTGGCCTCCGAAGTACCACTCGACGACATTATAAACAACCGCGACGCAACGGGCAGGATTGCAAAATGGGCCATTGAGCTCTTACCATTCGATATAACTTACAAACCTCGGTGAGCTATAATGTTACAAGTTTTGGCTGAATTTGTCGCTGAATGGACCGAAGCCGAACTCCCTAAAGAGTACGGTGCATACTCCAATTGGATTATGCACTTCGACGGCTCTAAAATGTTGGCCGGATTGGGGGCTGGCGTCGTATTGACGTCCCCAACCGGGGACACAGTCCAATACGTACTTCAGATAATGTACACGGACTCCAACAACGCAGCCGAATACGAGGCCCTTTTACATGGTCTCCGGATGGCAATCTCCATGGGCATTCAACGCCTAGAGGTGCACGGGGATTCAAACCTTGCAATACCCCAAATAAATGGAGACTTTGATGCCATGGATCCGAAAATGGCAGCATATCGCAAGGCTGTCCTAAAAATGTCAGCTCGGTTTGAAGGACTTGAATTCCATCACGTAGCCCAGGATAATAACCAAGCAGCCGACGTACTGGCACACATCGGCGCAAAACCTGACGCTGTCCCTCCAAACATCTTCCTGGAACGGCTCTTTAAGCCATCCGTACTATGGGACGAGGAGTCCGGAAATAACAAATCGGAAACAGCCGCACCAACCGACGCAGAGCAATCTGACACAACCGGCGATTCAGCCGATGACATAACACCTTCAGCCCACGACATAATGGCAGTAATCGCCCCGTGGACAGAACCATTCCTAGCCTACTTGCTTAGGCAGGAACTTCCCAAAGACCAAAATAAGGCCCGCTGCATTGTCCCGCGATCTAAAGCCTACAAGGTCCATGAGGGAGAACTTTATAAGAAAAGCACAACCGGAGTCCTTCAAAGGTGTATCTCCAAAGAGGAAGGGCGAAACCTCCTGGCTGAAATTCATGCCGGACTAGGTAGACACCACGCCGCAGCTCGGGCCCTTGTAGGAAAGGCATTCCGTAAAGGATTTTATTGGCCGACGGCCCGGGCAGATGCTCAGGACTTAGTCCAAAGATGCGTCGGTTGTCAACTCTTTGCTAATCAGAGCCATATACCACCCACCGCCCTCAAAACTATACCCATTACCTGGCCGTTCGCGGTCTGGGGGCTTGACATGGTTGGGCCCCTTAAAGGAGGAACCCACAAGCAAAGGTAACTATTGGTCATGGTGGACAAATTCACCAAATGGATAGAGGCCAAGCCAGTCAAAACGGCAGAGTCCGGACCAGTGATAGACTTTATCTCCGAGGTAGTACACCATTATGGTGTCCCCCACAGCATCATCACTGATAACGGCACGAATTTCACGGCCGACGAGGTTAAATCATGGTGCAAAAATATGGGCATTAAGCTCGATTACGCTTCAGTCTATCATCCTCAAACCAATGGCCAAGTGGAATGAGCAAATGGTCTAATAATGAGCGGCATCAAACCCAGACTAGTGCGGTCACTTACGAAATCTGTCACGCACTGGGTAGAGGATCTCGACTCCGTACTCTGGGGGCTGCGGACAACGCCCAACCGTACTACCGGATTCACACCATTTTTATGGTATACGGCACAGAGGCAGTTCTGCCCTGCGACATCATTCATGACTCACCTCGAGTACGCATGTACGAAGAAAGAGAAGCCAAGCTGGATCGGCAGGACAGCTTGGACGCATTGGAGGAAGAACGCGACGTCGCCAAGGCTCGTTCCACGTTCTATCAGCAGCAGGCTCGAAGATATCAAAGCAGAGAAGTACGGGCCAAGACTTACAACGTTGGCGAACTAGTTTACGCCTGCCGGACAAGAAAAAGGACAAGCTCAAGCCCAAATGGGAGGGCCCCTTCATTATCGATAAAGTCCTGACTGGCGGAGCATACCGTCTACGAAATGCGTCGGACAACCGACTCGAGCCGAACCCATGGAACGCAGCCCGCCTCCGAAGATTCTATGCCTAGCGCCGGACTAAGAGTTTGTCCCCTTCCCTCGTCCAAATTTTTACACTTTAGCTGTCTTTTGTTTCTCTTTCTTCTCTCAACCCTTTTCCTAAAAAGCCCTTAAGGGCCTACTTGCGCATCGTTCGCACATACTTGATGTGCCATCCGCACTCATTATACCTGGGGGCTTCTTTACCAGAAGCTTAATTATAAGGGCTTCATGCCCAGCACATGTGTCAAGCTTCCACATGTACCTTTTATTCACCATTATATGCGTCGATATGACTTAAGTTTTGGCCAAGCTGGGTTGCCTGGCTCCTGTGCTTAGCCCTACGTTCTTGATTGTTCGGCTAGGAGGTAAAGGGAGCACCTCTGCGATTGTTATTGCCGGGTCTGCCGGATGTGTACCTCACACTGGGTGAAGCCGAAAGCTAGCGTTCTTAAGGGAATATTCGGTCGGTGACTTGAAAGATGATTTTTTACCTTCTTATTTATCTGCCCCGGATGTTTTTCTGCTCTTTTCGCAGACTGGACATGCACTTTAGGGCATGCCTCCCAGGGAAAGGAACCCTTAACAGAACTATTCTCCCTGGAAGATGTTTCTTACTAACCATGTAATATAACATAACTAGTTGGGCACTTGTCTGATAAAGCACTAATGACCCCTACGCCTGGTCTCCATGCATGCCCCAGTTGTTTCTTAACCGAGAAGGTATCCGGACACACTCCGGACTCTAGGGTCCCGAGGTTGAAGCGAAAAGGTCGGCAAAGACAAATGATCTACAATCCGGCTAGAAGGCATTTTACATGTCATTTTAAAATACATTGTCAAATCGACTGACTGTATTCCTCCTCAATCCCGTCTAACAGGCTGTCTAATTTACAGTCCCGTTGGGAAAATTTAGCGGCCAATTCTACTTGGCCGTATACTAAACTCACAGGGATCTCCTTCCCATCGGGCCCCACAGGTCCAACCTCGGCCATATGATTGGGATCCGCCTTCTTGTACCGCGTCTTCACCATGGCCCAGGCCTCCCTGGCACCTTGGTAGCAGGCCGAAATCTTCCATAAACGGAAGCGCGGCCGCATTCCCTGAAGCTTCTCTACAAGCTCCCCAAGGCCCTCGGGCAGGGAGAGGGCCGGCCATAAAGCCTGGACGACGCCGCTCATTGCTTGCCGAACTCGTTCGAGCAGGTGCAACAGTTCGGGAAGTTGATCACCCGTCGATACGGGCATCTCCTCCGCAGGGCGACCTGTGAGTATACCTACAGACATATTGTGTCAATTGACTTCCTCGCCGAACTCTTCTTTTCAAAGGAGTTCGCTCAAGCACTTACTATAGATGCCGTGACGAAGCCGCTGATTCTCCTTAACGGAGCTAGACAGCTCGCCCCGAACACCTTTCAGCTCTTCTCCGAGCTGGTGTGGGCATCCTGGAGCTTGTTCCTTTCCTGCTGCACTTTATTTAGCACCCTCTCGCCGGCCTTCAGCTGGCGCAATAGCTCTTGCCTGTCCGGATCTTGTCCGGCAGCACCTGCAATGTCACTATTAAACTTGCGCGCACGCCGCACACCGCTTATATTTTTAAAATAATGTGTTACCAGGAGGGGTCTCTGTGTTTCCTCCTGCGGCAGCAAGTGCGGCCTCGAGTTGGGCCTTGCATTCTTGCAGCTCCTGAGACAGTTGGATATTCTTCTCCGTAAGATCCTGCGTTTCAAATGATCCTTATATCAGTTAATATAACTACTTTAAGTCTCGGGGGCTACTGGCATATACAACTATTAAATTCTCTTACTCGTATGTCTTTTACATATTGCTCCGTGGCTCTGGTCAAACCATCTTGAGTAGCACGGCGGTGCGCGTCCCCCGCGTTAAAGGCATTCAACGCCTCAGGGGAGAAGCACGCATCACAAAACACAGTCCGGCGGCGCTTGTGGTTCATGGCGCTCTCCACCTCAGACTTGGTGGCGGACAGTCTGTCGGCATCCTCCATTGGAGGAGTACTAGCTCGCGCCTTGCGCTCGCCTCCCCCTCCAGACCAGGTGCTGGAGCCTGGCTGGTAGAGGTTGGATTGGCAACCTCTACGCCCGCAGTCCGGCGGGCACTTTTTCTCCTGCAAAAGTTATGATTATTCAAACGCTTCCTAGGAACGTTGCTCTAAATAACGGACCATGAGCTATACCTTTGTGGCGACGTTTCAATCCGCGTCATGCTCCTCTTCCGCCTATTGGGCCGAACTGACCCCTGTTGGTCAGCCGCCGCGGGCTCGGCTTCCCGCCTTGAAGGCACCTCCTGCAAAGCGCCATCGTATACGATGGTCAGAAATGAGCAAGGAAGGAATAACGGTGTCAGAACTTCGGTCACAATCACCTGGGAAGCCGGATATAGTCCGGGGTAAGCAGCCGTAATGGCGACTAAAGCATTATCCATGCTGAGCTGGTGGAACACCCCATCGATTAGCTCCACCTTTGTGTCCGGATCATCTTCGGAGGCCGGATCCTGGGATCTCTCCGGATCCTCGGGTTGCGGAGCTGGGTTAAGCATGCCCTCCACGACCCGACGCTACTCCTGCGTCGAAAACACAATATAAGAAACTTAAACTTCGAAAGCATGGGTCGGGCATGCAGAGTGTTCGCTTACCCAAGGCCGGGGATTATTCATGGAGAACCCATTCAACAGGTTCGTCCGGAGGAAATCCTCCTTCTCCCCCTTATACAGGCCGGACAGGATCTTCACCAGGTCTTCGGCCGAACCCGTCCCTTTGCGGCCATGACGGGTGGCATCGTCCTCCCTGTTGAAATCCCACATAGGGTGGCCCCTGTACTGCAGCGGCTGCACCCCCCGCATAATGCACGTTGCCATGACTCCAATCATGGTCAACCCGGAATGGGCCAGTAACCTTATCCGGCCCATCAAATAATGGACGCTCTTGTCTTCCTCTAGCTGGGGGCTCCGTGGGCGCCAGCTGAGGCGTTTCTTCAAAGGAGCATTACTGAACTCCGGGAGGCCGATCCGAACAGGGTCCGGCAGCGGAGCGTCTTCTACGTAAAACCATTCCGAAGGCCAGTCTTCGGACGCCTTCTTAGGGGTTCGGATGGATATCCGGTCGCGGCAATGCGCCATATTTCGGCGCCGCCCACTTGATATATGGACCCCTCGTGAGAGCGGGGTACAAGGCAGAACAACCTCTTCCATAGCGCGAAATGGGGCTCGACACCCAGAAATAGCTCGCAAAGAGCTACGTAACCCGCAATATGCAGGATAGAGGCGGGCGTGAGGTGATGGAGCTGGAGTCCGTAGAACTCCAGGAGCCCGCGGAGGAACGGATGTACAGGAAATCCGAGCCCCCTTATCAGATAGGGGACGAAGCATACCCGCTCCCCTTTGTTGGGACATGGGTAGCCTCCGCTTGCTTCCCACCTTTGTAGGTGGCCAGCCCGGCTCGAACCGGAACCATGAAGGCCGGAGGGAGATATCCCTCCGCTTGGAGCTTCACCAGCTCGTTGTGCGGAACAGAGCATCTCCTCCAATCTCCTGGCAGAGGGCTGGGAGCGCGAGAAGAGGAGCCGCATCGACGGTCCATGATGGAATGGATTCTTGGTCAGAAGCTCTCCGATGAGTACTCGCGGAAGGAAGATGGTGTGATTTGGATCTGGATTCTTGCCTCTCTTATAGGCAGATTATTTGCGCAGCTAGGGGGTAAAACATAAAAGATACCCTGGCTTTTCGCATTCGTGCGACGCGTGGAAGAAGGCCATTATTGGGCGTTGTCGGTGTCAAAACCGGCGGATCTCGGGTAGGGGGTCCCGAACTGTGCGTCTAGGCGGATGGTAACAGGAGACAAGGGACACGATGTTTTTACCCAGGTTCGGGCCCTCTCGATGGAGGTAAAACCCTACGTCCTGCTTGATTAATATTGATGATATGGGTAGTACAAGAGTGGATCTACCACGAGATCAAGGAGGCTAAACCCTAGAAGCTAGCCTATGGTATGATTGTTGTAATGTATGTTGTCCTACGGACTAAAGCCCTCCGGTTTATATAGACACCGGAGGAGGCTAGGGTTACACAGAGTCGGTTACAATGGTAGGAGATCTACATATCCGTATTGCCAAGCTTGCCTTCCACGCCAAGGAAAGTCCCATCCGGACACGAGCCGAAGTCTTCAATCTTGTATCTTCGTAGTCTTGGAGTCCGGCGGATAATGATAGTCCGGCTGTCCGGACACCCCCTAGTCCAGGACTCCCTCAGTAGCCCCTGAACCAGTCTTCAATGACGATAAGTCCGGCGCGCATAATGTTCGGCATTGCAAGGTGGGTTCCTCCCTTGAATAATACAGAGAAGATCATGAACACCAGGATAGTGTCCGGCTCTGCAAAATAAATTCCACATTCCACCGTAGAGAGAATAAGATATACACTAGCTCAATCTGCTGGCGTATTATGCGGCGTGACATCACACCGCTACCAAGCCTTTGTTTGAATCGTTTTTTACTATAACACCTCAACACGTTTAGCGAAGCGGTTTCCTTGGCACGTCTTGTCAAAGCAGAGATCGTGTTCCCCCTTATTCCGGGATCCTCATCAATACAGACGTGGGTAACCCAACCGCGCCATTGATGGTGGCGCTTGGGAGATAAGCGAGTTTTACCAGGCCGGTGGGGGACGCACAGTTTAGTCCGCCTATATATAAGGGATAAGGATTCACCTTCTCACCTACGCCTTCTTCTTCCTTTGCTTTTCCATCTCTGCGCACTCAAGCTCCAACGCCCAAGCTTGCGCATCTCGCCTCGACCTTCTCCGAATATGTCCGGAGCGGGAGGCAAATGGTTGGCCTCCACCGCTAAGGAGGAGGACATCACCAAGCTGCGCAACGTCGGATACCTTTCCGGCGATATCACGCATCGGCTGCCCGACGAGGGGCAGCTCATCCCTACCCCTGGGCCTCATGAGAGGGTCGTCTTTCTCCCCCACTTCCTCCGCGGACTGGGCTTTCCGCTCCATCCATTTTTCCGGGGGCTCATGTTTTACTACGGCCTGGATTTCCACGATCTGGCGCCGAACATCTCGGCGTTTATCGTCGTGTGCGAGGCCTTCCTCTGCATCCGGCCCCACTTCGGCCTGTGGCTCAAGACCTTCAACGTCAAGCCGAAGGTTGTGAAGGGCACGCAAGCGGAATGCGGAGGCGCCATGTTGGGCAAATTGCCCAACGTACCTTGGCTCGAAGGGACCTTTGTGGATTCCGTCAAGGGGTGGCAATCGGGGTGGTTCTACATCACCGAGCCGCGCAAACCTACATGGGCGGCGGCCCCCGAGTTTAGATCTGGTATCCCCACGCAGCTCACCTCCTGGAAAGAGAAGGGCTTGTAGTGGGGCAATCCGGTGGAGGTGACGGGACTCCGAGCCTGCATCAAGAAGATGGTGAGCAATAGGCTTAGGCTCGTCGACGTGGTCCAAGTCATGCTCATCCGGCGGATCCTCCCATGCCAAGAACAGGCATTCAATTTGTGGGAGTTCAATCCGGAACAACACCAGGCGCTAAGCGGGCTCTTCGATACAACATACGAAGGCGCCTGGAGGGTGCTGTTCAAGGGCGCCGAAGCCCCCGCGTCCGCGACGGAAGGTCGCGGATTCAGCTCGCAGTATCCAACTGACGAGGTAAGTGATTCAACCCCATTACGGGACACTTGTGATAATTAAATTGATTCTAGTGAGGTTTCATTCTGCCTCTTCCTTTGACAGGAATGGATGGAGAATGCCAAGCTGCTTATCAGCCCGGCTCCCATGCCAGAAGACCCAGTGGACGCCCGGTTAGCAGGGCTGCTGGTTCCGGCACCGCACGTGGTGCCGGAGAAGAAGGCCAAGAAGGTGGCCGTGGGGACTCGAAAGAGTTCCCGCAATCAGGCGTCTGACGACGACGCGGACTCCTCCCCCGAAGACGAGGAGGAGGAGTATTCTCTCCCGGAGGAGGGAGAGAAGAAGAGGAAGGCTTCCCCAATCGGGGAGGCCGAAGGGTCCAAGAGGGGGAGAACTATCCCCCCAGACAGTTTCGCCAACATCAACGTTGGCGAGGATGAGTGGCTCCAAGGGCCAGGCGTCCGGCAAGATCGTAAGTATCCGGATCCTTGATATGAAATATCTTTTATGTCACGTAGTATCCTTCTAACGCCGCATTCTGTCCGTAGTCCGGCCGATGACGATCTCCCCGACTCATCGAGCGGGTCGTTGGCCTCTTCGGATGTGAATTCACTTCCGCGTGCCTCTACCCCACGCGCCGACGAGGACGCCGAGGTGGGATCCCAGAGAGGGACCCATCAGGAGGAGACTCTGGAGGCGCCGTCAGGCAACCTCCCGGACTTTGCGCCGGACTCTACATCGGAACCTGCAGTGGTTCCAGAGTCCGGCAAGCGGCCCCTTCGAAAGAAGGGCAAGACCGTGACACCGGCGGCCTCCGTCCAACCGGAGGCGCCGGATAACTTGCTGGAGGCGCTTAAAGGCACTTCCATCAAGGAAGAACACCGCACTATCATGAGTGCGGTGATTCAAAAGGTTCAGCTCGCCAAAAGCGGGCTGACGGAAGCCTGCAGCAGCCTTCTAACAGGCTTTGAGGTAAGAAGTTAAAATTATGTAATGTAGTACCGCATAGACAGTAGCCCCTGATGCTTAGTTCGGTGTTCGGAAAGAAAAGCCGGACTGAGGATCTAACAAGATATACACAGGGTTGCCTAAAATATGTCAATATGGGTTTGCAGGCTGCGCTGCTGACCTCTGCTGCACTAACGGCGGAGGTCGATGTGCTGAAGAAGGATCTCGAGCGGTCCGAGCAAGAGCTCGGCCATGCCAAGAGGTAGCTCGAGGAAAAAGAAGGTGAGTAACACCACTTTGAATAGGTACCTTACAGAAAAGGATTTTGGTTGCAATAAAATTTAACAAGGATAATATGTGTATTGCAGGGGCCACTAACGAGGTGGCAGCCCTGAAGGATGCTGTGTCCGCGGCCGAACGCAATGCGGCCGCGGAACGGGCTGAGCGAGAAAAGCAAGAGGCACGGGTGGCGGAAGTTCGGCAAGACCTCCAGGCTCTCATGGAAAAGCATGAGAGTTTGGAGCGTGACTCCAAGACTCGAGAGTCCGAGCTTGCATCGGCTCTCGAAAGTGCCAAGTCCGCCAAGGCCGAGGCCCATAAGGCCCTTCAGGAGGTTGAAGATATAAAGAAAATAGCGGCGGGTAAGGCATTTTTCATGCAGAGCAAGCATGTTAATGTGAACTACCTGACACTTACCCGCATTCGGAGCTCTCCAGGGGCGTTTGCAGATCTGCCGCGTAGTGCGTCTGATGCCGCCGCATTCTATCATGGCGAGGAGGGGAGCTCGACGGAGAAGGTCTTTTTGTCTCAGTGTGCTGAGGCCGGCCATCCGGTGCCCCCAAGCGACCAGCTGAAGCAGCTGGTTGAACTCCACAAGGTAGCTGAGGAGGTCATGAAGGGCCTCATAGTCCGGCTGTGGCCTGGACAGGCCATGCCTGGGAGCTACTTTGGCCTCGTGCGGCGGCTGGTGGATGCATGCCCCTGGGTGGAGGTCATCAAGCGCTCCGCCTGTATTGAAGGCGCTCGTCGGGCCCTTGCCCGCACAAAGGTGCACTGGGGCAAGTTGGATGCGGAGAAGCTTCTCACGGATCCACCGCCACCAGGCAGGGAGTATCGTACGCCGGAGAAGTATTATAAAATTGTCCTGAAGGGAGCCTGCGATATTGCAGATGAGTGCTCTCGAAATGTAATCTTTGGGTGAACTCGCTATGTATTTATCCTGTGCGCTGAAAACATCGTTCATATGCGCCATGAGCAACACTTGTTTAATTTAAAATATTACCTTCTGTGCGGCCGTTTATAAAATCTGAGAGATGGCAAGTCGTTGGCTTCAGCCCCCAAGCCGCGAGTGCTGGGGTGTTCGGGATAAACATGAGCACTCTTGTTCCCATTGTTGGGTCCATCAAGGGAGGCGCTCAACACAACGAACAAGGCAACCAGACTTATAATGCTTGAACACTCTCACTTAGCCATAGAATTCTATAATTTTAAATTTCGGCGAAGCCCCTGGTATTCGGAAGACAGAATCCGGGGCGCTATCCACGCCTTCTTCGGACATTGTCTGGAACTTCGCTCGAAGCGGCGTGAGTCTTTAAGGACCCGAAAAAACCTCTTGAACAGCGACCAGTCTCTCGCCTTATCATGCTAGTCAGTTTTAGCTTTCTCCACTGAGGCGCTCGCCCAGCTCAACCGGGGCGCAATCGCAGTGGTTCTCCCAGTGCCACCTTAGCCGACGGAACGGAACATAAGGCACCAAAGCATGGGACCCGGGCAAACCCAACTATTGACCCAAGACATGATTCGGAGCCGATTCATATAATGCTATAAGTTCGGGGTGCCGCACTTGTGAAAGTGTTTGAACTTATCACACCATAGAGTGGGGAACATAAGCCCCCGGTGTATTATGCCGTACCAAAATATACGGGTGCCAGATGTCATATAATGAGCATATATATATATAAGGTAATGCAATTGCGATCATAAAGGTGCTGCATTATTTATGAAAGAAAAGTCTGCTAGTAGAGCGGACTGATACAAATAGTGCGGTAAGCAAGGGATTTGGACTAAATAAACATGTCCCCCTCCAGGGATGAGCTGCGGATTTGGTGTATATAATCGAATTTAATGCTCGTAATTGAGACCAACTGAGTGTTCGGCGCGGCCTTCTTTAGTCCCTGACTGTTGCATCATGAGTTCGGCAGGTTCGTTGCCGGACATGGCTTCTGGTTAACAGAGTCCTGTGTATATAAAAGGAGAAAATTAATAAAAAAGGGGGGCACACTTGCGAGCCCCCGGTGTGGTCGAACCGCACTCTGGGTCCGTTGCGGTCGTGCCCCCTCCCCTGTGCCCATGGTATCTCCAAAGCGTGATGATGTACGCGGAGTGTTATTCTTGCGATCATGCGCGGGCGAGGGTTGGGGCCGCATTGCTACGCGTGCTCTGATCGCGCCAGGTGGTCTTGGTTGGCATTGCTCTAGGCGCGTTTTGCTGTATCCGGCCTTTTAACGGCCGGACTCGAGAATTGCCTTAGAAGGCTGCTCTATACTTCTGCCGCGAGAGCCGCTATATGTTCCTCCGTTCGGGGGGAGCGTTCCGTATTCCCATTGACCGTGATGACTCCATGAGGGCCTGGCATCTTGAGCTTTAGGTATGCATAATGCGGCACCGAGTTGAATTTTGCAAACGCGGTTCGTCCGAGCAGGGCATGATAGCCGCTGTGAAACGGGACTATGTCAAAGATTAACTCTTCGATCCGGAAATTATCCGGGGATCCGAAGACCACTTCCAGTGTGACTGAGCCTGTACAGTTGGCTTCCACTCCTGGTATGACACCTTTAAAGGCTGTCTTTGTAGGTTTAATCCTTGATGGGTCTATGCCCATTTTGCGCACTGTATCCTGATAAAGCAGGTTCAGGCTGCTACCGCCGTCCATCAGGACTCTCGTGAGGTGCAACCCATCGACGATTGGGTCTAAAACCAATGCGGCGAATCCGCCATGGCGTATGCTGTTCGGATGGTCTCTTCGATCGAAAGTGATCGGACAAGAGGACCATGGGTTGAACTTTGGGGCGACTGGCTCCATCGCATAGACGTCCCTTAGTGCGCGTTTCCTCTCCCTCCTGGGTATGTGGGTCGCATATATCATGTTCACCGTCCGTACTTGTGGGGGAAAACCCTTCTGTCCTCTGTTGTTCGGCGGTCGGGTCTCTTCCTCGTCGTTGCTGTTTAGCCCCTTGTCATTGTTTTAGGCAATTAACTTGCCGGCCTGCTTGAACACCCAGCAGTCTCTATTAGTGTGGTTAGCTGGCTTTTCAGAGGTGCCATGTATCTGGCATAAGCGGTCGAGTATTCGGTCCTGATTGGACGGACCCAGAGTGGTTCTTTTGAATGGCTTCTTCCGCTGACCGGGTTTAGAGCCTCGGAATCCGGCATTGACTGCCGTATCCTCCTTATCGTCGCCGTTAATGCGGCGCTTATTTTTGTTTCGACGTGACCTGCCATTGTTGTCCTTGGTATCCGGACTGCCAGAATTTTTGCGGAGGTTGTTGCTACGGGCTAGCCAGCTGTCCCCTCCCATGCAAAAGCGGGTCATTAACGATGTGAGGGCTGCCATGGATTTCGGCTTTTCCTGCCCCAGGTGCCGGGCTAGCCATTCGTCCCGGATGTTATGTTTGAAGGCTGCAAGGGCCTCTGCATCCGGACAGTCAACGATTTGGTTTTTCTTTGTTAAGAACCGTGTCCAGAATTGTCCGGCCGATTCGTCTGGCTGCTGAATGATGTGGCTTAGGTCATCAGCGTCTGGTGGTCGCACATACGTGCCCTGGAAGTTGTCAAGGAATGCGGCTTCTAGGTCTTCCCAGCACCCAATTGACTCTGCGGGCAAGCTATTTAGCCAATGCCGAGCTGGTCCTTTAAGCTTGAGTGGGAGATACTTGATAGCATGGAGATCATCGCCGCGGGCCATGTGGATGTGGAGAAGATAGTCTTCGATCCAAACCGCGGGGTCTGTTGTGCCGTCGTAAGATTCGATGTTTACGGGTTTAAACCCTTCGGGGATCTGATGATCCATTACTTTGTCAGTGAAGCATAGAGGGTGTGCGGCGCCTCTGTATTGAGCAATATCGCGACGTAGCTCGAGAGAGCGCTGTCTGCTATGTTCGGCCCGGCCGGGGTTATTGTATCCGGTGCGATGGTATTCGTCGTGGGTCGTAGGGCGCCCACGTGATCCGTAGATGGATCTAGATTGCCTTGCCTTGTCCTCCAATATGTCTCGCAAGTCCGGCGCGTTCCCTCTTGGCTTCGTACTTTTGGAGCGATGCCGGGGTACGGTATTGGCTGGGGGCCTGGATGCCTCTCTGTCACGACCACGGGGTGGTCGGTCAGCCATATCGTGCGCTGGTGATGGGGGTATGTATGCTTCCTCCTCTAATCGGGGGAGCAACTTGCGTCTTGGGTAACTTTTGGGGGGGCGTTCGAGTTTATACTCTTCCGCCGCGAGGACCTCGGTCCATCGATCGGCCAGCAGGTCTTGATCAGCTTGGAGCTGTTGCTGCTTTTTCTTTAGGCTGTTTGCCGTGGTGATAAGCCTGCGCTTGAAGCGCTCTTGTTCGACGGGATCCTCGGGTACGACGAATTCATCATCGTTGAGGCTTGCCTCGTCTTCGGAGGGAGGCATATAGTTATGATCCTCGACCTCTTCGTCTGCCGCCCTCTCATGAGGGCTTGCTTCTGCATCCTCCTGCGCTGAGTCTTGCTGGAGGGGATTGTCTTCGGCACTCTCCGGAGTATTATTATCTCCTGTGCCGGAATCTCCATTCTTGCTGTGGCGGGATTTAGAGCGGCGCCGCTGACATCGGCGTTTGGGCTGCTTCTTTAGAGAGTCTGCCTCCGCTGCTTCTTCGCCATCCCTGTCTTTTGGGGTGTCCACCATATATATGTCATATGACGAGGTGGTCTTCCACTGCCCTGTAGGCGCTGGTTCCTGTTCGTCTCCGGCATCGTCGTCCATAGCGTCGATGTCGTCGGAGTCGTAGCCTAGCATGTCGGTTAGATCGTCGACAGTGGCTACAAAGTGGGTGGTGGGTGGGCTCTGAATTTCTTCGTCGTCCGTACCCCAACCATCCTGGCCATAGTCCGGCCAGGACTCTCCTGATAACGAGAGATGCTTTAGTGAATTCAGGATATCGCCAAAAGGCGAGTATTGAAAGATGTCCGCGGCGGTGAATTCCATAACCGGCGCCCAATCCGGATTGATTGGTAGGGGCGCGGGAGGTTCGGAGTCCGGCGAGGAGACCGGCACCTCGGAATCACGAGTTTCGCAGGGGACAAGATCAGAGTTCGGCTCCATCGCCGTGGATGTTGAAGCCCCCAGGGCGGTGTTTATCCACCGGCCCTCGATCTGGGCGATCGGCTCCGGGCTAATAGCCGAAGCGGATCCGTGTGCGGCCACCAAGGCACTGTTCGGTGGCAGAGCTAGATCATGCCCATCGTCATAGTGCGGCGCGCTTGGCTGTGGCTCGAGTCCATCAAAGATCAAGTCTCCGCGGACATCGGCCGTGAAGTTTAGGCTTCCGAATCTGACCTGACGGCCAGGGGCGTAGCTTTCGATCTGTTCCAGATGGCCAAGCGAATTGGCCCGCAGTGCGAAGCCGCCGAATACGAAGATCTGTCCGGGGAGAAAAGTCTCACCCTGGACAGCGTTGTTGGCTGAAGATGCCATCAAACCTATCGGTGACGACACAGAGGAACTCTCAATGAAAGCACCAATGTCGGTGTCAAAACCGGCGGATCTCGAGTAGGGGGTCCCGAACTGTGCGTCTAGGCGGATGGTAACAGGAGACAAGGGACACGATGTTTTTACCCAGGTTCGGGCCCTCTCGATGGAGGTAAAACCCTGCGTCCTGCTTGATTAATATTGATGATATGGGTAGTACAAGAGTGGATCTACCATGAGATCAAGGAGGCTAAACCCTAGAAGCTAGCCTATGGTATGATTGTTGTAATGTATGTTGTCCTACGGACTAAAGCCCTCCGGTTTATATAGACACCGGAGGAGGCTAGGGTTACACAGAGTCGGTTACAATGGTAGGAGATCTACATATCCGTATTGCCAAGCTTGCCTTCCACGCCAAGGAAAGTCCCATCCGGACACGAGCCGGAGTCTTCAATCTTGTATCTTCGTAGTCTTGGAGTCCGGCGGATAATGATAGTCCTGCTGTCCGGACACCCCCTAGTCCAGGACTCCCTCAGGCGTGGAAGCCAAGAAGCGCGATATTAATAAGAAAGCCGGACACTGTTCGGCAGGTACGTGGAACTTAAAGGAGAACCCGCCTTGCAGCGCCGAAGACTACATACGCGCTGGACTTATCGTCATTGAAGCCTGATTCGGGGGCTACTGAGGGAGTCCTGGACTAGGGGGTGTCTGGACAGCCGGACTGTCATCGTCAGCCGGACTGTCATTGTCAGCCAGACTCTAAGACTATGAAGATACAAGATTGAAGACTCCGTCCCGTGTCCGGATGGGACTTTCCTTGGCGTGGAAGGCAAGCTTGGCAATACGGATATGTAGATCTCCTACCATTGTAACCGACTCTGTGTAACCCTAGCCCTGTCCGATGTCTATATAAACTGGAGGGCTTTAGTCCGTAGGAAACAACAACCATTGCAACAATCATACCATAGGCTAGCTTCTAGGGCTTAGCCTCCTTGATCTCGTGGTAGATCCACTCTTGTACTACCCATATCATCAATATCAATCAAGCAGGAGTAGGGTTTTACCTCCATCGAGAGGGCCCGAACCTGGGTACAAACATCGTGTCCCTTGTCTCTTGTTACCATCCGCCTAGACGCACAGTTCGGGACCCCCTACCCGAGATCCGCCGGTTTTGACACCGACAGCCGCCTTAGCCGATTATAATGGAATGTAAGGCGACAATCCCAGGAGTCAGGCAAACCCAACATTTGACCAAAGACATGATTCGGAGCTGATGCATATAAGGCCAAACTCGTGACGTCGAACACTCCTGAAGGTATTCGGACTTTATAATAGAAGATGGGCCCAAGAATGCCCATCCATTATAGATCCTGTGTTTCCAGGTACGTGTGTTAATCTGTCGTGGCGAAATGCCAATAACGGCAGTATCCTCTATGGGTATGGAACCCATGGGATGGTTATACAACAAGAGGCAATAGAAAAGGTTTACACAGTGGCTTAATCTAAAAAGAAACCTATTGAGTGGGGCCCTGCTGCACGTCTGCGCCTTTGTCTCCATTGTGCCGTATCCTGGAAGAGTAACGCGCGAACGTTGTCTGTGAAAAAGAGAACTCGTAGGAGAGTACAACGTAAGTATGCGATGGATAATAAAAGTGTAAAATGTTGGCCTGCCAATAGGGTTGAGCCAAGTGTGGGGCTTTATTCACACACCTCACTCTCAGCATCAGAACATATCGTAACACTCCAATTCATTCCCAATGAATCAGACCTGACAAAACTCTAAGAAATAGCAGGCATAGCATGGTAGGAACACATCAATGGCTTCAATCAACTCCTACACATGCTAGTGGGTTTCAACTATTTACTATGGCAATGACAGGTCATGCAGAGGAATGGGTTCAACTACCGCAGCACAAAGTAGCAGATGAATCGTTGTTGTCCTAATGCAATAACTGAGAGCAGGAGCGAGAGCGTAGGATTGTCTCGAAATGAACAAGGGGGTTTGCTTGCCTGGTAGATCAACAAGGGGGCACTGCTCCTCAGACAGGCACTCTGGAACGGTCTCCGGAGCAGGACCTATCGAGAAGGAACGGTGTCGACAATCAAAACACAAGCATATGCAACAATATGATGCATGAACATGGCATGAAGATGTGATGTGGTTTGTGCTAATGCATCTAGCAATCATTTGGTTAAAGTTCATTTGGACCAAGTGTCGGTGTCAAAACCGGCGGATCTCGGGTAGGGGGTCCCGAACTGTGCGTCTAGGCGGATGGTAACAGGAGACAAGGGACACGGTGTTTTTACCCAGGTTCGGGCCCTCTCGATGGAGGTAAAACCCTACTCCTGCTTGATTGATATTGATGATATGGGTAGTACAAGAGTGGATCTACCACGAGATCAAGGAGGCTAAACCCTAGAAGCTAGCCTATGGTATGATTGTTGTAATGGTTGTTGTGTCCTACGGACTAAAGCCCTCCGGTTTATATAGACACCGGAGAGGGCTAGGGTTACACAGAGTCGGTTACAATGGTAGGAGATCTACATATCCGTATTGCCAAGCTTGCCTTCCACGCCAAGGAAAGTCCCATCCGGACACGGGACGGAGTCTTCAATCTTGTATCTTCATAGTCT
Source organism: Triticum aestivum (assembly GCF_018294505.1). Lineage (NCBI taxonomy): Eukaryota > Viridiplantae > Streptophyta > Magnoliopsida > Poales > Poaceae > Triticum > Triticum aestivum. The sequence goes on from NC_057810.1 coordinate 248,530,859, forward strand.
TGGAGTCCGGCGGACGATGATAGTCCGGCTGTCCGGACACCCCCTAGTCCAGGACTCCCTCAGTAGCCCCTGAACCTGGCTTCAATGACGATGAGTCCGGCGCACATAATGTTCGGCATTGCAAGGCGGGTTCCTCCTCCGAATAATCCATAGAAGATTGTGAACACCAGGATAGTGTCCGGCTCTGCAAAATAAATTCCACATTCCACCGTAGAGAGAATAATATGTACACAAGTTCAATCTGCTGACGTATTTTGCGGAATGACGTCACACCACTACCAAGCCTTTACTTGAATCGTTTTTTATTATACCACCTCAACGCGTTTAGCGAAGCGGTTTCCTTGGCACGTCTTGTCGAAGCAGAGATCGTGTTCCCCTTATTCCGGGATTCTAATCTATACGGACGTGGGTAACCCAACCGCGGCCGTCGCCACGCCTCCTCTATCGAAGGCGAGTCCCGAACGGTCATGGAGACGGCTCTTGGTATTCTCCCTCTTTATAATAGGACCAAGGCTCGTTTCTTTTCTTCAATCTTCCATCGAATCCTCTCCTTGCTCCAAGTTCCAACACCCAGAGCCCTAGATTCGAGCGCTTCGGACCTTCAACAATGTCCGACTCCGACCTTCAGGGTGGGTGGATGCCCTCCTCCGTCACGGAGGAGGATGTGCTAAAGCTGCGAGAGGCCAAGTACCTATCCTACGAGATTTCGCACAGGTTGCCCGCCATAGGGCAGGCCATCCCCACCCCCGAGCCCGGCGAGTATGTCGTCTTTGTATACCACCTCCATCGGGGTTTAGGCTTCCCGACGGATCCTTTTGTGAGAGGGCTCATGTTCTACTATGGGTTGGAATTCCACGACTTGGCTTCGGAGTCCATCCTCCATATTTCCGCATTTATTGTCGTCTGCGAGGCCTTCCTTCGCCTCACCCCCCACTTCGGCCTGTGGCTGAAGACCTTCAATGAGGAGCCGAAGATGATCGGGGGCGTCAAGCAGAGTGCGGCGGGGCGGCCGTAAGCAGGAGGGCCGATGCCCCGTGGCCTGAGGGCTCCTTCCAAGAGAAGCCCGGCTTGTGGCAGCGGGAGTGGTTCCATATCACCGCTCCGAAGGGCAGCAGGCAGAAGCCGCCGCCCTTATTCCGCTCGGGACCTCCACGACGGTTGATGTCGTGGGTCAACCAAGGGCTCAATTGGGGTTCGTCAAAGGACGGGCCCCTACTGCAGGGCCGGATTCAAGACCTCCAAGCGGGGGAGATCAATCTGGTTGTGGTAATGCAGGTCATGCTGATTAGGCGTCTCCTGCCCTGCAAACGCCGCCCTCTCCGGCAGTGGGAGTTTAATCCGGAGGGACCACGGATTCTTCAACACTTCATGGGTATGACACCCGTGGAGATGTACAAATTATTCTTCGGACCACGAGTGGTGTGTCCGGAATTGACCGAGGATGCCGGCCTAAGCTGCTATCGCCCGGATACACAGGTAAGTAGCTCCGAGTCCGGACATACCGTCTGTTTGTCTTTCTGTGATTCGCCTTTTAACCCATTGCTCCTTAACAGGAGTGGATAGCGCAAGCAAAGCTGATACGGTGTATGGCCCCCCTCCCAGAGACCGCGCCGGATCCCGTGCTAGTCAGGATGTTGGAGGTTGCGCCTTCAGAAGAAGGTGAAGGGGAAGATAGAGGAGCTACCACCTCACCCAAGGAAGCGCTTGAAGAAGGGGGGATTGAGAATCCCTCCCTCCAGGGGGAGAAGAGGACCGCCTCCGGAGACCCGGAAGCCAAAGCCCCTAAGCGGGGGAAGAAATCTTCACCAGAGGGTCCTGCGTCTGAGGAGGTCCCGGCCGCACAGTCTCCCCTAAAGAATCAGCCCTCCAGCGAGCCGTAAGTAGAAAGAAGGGAGTTTGGTGATAAGAGACCTCCCTATTTGTGCTTCTGAGGATAATCGAAGTTTTTACCTTGTAGTTCGGATCTCCGACCTTCTCAGATGAGCTCGTCTTCGAGGGACCTTCGTCCGGAGATGATGGAGAGCGAGACGCCTCCGTCTGCTGCGCCGTCGGATAGGGCGGACGAGCCTGAAGTGTCATCACGGAGGGTATCCCCGAGCCCAGCAGAGCTGAAGAATTCGGCGCCGACTAGTGTTCGGCCGGGGGAGCTGAAGGATCTGCTTGAGAGGGCGTCCATCTCAGAAGATCACCATGCATTGATGAATATGGTGATTGGAAGGGTTTCGTCCGCTGAAAGTGGATTCCACAATGTCGTAAGGAGTTTGCTGGCGGGGTTTGAGGTACGTAAAAATGACACACCTTTTGACAGTTTTGCACATGGAAGTGCGCCCTGTATAGATAGTAGCCCCTGAGACTCGGTAGGTTGTTGAAAGCGACAACATGCCGAGGATCAAAATCGCAGGTTTCAATCTTCGCCATTCCTATGCAGGTGGCGGATCGTCCGGGGGCCAGCCAGACTGATGGAGTTGCCGAACTAAAGCGGCAACTCGATGTTGCGGATGCGGACATTGCGCTAATCAACAGGCGACTTGACGAATTGTCCAATGACTCGATACTACCACACATTGGGCTCCAGGCGCTCCAAGTCCTCTCGAGTTATTAACCAACTTGATCTCTGTCCAGGAGTTGCAACTAGTTTCTTGTGTTTGTAGGTAGTGCTATTTTTCTACCGAGTAGCACCCGGCAGGGTGGGCTTGGGACAAACTAGGCACACGTGGCCTGGTGTACCGAGTGGCACCCGGATGGTGGGCTCGGGAACCCTGCACACATCATTTGGGGCCATGAGCGACACCCCGGCCGGATCTCCGCTTGAAGGTTGCCGAGATACATGACGTGTACATGGCGGTAAGTGGCGAGAGCGTGTGTGAAGAAGTACACCCCTGCAGGGTTAACATGATCTATTCGAATAGCCGGGTCCGCGGTTATGGACTTCTTGAATGCTTACATGGTACATGGACAACTTGAAGTGGATACTCTAAAATGCTCAAGACAAGTGTGAGTGCTATGGATGGCCTTCTCATAGGGAGACGGGGATGAATCCATAGTAGTGTATTTTGTGGTGATTAGTGGACTCGTGTGCACCATATCACCTCAAAGAAGTTCTGGTAGTCGTAGAACAGGATAGCCACAGAGTCAAAGCTGGCTTGCTACAACTAAACCCCACATTACCCTCTTGATACAAGTGCATGTATGATAGGATCTGATATAAGTCTTGCTGAGTACCTTTGTACTCATGTTGCTTTATTTATGTTTTTGCAGCGGAGACTTCGGTCTTACTAGTGTTCTCGTGGACTTCGACGAGTAGCTTGTACCTCAGCTACGATCTTGATCGGATGTTGTAGATAGTCAGGCTCTTCAGCCTTTTTCATTTGTAGATGTCTGTACCCAGACATGTAATGCTTCCGCTTGTTGCTTGTTTGCTCTGAATGTTGGGTCATGTGACCCCTTCTTGTAATAAATGCTATGATGGCTCTTCTGAGCCTTTATCTATATGAGTTGTTGAGTTATGTTGTGATGCCATGTTGTACAGCACATACTTGCATGTTATGCGTACGTGTAATGTGTATTGCTATGTGTGGGATTTGACTATCTAGTTGTTTATCCTTAGTAGCCTCTCTTACCGGGAAATGTCTCCTAGTGCTTCCACCGAGCCCTGGTAGCTTGCTACTGCTCCGAAACACTTAGGCTGGCCGGCATGTGTCCTTCTTTGTTCCTGTGTCTGTCCCTTCGGGGAAATGTCACGCGGTGTCTACCGGAGTGCTGTTAGCCTGCTACAGCCCGGTTTACCGGAGTCGTGCTAGCCCAGTTGCTACAGCCCGAATTCACTCGCTGATGACCGACACGTTCGTTGTTGGGTCATGTATTCCTATCCCTGTAAGTTAGTGCCACTTTGGGTTCACGACTAGCCATGTCAGCCCGGGTTCTCTGTCATATGGATGCTAGCGACACTGTCATATACGTCTGCCAAAAGGCACAAACGGTCCCGGGCATGGTAAGGCGACACCCGTGGGAATACCGTGCGTGAGGACGCAAAGTGATATGAGGTGTTACATGCTAGATTGGTGTGACTTAGAATCGGGGTCCTGACAACTTTGGTATCACAGCCTGACTGCCTGTAGGATTACCAAGCTAAACTGGTCGTAGTTGAGTCTAGAAATTCCTTAGTTATATAAGGGAATTGATTGTGGGAAGGAACGTAAGGCTCTTTTTACTCCTTATACCTCATGGCCTTCTGATCTGAGTCATCCTACCTTTCCTACGGGGTTAAGGAACTAGGCATTCTCTTCTATCTATCAGGATCACGTGTTACTACTCCGTAGTCCCATAGGATTGGTTGATCAGAGTCATACCCCAGTTTTCAAGTACTTTCGGTGTAACCTGTTCAGTATGGTCTCAGAACCTTGAGTGATGATGTTGAGTATGTTACTACCCCATTTTAGCAGGATGTCTCATTCTAAGCATTTTACTGCCGTTATGCTGCCGGAATTGCCCTAGGAGTTTGAGAGATACTAATATCCTTGTCCTACATTCTATAGCTTATAGTTGATGCTGATTCCGTCCTTGGTTTCTTTTCTCAGGATGTCATCAGTTAAGCGAAGTTCTGTTGCTCGTAGCCAGAACCACGGAGATGGTAGGGATGAGGATCCTCCCGACCAACCATCGTTGACAGAGTTCATGTTAGAGATGGAGAGAAACAAGCGTGAGTCTAACCTCTTGTTGGCACGTATCGAGGAGGACACCACACATCAGTTCAAAGGATCCATGACCATTCATGACTTCATCCGTTTGCACCCACCCACCTTTCATCATTCCATTGAGCCACTCGATGCAGATGACTGGCTCCGTAGCATCACTCATAAGCTGCGTTCCGCGAACGTAGCTGAAGATGACAAGGTCACCTATGCTACATACCACCTGGAAGGTCCTGCTAGTCATTGGTGGCAGAACTATGAGGCTATGCTTCCAGCTGGCCAGATTCCTACTTGGAGGGATTTCATTGAGGCTTTTCACGAGCATCACATTCCTGAGGCCCTCATTGATCGCAAGAGAGAAGAGTTTTGTAGTTTCACCTCGGGTAAGATGGCTGTTGATGCTTAAAGCCGAGAGTTTGAGAACCTCGCCCGTTATGCCACAGAAGAGGTGTCCACGGATGCCAAGAAGCAGGCTAAGTTCCGGAAGGGTCTTAACCCCAAGTTGCGTCGTGATCTTAACCTACATCATTGTGATACATTCCAAGCTCTTGTGAACAAGGCCATTAATGTAGAGACAGCTCAGCTCACTTACGAGGAGTCTCGTAAGCACACCCGTGATTTGGGATCTTCCTCCGGTTCTAGTTCTCAGAAGCGCCGGATTTGGGTCCCGAACTCCGCTCTTCCACCCAGATATGTACCGAGGCCATCTTATGTGGCACCCCATCTAGTTTAGCAGTTTGCTCCACCCAGGCCTACTGGTAGACCGCTTGTTAGTGCGGGTCCACATCCAACTTCAGGGACTTGCTTCACATGCGGGAAGCCAGGACACTATGCACGTGACTGCTCTCAGACTAGTTATGCTCCACCCCCGCCTGAGAAGTCTGTTGGCCGTGGTAAGCCATCACGCAAGATGATCAGTGTCAAGTCAGCCCCCACTGAACGTGGACGTGTGCATCACGTCTCAGCTAAAGACGATCATGATGATCCGGATGTCGTTCTTGGTATACTCCTTGTCAATTGTCATCCAGCATCGGTTCTGTTCGATACTGGAGCATCTCATTCTTTCATCCCTGAAGGCTATGCTCGTTTGCACGACATGTCATTTTGTGATATGCCAACACCACTTGAAATCCAAACCCCAGGGTCTAGATGGCAAACTACCAGAATTAGCTATGGTAATGAAATCCTTGTTGATAGACTTGTATTTCTTGCATCACTTGTAGCCCTCAAGTCCTCAGACATTAACATCATCTTGGGTATGGACTGGATGACAGCTCATCATGCCAAGATTGATTGTTACACCAGATCTATTCAGCTTACACACCCATCTGGCAAGATAGTCACTGTCTCCACTGTAGTTGCAAAGCGTCAACTCTATTCTCTTAATGCCAGCCCTCTTCCAGACCTTCAAGATATCCCAGTAGTCCGTGACTTTCCGGATGTCTTCCCAGAGGAACTGCCAGGTGTTCCACATGATAGAGATGTAGAGTTCGTCATAGATCTTATTCCAGGAACTGCTCCCATCTCTAGGAGACCTTACAAGATGGCACCCTTAGAACTAGCTGAGCTTAAGAAACAACTTGATGAGTCCTTGCAAAAGGGTTTCATCCGTCCTAGTTCTTCTCCTTGGGCTTGCCCCGTACTCTTCGTCAAGAAGAAGGATGGTACGGACCGGATGGTTGTAGATTATCGTCCCGTTAATTTGGACACGATAAAGAACAAATATCCGCTCCCCAGGATCAATGACCTGTATGATCAGCTCGCTGGATCCTCAGTCTTCTCCAAGATGGATTTGAGGTTAGGCTACCACCAAATCAAGATCAGAAACGGGGACATCCCCAAGACAACATTTGTCACTCGTTATGGCCAGTACGAGTACACCGTCATGTCCTTTGGTCTAACCAACGCCCCAGCCACTTTCTCCCGCTTGATGAACTCGATCTTCATGGAGTACTTAGATAAATTCGTCGTGGTTTACCTCGATGATATTCTTATTTACTCGAAGAACGAGGAAGAGCATGCCGAACATCTTAGACTTGTGTTAGAAAAACTCAGAGAGCACCGCCTTTATGCCAAGTTCTCCAAGTGCGAATTTTGGTTGCCAGAAGTGCCCTACCTAGGCCACGTAATCTCTGGTAAGGGCATTGCTGTCAATCCCGAGAGAGTTAAGGTCGTTATTGATTGGACTCCACCTGAAACCGTTAAACAAGTTAGGAGTTTCCTTGGTCTAGCCAGCTATTGCCGCCGCTTTGTTGAAAACTTCTCCAAAGTGGCCAAACCCCTCACGGAACTTCTCAAGAAAGATAAAAAGTTTGAGTGGTCCCCACAGTGTGAGTACAGTTTTCAGGAACTAAAAAGACGCCTGACTTCTGCTCCCGTACTTGTGCCACCGAATTTCACTAAAGACTTTGTTATCTACTGCGACGCCTCACGACAGGGACTAGGTTGCATTCTTATGCAGGATCATCATGTGATTGCCTATGCATCTCGACAGTTGCATCCACATGAGGAGAATTATCCTACACATGATCTAGAGCTTGCAGCCGTAGTCTATGCACTCAAAACCTGGCGACATTACCTCCTTGGTAAACGTTGCGAGATCTACACCGATCACCAGAGTCTCAAGTATATATTCACCCAACCGGATCTGAACCTTAGGCAAAGACGTTGGTTGGAAGTGATCTCAGATTATGATCTAGGGATTACTTACACTCCAAGCAAAGCCAATGTCATGGCTGATGCGCTAAGTCGTAAATCATATTGCAACAATCTCACGTTGCAGCAGGGCCAACCACTTCTCCATGAGGAATTCTGTAAGCTTAACCTTCACATTGCTCCTCATGGATTCCTTTCTACCTTGGTGGCTAAACCTAACCTTGAGGATCGGATTGTCGCTGCTCAAAAGCAGGACACGGGAATTTCCCGGATCAAGAGAAACATTAAGAAGGGAGTTGGTGGATGTATCTCTATGGATGATCGAGGTGTTGTTTTCTTTGAAAACCGCTTGGTGGTTCCCAAGAATCAACATCTGCGACAACTAATCCTTAAGGAGGCGCATGAATCTCCTCTCACGATTCATCCCGGTAGTACTAAGATGTATCAGGACCTACGCCAGAGGTTCTGGTGGACTAGGATGAAGAGAGAAATTGATCAGTTTATTGCTAAATGTGACGTTTGTCGTTGCGTTAAGGCAGAGCATCAAAGACCTGCTGGCACCCTTCAGCCTTTAGCCATTCCTGAATGGAAATGGGATAAAGTTGGTATGGATTTCATCACCGGCTTTCCCAGGACCAAGAAAGGGAATAACACTATCTTTGTAGTCATTGATCGTCTCTCCAAAGTGGCGCACTTCCTACCTGTTCGAGAGAGTATCACTGCTAGTCAGCTAGCTGACTTATATGTTTCTCGAATAGTATCACTTCATGGTGTTCCACTAGAGATCAATTCAGACCGTGGTAGTCTTTTCACTTCTCATCTCTGGGAGAGTTTCCAGACTGCCATGGGAACCCATCTTTCTTTCAGTACCGCTTTCCACCCTCAGTCGAGTGGTCAGGTGGAAAGGGTCAACCAAATTCTCGAAGACATGCTCAGAGCTTGCGTTATCTCATTCGGTATGGATTGGGAGAAATGTCTTCCTTTTGCTGAGTTTGCTTATAACAATAGCTATCAATCCAGTCTCAAGAAAGCTCCTTTTGAGATTCTCTATGGACGAAGATGTCGAACACCCTTGAACTGGTCAGAAACTGGTGAAAGACAATTCTTTGGACCGGACATGATCTAGGAGGTAGAAGAGCAAGTTCGCATCATTCGTGAGAATTTGAAAACAGCCCAGTCTCGTCAAAAGAGCCAGTATGATCGTCATCATAAGGATATGACTTATGAAATTGGCGACAAAGCTTACCTTTGGGTTACTCCTTTGAAGGGTACCCATCGTTTCGGTATCAAAGGCAAGTTGGCTCCTCGTTACATTGGTCCCTTTCGCATTCTCGCTAAACGAGGAGAGGTTGCCTACCAGTTGGAACTACCCCCACATCTTTCTAGAGTGCATGATGTCTTCCACGTCTCTCAACTCAGGCGTTGCTTCTCGGATCCTATCCGCGGAGTGGACCACAAAACGCTTGATCTCCAAGATAACCTCACATACCGAGAGTACCCGGTTTGCATTCTTGATGAGGCAGAGCGTGTCAATCGACGTCATAACATCAAGTTCCTCAAGGTTCAGTGGTCTCATCATTCCGAGAGAGAAGCTACTTGGGAGCGAGAAGATCGTCTTCGACTGCAGTACCCCGCTTTCTTTCTGTCGACCCCTGAATCTCGGGATGAGATTCTTTCAAGTGGGGGCGAGTTGTCACATCCCTAGTTCTGGTATGCTCAAGGCTAGCTAGTCATGTGTGCATCATGTTTAAATTTCATTTAAATTTGAAATGAGGATTTGTGAAACCCTCAGAATCATCTCTGGAAATGACCCAAATAAAAATTGCTCCAAAAGGGTCCAAGAAAATGCTCATGTTGCTCTCTGAAAATATTGGACAGACATAAAAATCAAACCAATATTTTTAGGAGCTCATAAGTATTTATTTTGGGCATTTGGAATTAATGCATAATTATTTGCATTAGATATATATATGTTATATATATAATATATGTCCAAAAATTGTGCCACTTGTTGGGGAGCTCTGGAATAATACCACTAGTTCCTACAAAAATTGGCATAAGAAAATAAAATGGTTTAGTATTTTATTAAACCAAACAAATGTCAGAAAATAGAAAAATAAAAATAAAAGGGAGAAGAGACTTACCTGGCGCTTACCTCCCTGCAGCCCCTGTGCAGCCTGGCCTGGCCCAGCGGCCCAGCAGGCCGGCCCAGCCCAACTGCCAGGAGCTTCTTCAAGCTCCTGCCAGTAGGAGCAGCTGCGTGGCTGCATCGCAGCCAGCCACGACCACGTCTCCCGCCACCTCCTGCTTCTCCCTCCCGTCGCCTGGATCGCTCGGACGACGCCACACGCCGCCCTGTACCCCTCTCACTCTCCCCGGTCCTCTCCTCTCCTCTCTCTCACCTTCTCTCCCGCGGCCGAAATCACCGTCGCCGCCGTCCACAGCCACCGTGGCCTCGGCCACTGCAGCACCTCCCCGACACGCTCCCCAGCTCCGCCGCGACCCCCTCTCCCTCCTCACTGAGCAAAGCAACCCGGGTGAGCTCCGCTTCGTCCTCGGCGCCATCGTCTTCATCTCCGGCCGCCGGAGATCGTCCTCATCGCCCCACCGACTCCAGCCTTCCCCGAGCTCTCTGACGACGCCCGCCGGCCCCCTGTGAGCCTCGCCGTCGTACCCCCCTACTCCCCTGCCCTTCTACCCTCCAGCCCCTCTGCCGCACGCCACCGAACTCTGGCCGCCTCCGCGAGCTCTGCTCCGGTGAGCTCTGGCACCCCGACGGTCTCCCGCGTGTCCCATTGGATGCGCGCGAGCCTGGGCTCATCGCAGATGGTCTCCGCGGCCCTTTTGGTCACCAGAGACACGGTCCCGAGCCCTCCACCGCATTCGGCCTCACCGGCGGCTAAACGCCGGCGGGTTTGACCGCTTTGACCCCGCCGGCCTAACCCTATTTAGGTTATTGCTAATAAGCCCCCGGCTAATTAAGTTAGGTTAGTACTAACTAAACTAGATTAGTTAGGTTAGACACTGACATATGGGTCCCATTGGTCAGGTTTGACCTGGACCGACCCATTGACTCGCTGACGTCACGCTGACGTTAGGCTGACGCAGTTATTCATTTTCTGGATTTAAAATTAATCAGGAAATTCCAGAAAATGATTCAAATTTCAAAAAATCATAGAAATTCAACCGTAGCTCAGATTGAAATAATTTATATATGAAAAATTATCAGAAAAATGCAATCTTTCCATCTGTACTAGTTTCATGCATGAAAAACCAACTTATACCTACTGTATAAGTGAAACACTAAAAATGGCGTATATAAGAGCTTAATTTGGAGTTGCATTTGAACTCTTGGTTCAAATGAACTTCAACCAAATGATTGCTAGATGCATTAGCACAAACCACATCACATCTACATGCCATTTTCATGCATCATATTGTTGCATATGCTTGTGTTTCGATTGTCGACACCGTTCCTTCTCAATAGGTCCTGCTCCGGAGACCATTCCAGAGTACCTGTCTGAGGAGCAGTGCCCCCTTGTTGATCTACCAGGCAAGCAAACCCCCTTGTTCATTTCAATACAATCGTACTCTCTCACTCCTGCTCTCAGTTATTGCATTAGGACAACAACGATTCATCTGCTACTTTGTGCTGCGGTAGCTGAACCCATTCCTCTACTTGACCTGTCATTGCCACTGATGTGTAGGAGTTGATTGAAGCCATTGATGTGTTCCTACCATGCTATGCCTGCTATTGCTTAGAGTTGTGTCAGGTCTGATTCATCGGGAATGAATTGGAGTGTTACGATATGTTCTGATGCTGAGAGTGAGGTGTGTGAACACGATTTGGTAAAGGTAGCAGTGAGAGGCCATGTAGGAGTACATGGTGGGTTGTCTCACTAGAACCGTCCTTAAGCACTGAGTTCTATGTATGTTGTCCAATGACTCGATACTACCACACATTGGGCTCCGAGCGCTCCAAACCCTCTCGACTTATTAACCAACTTGATCTCTGTCCAGGAGTCGCAACTAGTTTCTGGTGTTTGTAGGTAGTGCTATTTTTCTACCGAGTGGCACCCGGCAGGGTGGGCTTGGGACAGACTAGGCACACGTGGCCTGGTGTACCGAGTGGCACCCAGATGGTGGGCTCGGGAACCCCGCACACATCGTTTGGGGCCGTGAACGACACCCCGGCAGGATCTCCTTGCGGATGGAACTCGAATAGGCGATAAACCTGGGCTAGAGTCTTGTGTGGTTAGTCAGGTCGTGGCCGACACCCTCGCCAGGCTTCCGCTTGAAGGTTGCCGAGATACATGACGTGTACATGGAGGTAAGTGGCGAGAGCGTGTGTGAAGAAGTACACCCCTGCAGGGTTAACATGATGTATTCGAATAGCCGGGTCCGCGGTTATGGACTTCTTGGATGCTTACATGGTACATAGACAACTTGAAGTGGATACTCTAAAATGCTCAAGACAAGTGTGAGTGCTATGGATGGCCTTCTCGTAGGGAGACGGGGATGAATCCATAGTAGTGTATTTTGTGGTGATTAGTGGACTCGTGTGCGCCATATCACCTCAAAGAAGTTCTGGTAGTCGTAGAACAGGATAGCCACAGAGTCAAAGCTGGCTTTCTGCAACTAAACCCCACATTACCCTCTTGATACAAGTGCATGTATGATAGGATCTGATGTAAGTCTTGGTGAGTACCTTTGTACTCATGTTGCTTTATTTATGTTTTTGCAGCGGAGACTTCGGTCTTACTAGTGTTCTCGTGGACTTCGACGAGTAGCTTGTACCTCAGCTACGATCTTGATCGGATGTTGTAGATAGTCAGGCTCTTCAACCTTTTTCATTTGTAGATGTCTGTACCCAGACATGTAATGCTTCTGCTTGTTGCTTGTTTGCTCTCAATGTTGGGTCATGTGACCCCTGCTTGTAATAAATGCTATGATGGCTCTTCTGAGCCTTTATCTATATGAGTTGTTGAGTTATGCTGTGATGCCATGTTGTACAGCACATACTTGCATGTTATGCGTACGTGTAATGTGTATTGCTATGTGTGGGATCTGACTATCTAGTTGTTTATCCTTAGTAGCATCTCTTACCGGGAAATGTCTCCTAGTGCTTCCACTGAGCCCTGGTAGCTTGCTGCTGCTCCGGAACACTTAGGCTGGCCGGCATGTGTCCTTCTTCGTTCCTATGTCTGTCCCTTCGGGGAAATGTCATGCGGTGTCTACCGGAGTCCTGTTAGCTTGCTACAGCCCGGTTTACCGGAGTCTTGCTAGCCCAGTTGCTACAGCCCGGATTCACTCGCTGATGACCGACACGTTCGTTGTTGGGTCATGTATGCCTGTCCCTGTAAGTTAGTGCCACTTTGGGTTCACGACTAGCCATGTCAGCCCGGGTTCTCTGTTATATGGATGCTAGCGACACTGTCATATACATGTGCCAAAAGGCACAAACGGTCCCGGGCATGGTAAGGAGACACCCGTGGGAATACCGTGCGTGAGGCCGCAAAGTGATATGAGGTGTTACATGCTAGATTGGTGTGACTTAGAATCAGGTTCCTGACAAATAAGCAAACCCGAGGAAAAGCTTCTCAAGTACGAAACTCAGGCTTCTTCGAACACAATAATCAAACCAAGCTTCGTGTGTAAGCTATAGATCCTTCTTCTGCATGATACCTAGACAAATGATTTGAGCAAAAGTTAACAAGTCTTCCTCAGCAAGCTACTCGGATGGCTTCTTTCGTAAGCCATTCAGTCTGCTTCAGTATCATACTATTAGACCGTCCTCACAGATTATATGATGAGTTGCCAATGTATGGCAGTACTGCTCAACGACCAGATTTGCAATAATTTTGTCATAGATAAAATTTAGTCAAAACAGATGCCTACCGCAAGGATCGAGTGTTCGGTGGCATATCCTTCTTATATATAGGGAGCATGCATCCCCAGTCATATCAGTCACTCATACAAGATACGGCAAGGATCCAACAAATATACTTAAGGAAAGTAAGGATCCCACAACCTCACGAGTCAGGCAAAGGAAAATAAGCAGAGACACATCTCATGAATTACAAGGATCGACAAGATCTGGAGATGACATCACAGAATCCACAGTCTTACAATGGTCATCAAGGTCATTATTCCCGCAACTGACAAGGAGATATCATAAAACCTTGTGACCTTCTTGTAGGATTGGCCTCAGCAATGAGCTCCGTACAGCTACAAACCATAGGTATATATCATATGTGTGCGGACTCAGGTCAGAAAACAAGAAGGACTAATGTCAAAAATATTGCACTAATGGCATCCATGGTCATACGAAGAATCAAGCACGTGTGACCAAGTTATTTCAGTAAGGTATCCGGACAAGCAAAACCATGACCATAAAAAGGATGAGACTGACATCAAAGTTATGATGATTTTGCATGACCGTCAGGGTCCGGATACCCAAGTCAGTTGAGGGAGTCCTGGACTAGGGGGTGTCCGGACAGCCGGACTATCAATGTCCGCCGGCTTCCAAGACTACGAAGATACAATATTGAAGACTCCGGCTCGTGTCCGGATGGTACTTTCCTTGGCGTGGAAGGCAAGCTTGGCGATACGGATATGTAGATCTCCTACCATTGTAACCGACTCTGTGTAACCCTAGCCCTCTCTAGTGTCTATATAAACCAGAGGGCTTTAGTCCGTAGGACAACATACATTACAACAATCATACCATAGGCTAGCTTCTAGGGTTTAGCCTCCTTGATCTCGTGGTAGATCTACTCTTGTACTACCCATATCATCAATATTAATCAAGCAGGACGTAGGGTTTTACCTCCATCGAGAGGGCCCGAACCTGGGTAAAAACATCGTGTCCCTCGTCTCCTGTTACCATCTGCCTAGACGCACAGTTCGGGACCCCCTACTCGAGATCCGCCGGTTTTGACACCGACATTGGTGCTTTCATTGAGAGTTCCTCTGTGTCGTCACCGATAGAGCGGATGCCTCCACCCGTCTTCAAAGACGGTGTTTTCGCCGGAGGGGCCTTGGCCGCCGGCCAAACTATCCGGCTTGGTGGTTTTCTCATGACCGCCTGTCCGGCCGCCGCTTCGGCAATGACTTCTCAAGTCGTCGAAAGCAATCTTCGCGTCAGCCCTAAAGCTGCCGAATAGTTAGATCCAATAGAGCTCTCGTCTGTTAACGAGCTCTTGGATCGCATCGCCGCCCTGGGAGTCACTACGGACTACAACCAGATTGGGCTTAAAACCGATCTGAGAGAGATTAACTCTCCCCAGGCCACCCACCACGTCGCAGTGGTAGAGGAGCAATACGGAAACTCTTTGCCAGTGTTGAAAACAATTCATGTCCGGATTCCCGAACCCTCCATGCCGGATTCCCGCGAGGGGACGGACTTTGATCGAGCATTGAACTTAAAATCATGCATCGCCCCGGACTCGCTGGATTGTCCCCAGCAAACCACACTTCCGAATTCGGAAACCCCTTGGCCTTTGAGCCTCAAGATGGGCAGGGATCCGGATTTTATTCCACCCACCCGCCCAGACATATGCGATCTATCTCTAATATGGCAAGAGCCTACAGAAACAGTACATCACTACTGGGCCAGATTCCTCCTGGTTATGGACAGGATAAAGGACTGCCGAGAGGAAAACGCAATATCAATCTTCCGCAATAACTGCACGGACAAGGGAATACTAAACGCCATTGATCGTCGCAAAATTACGCGCTTCACCGATCTGGCATCCATTGTACGAAAGTACTATGTGATGGAGAGTCTTCGGAAAACCGAAAATCAATTTTGGGATAATCCGGCCCCAAACCCAATCCACAGTAAAAGGGCGCCTTACACTCAGGCCCCAGATGCAAAAACGAAAAACCAAAAATCCAATCAGGGAAACGAAACCGTACTGGAGGGATGGCTCAATGGACCCTGTAAGATTCATAATACAGAGGGAGCCGTCCCAACACATAGCCTTCGAGCATGTTGGATATTACGGCAGGTGGCCAAAAGTGGCGAAGTGCTTCTAGCTCCGGGAAACCACTCCAACAATACCAGCACGGTATCAACAGTCTTCGAGACTTTCGCATCAAATAATATGCGAAAACGATCAATCTGCGAACTCGCCGAAGTCTACCAAGTAGCAACAGCAAATCCATGGAGCGACACAGCTATTACCTTTAATGGCAGCAACGAGCCCACATTCCGAACAACCGGAGCCCCAGCCGCACTGGTACTTAGTCCCATAGTGGACGGCTTTCGACTGACAAAAGTCCTCATGGACGGCGGCAGCGGACTAAACCTCATTTATGAGGAAACTCTGCGAAACATGGAAATCGATTGGAGCCGTATTGAGCAAAGCAGCACAACCTTTAGAGGAATAATCCCTAGTCGGGAAGCGCGCTGCACCGGAAAAATCACACTCGATGTGGTGTTCGGCTCTCCGGACAATTACAGATCCGAAGAAGTCACGTTCCAGGTGGCCTCGTTCAGCAGTGGGTATCACGCCATATTAGGACGAGAGGCATTCACAATTTTTCAAGAAATACCTCATTACGGTTACATGAAGCTTAAAATGCCTGGGCCTAGCGGAATAATCACTCTCGCTAGTGATCCGGACATAGCACTCCACGCCGAAAACAAGACAGCCGCACTAGCCCTCGAGGCACTATCCGAAGCCTTGGCGGCAGAGGAACTCACCACGCTGCGCTCTACGGTGAACAGGGACGATGTGATACTCGATAAAAGATCCAAGTCCACCTCCTTCAAACCAGCAGACGAGATAATAAAATTCCAGGTCCATCCAACGGACCCAACAAAGACGGCCTCCATCGGGGCACAGTTGAACCCCGAAGTAGACGCCGCACTGCGCGAATTCCTTCGGGAAAATTGGGATATCTTCGCCTGGCATCCTTCAGACATGCCCGGAATCCCTCGCAGGTTGGCAGAACACAGCCTAAACATCCTAAAAGGGTTCAAGCCAGTCAAACAGGCTCTTCGACGATTTTCTGAGCCCAAAAGACAGGCAATGGGAGAAGAGCTAGCCAAACTATTGGAAGCCGGATTCATTAGAGATATCAAACATCCGGACTGGCTAGCAAATTTGGTGATGGTACCAAAGAAGGATAAATCCTGGCGCCTCTTTGTCGATTTTAAGGACCTCAATAAAGCTTGCCCAAAGGATCCCTTCCCTCTCCCCCGCATCGATCAAATTATCGATGCCACAGCAGGGCACGATTCGTTGTGCTTCCTGGACGCATACTCTGGCTATCATCAAATCAAGATGGCGGAAGCAGACCAAGCCGCAACGGCATTTATCACTCCATATGGACCATTCTGCTTCAACATGATGCCCTTCGGACTCAAAAACGCCGGCGCAACATATCAGCGCATGATTCAAACATGTCTGGCCACCCAGATCGGCAAAACAGTCAAGGCATACGTAGACGACGTAGTCGTCAAAACAAAACACGTCGAAACTTTAGTAGACGATTTGAGGCTCACATTCGACAACCTCAGAGCATATGACATCAAGCTGAATCCGGAAAAATGCGTTTTCGGCATACCAGCCGGAAAGCTGCTGGGCTTCATCGTATCCGGTAGAGGAATCGAAGCAAATCCGGCCAAAATCCGAGCTCTATCACAGTTGGATATTCTAAAAGACCTCAAACAAATACAAAAATTAACAGGATGTGTGGCAGCATTAAGCCGCTTTATCTCCCGTTTAGGAGAAAAGGCGTTGCCCCTCTATCGCCTCCTCAGGCGCACCGAACACTTCGAGTGGACGGATGCTGCCACTGCCGGACTCGAAGAAATAAAGGCCATACTGGCAACAAATCCGGTCCTGGCTGCGCCCACTCTGGGCGAACCAATGTTGTTATACATCGCAGCAACACATCAAGTTGTAAGCGCAGTCCTCGTCGTCGAACGAGCGACAGAAGGGCATAAATTCCCTCTTCAAAAACCAGTGTATTATGTATCCACTGTGTTAACCCCCTGCAAATCCCGTTACCCGCACTATCAGAAGATAGCATATGCGGTGTTCATGGCATCTCGAAAGCTCCGGCACTACTTTCAAGAGTGCTTGATAACAGTGGCCTCTGAAGTACCACTCAATGACATTATAAATAACCGCGATGCAACGAGCAGGATAACAAAATGGGCCATTGAGCTCTTACCATTCGACATCACTTACAAACCTCGACGAGCTATAAAGTCACAAGTTTTGGCTAACTTCGTCGCTGAATGGACTGAAGCCGAACTCCCTAAAGAGTATGGCGCATACTCCAATTGGACTATGCATTTCGACGGCTCCAAAATTTTGGCCGGACTGGGGGCTGGCGTCGTACTGACGTCCCCCACCGGAGATACATTCCAGTATGTACTTCAAATAATGTACACGGACTCCAACAATGCAGCCGAATACGAGGCCCTGTTACATGGTCTCCGGATGGCGGTCTCCATGGGCATTCAACGCCTAGAGGTGCGCGGGGATTCAAACCTTGCAATATCCCAAATAAATGGAGACTTCGACGCCAAGGATCTGAAAATGGGAGCATATCGCAACGCTGTCCTAAAAACGTCAGCTCGGTTTGAAGGACTCGAATTCCATCACATAGCCTGAGATAATAACCAAGCGGCCGACGTCCTGGCATGCATCGGTGCGAAACGTGATGCTGTCCCTCCAAATATCTTCCTGGAACGGCTCTTCAAGCCATCCGTACTATGGGAAGAGGAGCCCGGTAGCGACAAACCGGAGAAAACTGCACCAACCGGTGATTTGGCAGACGACATAACACCCTCCGCCCACGCCATAATGGCAGTAATCGCCGCGTGGACAGAACCTTTCCTAGCCTACTTACTTAGGCAGGAACTTCCCGAAGACCAAAATGAGGCCCGCTGCATAGTCCGGCGATCGAAGGCCTACAAGGTCCATGAGGGAGAACTTTATAAGAAAAGTACCACCGGAGTCCTTCAAAGGTGTATCTCCGAAGAAGAAGGGCGAAACCTCCTGGCTGAAATTCATGCCGGACTAGGCGGACACCACGCAGCAGCCCGGGCCCTTGTAGGAAAGGCATTCCGTACAGGATTTTATTGGCCGACGGCTCGGGCAGACGCACAGGACTTGGTCCAGCGATGCGTTGGTTGTCAGCTCTTTGCTAATCAGAGCCATATGCCACCCACCGCCCTCAAAACCATACCCATTACCTGGCCGTTCGCGGTCTGGGGGCTTGACATGGTTGGACCCCTTAAAGGGGGAACCCACAAGAAAAAGTACCTATTGGTCATGGTGGATAAGTTCACCAAATGGATAGAGGCCAAACCGGTCAAAACGGCAAAGGCCGGACCAGTGATAGACTTTATATCAGGGGTGGTACACCGTTACGGAGTCCCCCACAGCATCATCACCGACAACGGCACGAACTTCACAGCCGACGAGGTTAAGTCATGGTGCAAAAATATGGGCATCAAGCTCGACTATGCGTCAGTCTATCACCCTCAAACCAACGGTCAAGTGGAAAGAGCAAATGGTCTAATAATGAGCGGCATTAAACCCAGACTAGTGAGGTCACTCACCAAATCCGACACACAATGGGTCGAGGACCTCGACTCCGTACTCTGGGGGCTGCGGACAATGCCTAACTGTACTATCGGATTCACACCATTTTTTATGGTATACGGCGCAGAGGCAGTTTTGCCCTGTGACATTATTCATGACTCACCTCGAGTGCGCATGTATGAGGAAAGAGAGGCCGAGCTTGATCGGCACGACAGCTTGGACACATTGGAGGAAGAACGTGACGTCGCGAAGGCTTGTTCCGCATTCTATCAGCAGCAGGCCCGAAGATATCAAAGCAGAGAAGTACGGGCCAAGACTTACAACGCTGGTGAACTAGTTCTACGCCTGCCGGACAAGAAAAAGGACAAGCTCAAGCCCAAATGGGAGGGCCCCTTCGTTATCGATCAAGTGCTGACCGGCGGAGCATACCGTCTACGAAATGCGTCGGATCACCGACTCGAGCCGAACCCATGGAACGCAGCCCGCCTCCGACGATTCTATGCCTAGCGCCGGATTAAGAGTTCGTCCCCTTCCCCCGTCCAAACTTTTACACTTCGGCTGTCTTTTATTTCTCTTTTTATCCTTCTCATTTAAAAGCCCTTCCGGGCCTATTTTTGCATTCTTTGCATACGCATGATGTGCCATCCGCACTCACTATTCCTGGGGGCTTCTTTTACAGAAGCTCAATTATACGAGTTTTATACCCAGCACATGTGTCAAGCTTCCACATGTACCTTCTATACGCCATTATATGCATCGATATGACTTAAGTTTTGGCCAAGCTGGGTTGCCTGGCTCCTGTGCTTACCCCTATGTTCCCGATTGTTCGGCTAGGAGGTAAAGGGAGCACCTCTGCGATTGTTACTGCCGGGTCAGCCGGATGTGTACCTCAGACTGGGTGAAGCCGAAAGCTAGCGTTCTTAAGGGAATATTCGGTCGGTGACTTAAAAGATGACTTTTTACCTATTTATCTATTTGCCCCCAGATATTTTACTGCTTTCCTTGCAGTCCGGACATGCACTTTAGGGCATGCCTCCCAGGGAAAGGAACCCTTAACGGAACTATTCTCCCTGGAAGATGTTTCTTACTAACCATGTAATATAACATAACTAGTTGGGCACTTGTCTGATAAAGCACTAATGACCCCTACGCTTGGTCTCCACGCATACCACGGTTGTTTCTTAACCAAAAAGGTATTCGGACACACTCCGGACTCTAGGGTCCCGAGGTCGAAGCGAAAAGGTCGGCAAAGACAAACGATCTACAATCCGGCTAGAAGGCATTTCACATGTCACTTTAAAGGATAACATACATTGTCAAATTTACTGATTGTATTCCTCCTGAATCCCGTCTAACAGGCTGTCTAGTCTACAGTCCTGTTGGGAAAATTTAGCAGCCAACTCTACTTGGCTATACACTAAACTCACAGGGATCTCCTTCCCATCGGGCCCCACCGGTCCAACTTCGGCCATGTGGTTGGGATCCGCCTTCTTGTACCGCGTCTTCACCATGGCCCAAGCCTCCCTGGCACCTTGACGGCAAGCCGAAATCTTCCACAAACGGAAGCGCTGCCGCACTCCCTGCAGCTTCTCCGCAAGCTCCCCGAGGCCCTCGGGTAGGGTGAGGGCTAGCCATAAAGCCTGAACGACACCGCTCATTGCCTGCGGAACTCGTTCGAGTTGCTGCAACAGTTCGGGAAGTTGATCACCCATTGATATGGGCATCTCCTCTGCAGGACGACCCGTGAGTATACCTACAAGACATATCATGTCAAAATACTTCCTCGCTGAACTCTTCTTTTCAAAAGAGTTCGCTCAAGCACTTACTATATATATGCCGCGACGAAGTCGCAGATTCTCCTTAACGGAGCCGGACAGCTCGGCCTGAGCGCCTTTCAGCTCTTCTCCGAGCTTGGCGTTGGCATCCTGGAGCTTGTTCCTTTCCTGCTGAACCCTATTCAACACACTCTCGCCGGCCTTTAGCTGGTGTAGCAATGCTTGCCTGTCCGGATCTTGTCCGGCGGTACCTGCAAATGTCATTATTAGACTCGCGCGCACGCTGCACAGCGCTTATATTTGTTAATAAAAATGTGTTACCAGGAGGGATCTTTCCGTCTCCTCCTGCGGCAGCAAGTGCGGCCTCAAGTTGGGCCTTGCAATCTTGCAGCTCCCGAGACAGCTGGGCGTTCTTCTCGTTAAGTGCCTGAAATTTCCAATGATCCTTAAATCAGTTAGCATAACTACTTTAAGTCTCGGGGGCTACTGGTATATACAACCATTAAAATTCCCTTACCCGTATGTTTTTCACATAATGCTCCGTGGCTCTGGTAAAACCATTTTGAGCAGCACGGAGATGCGCGTCCCCTGCGTTAAAAGCATTCAATGCCTCAGGGGAAAAGCACGCTTCTTGAAATACTGTCAGGCGGCGCCTATGGTTCATGGAGCTCGCCACCTCAAACTTGGTGGCGGACAGTCTGTCGGTATCCTTCGTTGGAGAAGGATCCGGCTCGCGTCTTGCGCTTGCCTCCCCCTCCAGGCCGGGCGCTGGAGCCTGGCCCGTGTTGGTCAGATTGGCAATTCCTGCGCTCGCAGTCCGGCGAGCGCTTTTTCTCCTACAAAGATCATGAGCACTCAGACGTTTCCTCGGAACGTTGCTCTAAAAATTCAAATACGAGCTATACCTTTGCGGCGATGTTTCCGTCCGCACTGCGCTCCTTTTCCGCCTGCTGGTTCAGACTGACCTCTGTTGGTCGGCCGCCGCGGGCTCGGCTTCCTGCCGTAAGGGCGCTTCCTACAAAATACCATCGTTCGCGAAGGTCAGAAATGGGCAGGGATGAGATAATGGTGTCCGGACTTCGGTCGCGGTCACCTGGGAAGCCGGACTTAGCCCGGGGTAGTCCGCCGTAATGGCGACCAAAGCATTGTCTATGCTGAGCTGGTGATACACCCCGTCGATCAGCTCCACCTCGATATCCGGGTCCTCTTCGGAGGCCAGATCCAGGGATCCTTTTGGATCCTCGGGTTGCGGAGCAGGACTCACCATGTCCTCCACAGTCTGGCGTAGATCCTGCGCCGAAGACATAATGTAAGAAGCTTAAACTTCAAAAGCATGGGTTGGGCCCTTCAAGGTGTTCACTTACCCATCCTCTGGGGTTGATCATGGAAAACCCATTCAAAGGGTCCGTTCGAAGGAAATCCTCCTTCTCCCCCTTGTACAGGCTGGACAGGATCTTCGCCAGATCCTCGGCCGAATCCGGCCCTTTGCGGCCGTGCCGGGTAGCATCGTCTTCCCCGGTGAAATCCCACAAGGGGTGGCCTCTGTATTGCAGTGGTTGTACCCCTCGCTTGATGCATGTCGCCATGACTCCGATCATGGTCAAGCCGGAATGAGCCATTAATCTTATCCGGCCCATCAAGTAGTGGACGCTCTTGTCTTCCTCCAATCGGGGGCTCCGCGAGCGCCAGCTGAGGCGTTTCTTCAAGGGAGCAGCACTAAACTCCGGGAGGCCGATCCGAACTGGGTCTGGCAGCGGAGCATCTTCTATATAAAACCACTCCGAGGGCCAGTCTTCGGACGCCTTCTTGGGAGTGCCGGATAGGTATTCGGTCCCAGCGATGCGCCATATTTCGGCGCCGCCCACTTGATATATGGACCCCTGGTGAGAACGGGGTACGAGGCAAAACAGCCTCTTCCACAATGCGAAATGGGGCTCAATGCCCAGACGCGTGGAAGAGGGCCATTATTTTGCGTAGAAGCCGAGAAACACAGTATTCAAGATGAAGTCGGACACTGTTCGGCAGGTACATGGAATTTGAAGGGAGAACCCGCCTTGCAACGCCGAAGACTATAAACACGCTGGACTTATCGTCATTGAAGCCTGGTTCGGGGGCTACTGAGGGAGTCCTGGACTAGGGGGTGTCCGGACAGCCGGACTATCAATGTCCGCCGGACTCCAAGACTACGAAGATACAAGATTGAAGACCCCGGCTCGTGTCCGGATGGTAGTTTCCTTGGCGTGGAAGGCAAGCTTGGCGATACAGATATGTAGATCTCCTACCATTGTAACCGACTCTGTGTAACCCTAGCCCTCTCCGGTGTCTATATAAACCGGAGGGCTTTAGTCCGTAGGACATCATACATTACAACAATCATACCATAGGCTAGCTTCTAGGGTTTAGCCTCCTTGATCTCGTGGTAGATCTACTCTTGTACTACCCATATCATCAATATTAATCAAGCAGGACGTAGGGTTTTACCTCCATCGAGAGGGCCCGAACCTGGGTAAAAACATCGTGTCCCTCGTCTCCTATTACCATCCGCCTAGACGCACAGTTCGGGACCCCCTACCCGAGATCCGCCGGTTTTGACACCGACATCAGTTGAAAGCCACAATTCCATATGGATCCAGAAAGGCATACTCTCCATGGCTTACTCCGTCTTACAAAGATTTTCATATCCCGCTGACCCGCTTGACATGGTTAGTGTGGAATATCCATGTCTGTTCTGTCAAATCCAAGATTCTTTTGCATCCTCAGCAGTCTGACCTCATCGGCAATGTTAAAGCATATCACCGCCTATTACCACAGATGGGTATATCGACCACATGAGAAAAATCAAAAGACGAGCAATCCGCTCAGACCCGGTATACTCACCGACAGAATCAAGTACATGGTCAGTCTGTCAGGAAAAGCATTTGTCTATCAGCCCCTGTCGGGCCATTCTCAAGATGTAAATATTTTAAGTATGGCACAGCTGTATCTCCATACACCATTATATATATGGCTCACGACAGAAGGCAGTCAAATCTTTGGTACATATATCATGCTCGAGCCAAAGAAATAAACCAAGATAAATCAGTGCCACCTATGAGCAGTCAGATCCCGTCAAAAGATGGCCATGATAATTCTCCACATTTATTGAAACCAGAAGGACTGCATTTATTTGAAGCAACCCCATGGCAGAAGTAAAAAGGTTTTCATGACCAAAAGAAAATCTATACTCAGATCCATTGGATATCACCGCAGATATGAGAAAATTCACGTCAACAAAAAGATTTGGTATGTGAGCACAAATCCGTCGGAATTTGGGAAAGGTGAAGCAAACCAACCCAGAGCAAGGTAAGTTGATCATCTGAAATTCTTGTGGGAACAATAAACAAAGGAAAAAGGATACCCGAGTTGGAAATGGTGTCCTCAAGTCATACTTGTTCCCTGAGCAACCAAATCTTGAGGACGAGATTTCTTTAAGGGGGGGGGGAGGTTTTTAACAGCCTGGTTTTTGGCCCTTTTTTGATTTATTTTGTTTTTGCTCTGTTTTTCTTTTTCGAGTGGTTCTGTGGCCTTGGCACCTGGGAAATCATCCTCATTTCCTCCTCCCAAGTGGCTCATCATTCTCAAAACCTTGCCAAGATAATTTCACTTCACTCCTTGACCTAACCCTAAAATTCTTTTCTAGGGAATATTCCTTTTTCATTAAAGGAATAATCGTATCTTCCCTAGGTTGTGAACCAACCTATATTTCTGTCCATCCAAAAATCCCCAAATAATTCTCATAATTCATTTGGGTCATTTATCGCTCAAATATGTGCAAACATTGCCTTGGCCAGTTCAAAAATAATTCCCCAATAATTATTTTTCTATTCTGCCCTAAATGGCACTTTGTGAAGGAAGTGTCATTTATATTTTTCTTAGTGGCTCCTAACCTATTTGGGCATGATTATATGTAAAAAAATTGCCTCATGCACAAGTTCAACTTTATTTGCCTAGCCAATCTTCCTCAGTGAAGTTTCAAAGTTTCTGTCACGCAGAAGGCTTTTTGAAGGAAGTACTAGCTAGGACCACCCAAATGAGTTGAAATTTTGCACACTCCTTAATTTGCTCATATTAATCCCATCCACCCATTTTCTGCCCCATCCAATCATCTATGTGAGCACAGGAGCAAATCTTTGATTCTGGCACTATTTTCAGGTTGTGAAGCAAGTGTATTTTATATTGCTTCAAAAATCCTGATAAATTACTAGATCATTCTTATACCCATAAAACATCTCTCCACCCAATTTGGCATCATTTCATTGATCCCTTTGATCACCTAAATTATTCCAAGTTTCTGGATAGAAATGATGTTTGTGAAGCAAGTGCCATTTTGGCTTGTCCATTTGGCATGAGCTTTTTACAGCATCTTCATATGTCCAAATAATCAAGCTTTGCCCAATCCTAGCCCAAGTTGATACTCTATGTGGGAGCATCAACATGATCTTCATTTCTGGACCAAAAATGCAGTTGTGAAGCAACTATATTAAATCTTGGTGCAAATCCCCTAAAAACCTCCAGGATCATAGTCCTTCGATAGATAAACCTCCCAGACAAACTATTTACTGCGTTACCTAGCTGGTGTCCCCACTGCATAGCACAAACAGTTGGCTGCTGGTTTACTTTGGGGTATTCTGCAAATCACTTCTTTGCCCCTAGAACGATTTGTTTCCTCATTTATACTAAGGTCACTAGGGTCATTCCACTAGACATGGTTGTCCACGCTAAAACCAGTCATTTGTTCAAGTGCCGGTGGTGATCACGCTGATGACATGCAAATCGCGTGCTCTGGCTTATTCCCGCCCCTGTTCTCGTCGGCTCCCTCCTCGTCTCGACCTCAAACCTTGTCCATGAGCTTCCCCGTGAGCCTATGCATCGCCCTGTGCCTCTGCCTCGTCGTGGTTCGCTTTAATGCGCTACTAGCGCCATGCCCGTGGCGCGTCCAGCCTGTGCCCGCCATTAAA
This sequence comes from Triticum aestivum, assembly GCF_018294505.1. Classification (NCBI taxonomy): domain Eukaryota; kingdom Viridiplantae; phylum Streptophyta; class Magnoliopsida; order Poales; family Poaceae; genus Triticum; species Triticum aestivum. Next base: position 248,556,547 of record NC_057810.1, read on the forward strand.
GCTCGGTCGGGAGCTCGCTCCTGAGCTCTAGAGCTCTCCCCCGCGCCTATATAAGGACCCCCGAGCCCTCCCGTAATTCTCAGCTCTCTCCCCCGCCTCATTTGGTCACAAGAGTTGCCCAATCTCATCGTTTCCTCCTCGGACCACCGAGACCTCGCCGGAGTTCGACTTGTTTCGAGCGAACCTAGCCCCTCTCCTCTCCTCCAAAGCTATCCACGAGCTTTCCCGTGTCCCCGCACAATGCCCCACCCCCTTGCCACCTCGCCGGAGCCCCTGCTTCGCCGAGTACCTCTACCACCCGAGAGAGAAATGTTTGCGGCTTCACCGCACTTCTCCCTAGTGCTTTCCCCATCCCCAGGCAAGCCACACCCTCCATTTGCATCACTGTAATGCAGTGACATGGTTTAATTTATTTTAACTTGTTTAAAATATTGCTTTAGCTACATGACTCTGTGCATGGCATTTTCTTGGAGTATTATTTTGATCTTGCTGTTGCCATGTTATTGTTTGGATTACTTGGAGTTATGTTTGCAGTTGATGAGTAATCATGTTGCCATTGGAGTATTGCCGGTATTATGATTGTTTCACGATGATATATGTTAGTATGTTTTGGAGTATTACTTTGGATGTCATGCTACCTTTGGATTATTAGTGGTTGTATGATTATCTTTATGATGATAGTTGATGTTTTGTTGCCTGGAGTATTATTTTCGGAGATGATGTTTACATGTGGATCCTAGTTGGATAGTTGGTTCCTGCATATTGGAGTGGTAGTATTATTGTTGTAAAATTCATCATGATAGTAGTGTTGTGCTGCCCTTGGAGTATTCTGAGATGATGATATTATGCTTGGATTATTTGTTGGATATTGCTATGACTTGGATTATAGTTTGATAGTTGGCATCGGAGTATCAGTCATCACAGTTATATTTTTGGGGTTAAAATTCTGCCATTAAGTTGGTCAGGTGCCACCGAACCAGGCTTTTTCCAGTGCATCCACATTTGCTTGTATGGGCAAGCCCTAACTTGGTCTATTGTCGTGCCTATCGCTGCTGCCTCCAACGAGGGAAGGTTACAGACATGCAGTACCCTGGCCCGGTAAGTAGACATAACCTTGTGTGCCCATAGTTGTTATAGCCGGCGGGTCCCCGTGTGGGATCATTTATGTTTTGGCCACGATGGTGGTCGTTGTGTCTTTGGTAGACATGGGGCCACCCATGACTTAGCCCAGTAGGGAGTGAGTCGGAGTGGCCGGGAGAGTGTCATGGCAGTAGATCGGTTTTGTCAGAACACCGCTGGTCCATCCGAATGGGAGTGCGAGGCCATGGGTTCTGTGGTGTGGGTAAAGTGCACTACCTCTGCAGAGTGTGTTTATGTAAACTATCGATTGCCGCGTCCTCAGTCATGGACATGGGTTCATACTAGGTCACACCGTTCAATCAACACTCACATGACGGAATGACTTATAGGTGATTTATATATGGATATGTTGAGTAGTACAGATTGGTAGGATGTTGACGATGTTGGAGACCATGTGTTGGTCATGGTAGTGATCGCCGGAAAGATTATAGTTTGAGACCAAGTGTTGGTCATGGTAGTGATCACCGGAAAGATCACAGTTTGAGATCAAGTGTTGGTCATGGTTGTGATCGTCGAAAAGATCACGGTTTGAGACCAAGTGTTGGTCGTGGTTGTGATCGCCGGAAAGATCACGGTTTGAGACCAAGTGTTGGTCATGGTTTTGATCGCCGGAAGGATCACTGTTTGGTTTTGATCACGAGGTGATAGAGATGGTATATTTCTTGTCCGGTTAGCCAAGAGAGATATGGTTATGGAATTCTAAGATTGTGATTTATCAGTATTGTAGTAGTTTCATATTATGCTTAGCAGTTGCTATTGTATCATGGTAGTTGTTAATTTAATTAACCTGCTTAATGCCATGTTGTTGTCTTGCCTTAATGTTTTTGGTTGTTGTGAGCTTGCAAGTACATTCAATGTACTGACCTGGCGTGTCATGCTAGAATGCTGGTGATGTCGTGATTGCTTGATTGCTTGTCGTGGTTTCCGTTCATGTGAGCTAGGTCGTGTCCCAGCAAGAGTCCCTGCAGAGTGGAGTTCACCACCTTCGTCGTTGTTCCGCTGCTAGAAGATTTCCGCTACTTCGAGTTGTTCCGCTGCTAGCATAGAGCAAGTATAGTATCGCTGGCGTAGTGTCGCCGTGCTGATGTGAACCTTTGTAACATCAGACATTTGTATTTTTTCTTGTAATAAGAGTTGATTTGTTCTATGTCAAGCAGTGCCTTATTCCAGAGACTTCCACTTCTAGGGAAAAACCTTATACATAGAACTTTAGCTGTAGCGCTACAGATACAATTGTAGCAATAGCGCGCCTGAAGATAAAAGCGCTGCTACTAAAATTCCCATGGCTTAGCCAACAGGCTACACATAGTAGTAGCGATGTACGTAGAACCGCGCTACCGCTACTTGCTTTGTAGCAATGCGTGTACAATGCAATGCGCTACTGCTAAAGGAAATAAAATTAAATGGAAAGCAAATAGAAAAGTAAATGAAAATGAAAGAAATAGAAAAAGGTGAAAGGAAAAAAATAAAATGTGAAGAAAAATAAATGAAAAAGGAAAAAAAGAGAGAAGAATAGCAGTAGCGCGTAACGAGGAAAGCGCTGTAGCTATCTTAGCAGTAGCGCATTTCCTGGAACGCGCTACTGCTACTTCTGACTTAACCGCGCGGTCGATCATCCCCACGGCCACTTGCCCCAAATCAAACTCCTCCCGCTGTCGCTGCCGCCATCGCCCGTCGGCCGCTGCGCGCTCTCTCGTCGCTCTCTGCACACCCTCGACGCCACCCCCGACCCCTGATTCGACGCCGCCCCCGACCCCGACCTCGACGCCGCCCTCCGCCCCGCACCCGAGCCCCGACCCCGACCTCAACACCGCCTGCCCCTCTCTAGCCGCAGGCACCCGAGGTGAGCACGCATGCTCCTCCCCCTCCCCTACCTCTGCCTAGATAGGGTTCTTCAAATTTTAGTTGCATGAAATTAGTTTGGGTTCATCTATGGGTGGAAATGAATCGGATACAGATGCGGCTGGGATGTTTTCTTAGATGATGAATAAACACTAGTGAAATGCATAATAAAACGAGTAAAATTTGACCACTTATTTCACTTTTAAGTTGGATAATTGGAATATCCGCTACCACTTTCCACCCCTAGGTTCATCAAATTAGATGGTAATTAGGTCAGTAGTTCCTAGGTACTAATTAGTTAGTAAGGACTAGGTACTAATTAGGTACTAGTTTATTTTTATTTATAGTAAGTTTATTTTTAGTAAGAACTAGTTGAATTAATAAACTAGTTAGTAAGAACTTGTTGTTATTTTTTTAGTTAAAGCAATTTTACCCGCATCGACGTCGACGATGCCTATCCCACATCCTCGTCGTCGAGTCGGCGGAGGACACCTGCGTCACCAGATGGGCCATGTCCAGGACTGGGCTCCGCCTGGGTGGTACTGGGAGGCGCTACCTACCGGGGGGCGCAAGTTGATGAGGAGCCAGCTTGTCGTTGACACGAACCTTTTTTGGTGGCTGTGGCGTGGGCCAGTGACGGTCCAGATGCTCGAGGGCCCCGCGGAGGTGGTGCGTCACCGTGTCAGTGAGGAGGACGCGCACATCCATAACTACTTGTTTGCGTTAGAGCATAGGTTCTCCAATACCTGGCAGGTTCTCCGGGGATCTCACTGGAGCTATGATCCGGTGATGGTTCCTTCTCTGTGGGTGTCCACCGCCCGCGCTGATACCCGTCGTGCGCTAAGGTTTTAGTTGTATTAGTGATGTTATGTGTATGATACTATTCGGGATGTATTAGTGATAATATTCGGCATGTACGGACGCATGAGATGATTTACTTTTGCTTATTGAATGCATGCTAATTTGAGTCCTATAAGATATTTTGAAATGTATATCTTGTGTTGCTCAAATAGGATATGTGCTTGCCCAAGTGGAAGGTCATGTTTGCAGGTTACACCTTCGAGTGGCCTATGTTTTGCCAGAGTGTTGATTCATTTCCGTTCTGGCAAATTTCAGGCGCTCGATATGTCCTATTTTAACAAAGGTCATGCTGGGATTTTCCGTGAATTTTGGCATGACTTGTGCCAGAATATGTAGGAAATATCAAGTGCCCCGAATTTGTGTGTTGAGTATCCTAGTAGTTGTCTTCAATCGATTTTCAATTAATGTTTCAACTATGAACATAGGAAATGTCTGACAATGAAAAGGATTTCGGTATTTGCAAATACTGCGAAGATGAGCGCGGCCTGTGCGACAGAATCTTCCTAGATGATGACAGGCGCTTCAACATCAAGCTGGACGAGAACTTTGAAGTGGATACAGTAAGTCACAACGACAAGCCTTTTTTCGTAATTAAGCATGATATCTACTTCATCTGCTTCAACTTATAATTTAATTTAGTTTTTGTATTGGATAAGATAGGTTTCAGTCGTACTATGGAGGTAAAGAAAGTTTACTTGAAGACCGAGCATGGTTATATTTTCCATGCAAAATTATACAACGCAGACGACTACACCTAATTTGGATGCAAAACATGGCGAGCACTATGCAAGACTAATGCATTTGAGCCTGATATGGTTATCACCTTTGATATTCGTCTGGAAGATGATATTGAAGGTAATACCGACATGTGGGTCAATGTGCAGATGCCTCCAGTTATACCATTATGTGAGTTTCTCAACCATAGTTATGTCTTTAATATTGTTTATTCAAAAATAATTGACAACTAATTTCTATTGTCAGCTTATTTCCTTTCAAGCAAACATGTCCAACGCTTGGTAGACATGACCTACTACTGTCCCAGGGCTGAACTATACTGCGAGGAGCTAAGTCATTATGTTTCATGGCTTGAGGATCTTGATACTGTCAAGACAAATTTTCTTCCTGCACTTAGAAATGTTAGTACTGAAAACGTGCGACCAATAGTGTTCATAATGAGCTACAGTCACATCTATTTAGGAAAGATGGTAAGATTTTTACTATTTGTCCTCAGTGCATCTTTTCCATACATTAGTTTTTAAGCTAAACCTCATTGCTAAGTATGTTACCATATGGTGTTCTTCAACAGGGACTCCCGATGAATGTTGTGCCTCATGGGATCGATACTAAAGGTAACATGAGTATTGTTAGCTTACGACCAAGATATCCTACAATGCACTTTAGTGCATTCAGGATTTCTAAAAGCGACGAATGCTTAATAGTGAAAGACTGGACCAAATTTGTGATGGGGGAGCGCAGAGAAGTACTAGGGGGCAGCAATCAGAAGCGCAGCCCACGATTAGGAGACAGGTTCATCTGCATGCTCCAACTTGATGAAGGAGGAGAGCTACACATGTTTTATGTTATTTTACCTTCGAGAGAGCAGCAGGAGTGATTAGATAGCTACCGCATCTAGTATTGGTGGTGATTAGCTAGCTACAATGAGTTTGAAGATGATTATGTGCTACACTATGACTATGGTGATTAAATAAATACTGTTGGTGGTAATGACAATGATGATGATTATATAGCTTGTGCTGGCGGATTAGATTCAAGTGAAGGCAACATGTGGTGCACATCGAAAGTACTACTAGTCCAAACTAGATCAAGTTTGGATTAGTAGTATACTTTTGACATGCATCACATATTTCCTCCACTGAACCTAATCCACCTTCATTTGACACACTTTTATGGACATAATGATATAAACCTCATAATTGGTATTGTACCAAAATTTGTATAACGGCATATAAATACACTAAAAATAAAAAAATAAAAACAAGAGTACTAGTAGCGATGGATAGTAAACACGCTACAACTAGCAAGATTAGCAGCAGTGCGGGAGAGAAGAAGCACTGCCGCTATGTGTCTTAGCAGTAGCGCGTGTCACACGCGCTACTGCTAAGTAATAGCTATAGCGCCTTATTAGTAGCGCGGCAGCAAGCGCTACTAGTGGGCATTAAACCCGCGCTACAACTAGGGTTTTCCCTAGTAGTGTTCTCCTTGATCTCTGAGCTGGAATACGGGGCATTCCGGTTTCTCTGCGCCCGGGTGCCATGACACTATCCCGGCCACTCAGACCAACTCCCCTTTGGGATCAGTCCTGGGTGGCCCCGATGTCACCTCGTGAAACCCAACGGCCACCATCGTGGCAAAACATAAACGGCCCCAAACAGGGACAAAAGTGTGCAAACTACACGAGCACACAGTGCTTATACCGGCCTACCTGATCAGGGTAGTGCACACGTATAACCTTATCTAGTTGGAGGCACCAGCGAGAGCCATAAAAATAGACCGCATTAGGGCCTTCCCATAAAAGGCAAATGTGGTTGCACTGGAAAAGCCTGGTTGGGTGGCACCTAACCAACGAAATAACAGAATTTTTTCCCAAAGATAGCTATATGATAACTGATACTCTGATATCATCTATCAACCTATGACCCAAGTTATAGAAATATCCAACAAATAATACACAGAATAATATAGTAACCTCATAATAAACCCAAAGGGTAAGTGCAGAACAGGCCTTTAGTGCCGGTTCGTAACGGCCTTTAGTGCCGGTTTGGCAACCGACACTAAAGAGTGGGGACTAAAGGCTCCCCCCCTTTAGTACCGGTTTGTCACGAACAGGCGCTAAAGTGTCACCACGTGGCATGAGCCAGGCCCAGGTGCGTGTAGGACAGTAGTACCGGTTGGTAAGACCAACCGGTACTAAATGTTTGGGGGCGGGTGGCTTTATTTTCCATTTAATTCTTTTTTGTTTGCTGGTATTATACGATACTACAAATTGTACATGTTATACGTATATATAAATAGATTTTCTTGTCGTACGTAGAACCGCCTATATATATAAATATATATCATCGAATGTCTCACAACCAACACCATTAATTATTCAAACATACACATGTATATATATTCATATACAATTTCTCCTACATGTTGCCTTGGTGCCTTCGGAGCATGATGACAAGTGGTTCATGGGGGCGGTAGCGGGTAATAGTATTCTCCTTTGGGATCTATGACCTGGTCGAGCAAAAATCCCGCTATTTCCTCTTGAAGTGCTAGTATGCGGTCCGCTGGTAGGAGCTGCTCCCGCACCTCTCTGAACTGTTAATGAGATCAATATGCAACTGTATTAGTTGTGTGACTAGATATCGATAATGGTGTGAATAGTGTTCTGACAAATGTATCCAGTCCTGTCTTTGAGATCTGCTCCTTTCGGACGCCATCATGCGAATGTTCTCGCAAACGTAGAATGCACACAGATCATTCCCCTGCGCCTGCTTCAGGGCCTTTAGAGAATGGAATTGAATCAATAATGATTGATCAAGCATGATAATTAGTTAATGGTATTGAAACAAGAATTAAAGAGATGGTAGCTAGCTAGCTAACTAGTACTACTTAATTACTTACCTTTAGTCGATACCAAAACAGCTTTTTTTCCCATGTGCGTGGAGTCACCTTGATGAACTTTGCCCAAGCCCTGCCCGCCGGCAAAGAAAATAAATAAAGGGGTTATTAAATAGTTCATATCAGTAAATGACGAACTAAATAGGCCGAGATATAGTTAATAATGATTGAAATTACCTGTTAAATCTCCCCTTCACGATGGTGTACTCTTTTTCTTCTTTAAGTAGTGAGTCCAGTACTTCAAGTTTTCCTTCCTCAACTTTAATGTCTAACAAGATCCAGTGGAAACTGCATGCGCAAACGTTTGCATGTCTTAATTAAGCGGGCATGTTCATAACACTCATCAACTACCATAAACCATATACACTTAATTATTAACATCTAGCTAGCTAGTAAGCAAAAACAGAATTTGTAGTACAAGACAGTGTGACTCACAGGAAATTGTAAGGAAGTAGTATATCTTCAATGGTATTGAGGCACTTGAAGAACTCTAGCATGCTTTGCTCTACACTTGCTTCATAAATTGGAATATTCCATGTGTACTCATTAATGGTATTTTGGTCAATGAACCGAATGCCATAGCTTCCAGATTTTTTCATTTCATACATCTTCATCCTGCATATAATACCACAGAAAAGAATATAGTGAGGATAATTACATGTAATGATTGATCAAAGTGAGGATAATTACATGTAATGATTGGCTAATTACATGTAATGATTGGCTCAAGCTCGAGCTCGCTTCCTTCTGTAGCCGTGCTCGATGTAGCTTCCTGATTTGGCCCTCATAGTCTGAGTCAACAGGCTTGGGAGCTGGTGCTCTAGCCATACGAATGAAGTGGTCAATCGTTTTCTCAGGCACTTTCTCCTTTAGCGGCGGTGCCGGTTTCGGTCCAAAATGGGCATCCACTTGGGCCTGCACTCTGGCTGCGTTTTGCTCCTTGGTCATGTCGTAAGGCCTCTGAGGAAGAGGAGCCAGGCTTCGACCATATTTATATCGCTTGTCTCCGCCTGTACTTCCTGTACTACCTCGACTCATACCACTACACACCATAGCTGCGGTGTGTCTCTTCTGCGAATGCTGAGACGGCAGAGACGGCTGACGTGGGTGACGCTGTGCCGGACTTGAAGCAGGAGGAGTGGCATGACGCTGTGTCGGACTTGAAACCGGAGGAGTGGCCTGACGCTGTGCCGGACTTGAAGCAGGAGTCTGCTCACGCGTTCGGGGACTTGGAGGAGGTGGCGAACTTCGAGGAGGAGTCGGCTCACGCGTTCGTGGAATGGAGGAGCGGGAGTCTGCTGACTCGATGTCGGACTTTGAGGAGGAGTCGGCTCACGCGTTCGTGGACTTGGAGGAGCGGGAGTCTGCTGACTCGGTGGCAGACTTTGAGGAGGAGTCGGCAGACGACGTGGTGTTGGTGGACTTGAAAGATGATGCAATCCTTTCTCCATAGGATGATACGATGTATGGCCTCTCCTAGTGTGTGCTCATCTTAACCTCCAGCAATGTCAAGTGCTAGCCTCGAATATGGCTCCACCACTTCATCAACCATGACACGAGCATAGCCCTCTGGAATTAGGATGCAATGGAAGGTTGCTTCAGGGGTAATTGTAAAAGCAACGCCGTCCGCCACCTTCATGGATATGTTCTCCATTTTGGAGTGTAGCTCACAGTTAGTGTTCTCTATGATGTCATCCACAGGGTATGTATCCAGCAGTGTGTCGCCCTGGGCAGATCCAACGCTGCTTCTCGGCATGGATGGGATGGTGCTATAAAATGCTGGACGATCATCCGCTTGATGTTGCCACTGCTGAGACCCCTTTCCTGGCTAAGTGAGTCGATAGGCTACTGCTGCTGCTGGAATTTGAGTGCCAAGTCCGTGTGCCTTGCTTCTAGGCCTTGAAGGCGTTATGCGTCCTGCTTCCTCTGCTCCTCCTCCAGCTTCCTCTTCTTCTCCTCCTCCATCTTCTTTCTTGCACGGGACATGTAGTCGTCGTTCCAGTCCGAAAAGCCCTCATACCAGGTAATAACGCCCTTGCCTCGTGTTCTTCCCGGGTGTTCAGGATTTCCCAGGGCACGCGTAAGCTCGTCGTGCTCTCTGTTGGGCGTGAACACCCCCGTTCGAGCTTCTTCTATTGTGTCAAGTATCTTTTGTCCGGCTCCTTTTAGACTTGCCTTCTGCGAAACCAGGCCTGTCTTCGGGTCCAATGCCCCCCCATGCGCATCGAACCAAGTTCTGCACCTGGGGGCCCAGCTCCTAGTAACCGGAGTGACCCCTGCATCCTCCATCTCTTGCTCAGACTTATCCCACTTAGGCATTCCCTCCGCGTAGCCACCTGGACCCAGCCTATGGAACTGCGTCTTTTTTGCGGCATTGGCATTGTTTTTAATCGACCGTTCCTTAGATAATTCTGAATCCTTGAATTTCACGAAATCGTCCCAGTGTTCTCTTTGCTTCTCCAGTGTTCCCGTGAATTCTGGAGTCTTCCTTTCTGCAGCAAGGTAGTTGGCACATATAGTTTTCATGTGGGTGTTGAATGCAATTGCCATCTTCTTAAGAGCAGCACCCTTGACTTTGTCCACATCTGCTTTAGTGAAATAATCTGGTAGGGTGAAATGTTCCATCACAGAATCCCAAAGGTTTTTTTTGCTCTATCGTCGACCCAAGTAACACCTGGACGTTTAGTTTTTGGCTCTTTCCATTCTTGAATGGAGATCTGGAGTAGGTCCTTCACAAGAACTCCGCACTGACGAGTCCACTTGTTCTAATTGTTCTTAGGCATGAGGGGTTCGCCACAAGGTTTGACGGAGTCGATGTTGTACTTTACACCCTCCTTCAACTTTTTTCCCGGGCCTCGCTTTGTCCTGCTGTCTGTAGAAGCAGATTTGCTCGATCTGGAGGACTGAAAGAAAAAGATCGTTTCCTTAATATATCTTCACATAAAATAAACCATGTGATGATCACCAGATGCCTGCTTATATAAATATACCTCGCCGGTAGTCTTTGTTATTTGAAGATCAACATTGTCTGTGTCATCATAAACATTGTCTGTGTCATCGTAATCAAAATCATAGTTCATGACTTCATCAGCTCGGTCATCGAGATCGAATTTCTTTTCATCACCCTCTCCGGTATTGTTCAGATATTGGGAGCCGTCATCTGCTTCATTCAGATCATCATCTTTCCTGCGAGGGCTGCATATGATGTCGAACAATTCGTCTTCTCTCTCTGCCGGTATTGTCCGCCATAGCTTTTACTTAACTAATACAGAAGAAATATAAAACAATTTAGTATTCAAATTACAATGTATGGATGCAATCAATAAGGGAAAACTGAATCATATAGTACATAATATATGCATCATCTCGATTAATATATAATCTCGAATACATCATCATCTCGAATAATATATATAATCTCGAATACATCGTCTTGAATATTATATATCGAATACATCACTGGCTAGGTACCTAATAAAGATCGAGTACTACAGAAGAATCTAGGGCGCCACTCGCGGTTCCTGGGGCGCGGGCGATGGACACCCAAAGAGAAGGAACCATCACAGGATCATATCTCCGGTCATGTGCCCAAAGAACCTGCCAAGTAGTGGAGAACCCGACGTCATCCATAGCAGCCATGTAGCGATGGACGTAATCGTCTTCCTCCCTGACACGGTGACGCACCACATCCGGTGGGGCCGGCTGCCTCTGCACCAAATGTGGCCCGCGGGAACGCCACCAAAGGAGATCAGGGTCGATGACGGGACCCGAGGCCGGGTTCCTCACCAAGCGGCGCGCCGCTCCAGGTAGCACCTCCCAGTGACAGCCCGGCGGAGCCCAATCCCGGACATTGGTCCTCTGAAGCATGACGCCGTCGCGAACGGGTCGACGGCGAGGATGCGGGCCGGGCATATCATCGAGATATGCCCGCAAAAAGTAACATTTTTTTAATGATTGGATTGTGATAACTAAATTCTATATGCAAATTCTAACAATTTGCCATTAATCTAATTCATCCAACTAAAACTAATTCTAAAATTTCTAACATTTCTGATTATATAACTAACATTTCTATAACATTTCTAATATTTCTATAACTAATAAACAGAAAAATTGCTAACATTTCTATAAATATGTCTATA